>NC_064614.1:517172987-517479970 GCF_023898315.1 Schistocerca nitens
GGCGTTCAGGCGGAAATTGCGAGCATAAATACGCGTTTTAATTCCGAAATTAGCAGAATCGAAAAAAGTGTAGGAGAAGCAGTTGCTCCGATCATCGAGAATAAGGTGACGGAACAAATTCAATTAGTGAAAAAAGAGGATCAAAAGAAGGTGGAAACTTTAAAGGCTTTAGTATCCGAAGTCGATACCAAAGTGACGAAGCAGGCTAATACCTGCGAAGAGAAAAAAAAGGAAGTAGAAACGCTTGCGACAACCATTTGCCAATTAATTAAGAGAGTGTCGGAATTAGAAAAGAAACTTGACGTAAAACAGAGCTATGTGCGAATCTGTGCACATAGTTCGGAATTGTTGACGAAAGAGGAGCGGTTCGACCCCTTGAAAAAAGGCGGTATACACGCGACGGATTTCATTAAAAATTGTGAAAGAGTTTTACCCAGATCATGGACTAATGAGAGAAAAATTAATGCGGTTATTGATGTGTTGGCTGGTGATGCCAAGCGTTGGGGCTTAAACCTCAACATTACGAACCTGACTTTTGACGAGTTTAAAAATTTGTTTCTGGCTGAATACTGGTCAGAGCAAAAACAGCAAAGTGTCTGGCGCAAATTTGTCGTATCTAGGTCTTTCGATGCGAATTCGCGCGGCTCGATGAAGGAGTTTTGTGAGGGCTGGATCCGCAAGGTGGAATATTTGCGTGATCGCCGCACGGAATCCGAAATAGTTTGGGAACTCTACAAGAAGCTTCCAGATGATACAAAACGCTACGTAGGAAGCAATTACAGGACAATCAATGATTTCCTGGAAAGAGTTGAGGACGAGGACAATTGGCGCAATAATCGCGATACTGGTAGAGGCCGTGGTAACAACAAAGGGTACCACAGCAACCACAACAATCATAACTATGGGAATAATGCATACCGCAATCTTGGCAGCAATAACAGTAGTGGTTCGGGCCGTAATTACAATCGGTACAATGCAAATAATAACAGGAATGACGGAAACCAGTATCATACTAGCGTAATACGGGCTTCGCAGAATAGTAATAACGCCAGAGGGTGTGATCAGCCGCCTCAGCAGCATTCGGGGAGCGTATCTGCTGGGACGAGACAGGGAAACCATTAGCCGCGCCGGTGAGGGGCCGACCGGGCGTGGAGAAATTTTGGCGGCCCAATAACAGGAGAAAACCCAGGTGTCGTCGTTATGAAAATTCCGTATGGAATATTCAACGGCGGGAGTGTGTGCCAGTGTTAAGAGAAAGGAGTGCGCCCACAAGTAGTAGATCAGCTGTATACACGGCAGTAGAAAGTACATTCACTGTCAGTGAGAACAATTTAAGTAGTGTTCCGGAAATCGATTATAAAGTGGCAGCTGTAACACCCACAGCGGAACTGGAGATTGAGTTTAAGAATGATTCGCAAGTGTTGAGAGAAGATCAGATGTTGGATAACACGTCCGTCATCGAGCGAGGGGATGCAGAGAGGGATGAGGTCTGGTTAAGGCAGTTCGGTCGCTTATACGACGAACTAAGAGATTATAGGGGCCTGTACGGGAGAAGTGTTTATGGGAAGCGCGGGCAGGATTTGCCGCGTCTCGTCCCGCAGGAAGATAGTGTTTGTGAAGTGATAGAAAGTTCTGGCTCTAACCGGCAGACTTTATCAGAAATAGTTGATGTTAATGGGGAGCACGAGCAAGATTCGTCGTGTTTCGTCCCGCAGGAGTTGGATGTTGAAGTAGTAACGGAAAGTTCTGGCCCTGACCGGCAGACTTTACCGAAAGTTATAGTGGTAGAAGTAACCGACCCATCCGACGCATACCTCCAGTTTAAACATTGCGAGAGTATTAAGGAGAAAGATTGCGAAAATTTTAGTGATAGCCGGACACGATTCGTAGAAAAGCACATAGATTACAGCGTATATGAGGTTAGAACTGACATTATACGGTCAGGTGATAGCAGTGTGGGTTGCGCAGATCCAGAGGAAGTAATTTCAGATGCTACTGGGCACATTCCTCCAGGTAGATTGGCAGATGAGATCAATCTGGCCAAAGAGGAATCAACGAAGGTGACAATTAGTGAACTGATAGCAAAGCAACACTCACTAGTTGACGAGTTACAGGAAAAGGTTTCGGTATTGGAGGCGAAGCTACAGACTAAGCCTCAGGACAAACGTGTTGAAATTAAAACTGTATGTGAACAGAGGCTGAAAAAGCCGCCAGATAAACCGGATTTACGATCAAAGCCGGATGGTTTTTTCTGGAATGACCTGGATATAGACGAGGATTTACTGTGGGAAAATAAAGAAACAGTCGAGGACGGGTGTAGACAGATAGTAGTGTCTGTTAGTATGCACGACCTACAACTAAACGTGTTGATTGACACCGGTGCAGAATTGAGTGCTGAATCTGGGAAAATATTTGAGTTACTGAAAGACAGACCTGGCATCGTAGTTATGCCAGTAACAGGAGTGAAAATTATCGGTGCTACTGGGAAGGCCAGTAAACCGGTCACAAAACAGATTTTTGTCAACTTCGAGATATGTGGGGCACGATTTGAACAAGAGTTTGTCGTCGTGCCAGACTTAACTACGGAAGTAATTATCGGGTTAGATTGGCTATTAAAGTACCGTGCAGTGATTAATTGCGAAAGCAAAACTTTGACATGTACGTCACAAGATAAAACAATAGTAGTTAGCTTTGACGAGGCAGGAGACGGTGTGCATAGGCAATACCAGCCTATACACATTGTTAACTGGCCGGATGACATTGACGTAGGAATGAATTTGAACTGCCGTAACGTGAGGAATCTCGGCATTGACAAAAGTGTAGAAAGTGAATTGGAAGAGATAATCAAATTCCCTCCACGGATTGTCATTAGTATTGGTGTGAAAAAAGATCGTTTGCGAGAAGTAATGAAGCTAAAAGCCGATGCTCGCATACGTCGTCATGACGCTAAAGCGCGTTTTGCTAAGTTTGCAATCGGAGACTTAGTACTTGTAAAAGCTCATGAGAAATCGAGCGAGATGGACAATGAAATCTCTAAATTTAAGTTTGTTTATAATGGACCATATAAAGTCATTGGTATACCTCACACAAATGCTTATTGCTTAGAGTATCCAAGCTGTGGAAAACGATTAGGTATACGGAATTTTGTAGACTTGAAATTGTACCAACCTAGGATCGATAAATACCACACAATGGGTAATTTGTACAGTATGTAAGTATAGAGTGTAAGATTTAAGGTTTGCTAGATCGCCATGCTTTTTCCTGAGCAAGAGGGCATTAAAGAAGTTGTAATTAATAAGTAATTAATTTTTACTGAATGATTTAAGAGAGAGTGATTATTTACCAATTGAAAAATCCAAGCTGCTTGTTTAAGTTGTCAGCTGAGTCACAGTAGATTAAGGAATGTAAATATGATTTTGTAACTAGCTGTAAGATTTCATAAATATGTGATTTACTAGTCACTGCCGATGTACTTAGACGCTGTTTTAAGTTTCAGGCTAGTACATGCGTGTGATGATGGACAGTGTTGAGTTATCCACTGTGATAGAATTAATGGACTCCTTGAGATTACTCGGGAGTGAGTTGTTCCGAAAGAACTCAGTGAAACGGACGTTCTGGAAATGCCGTTACACAGGCGAGTGAGATCAAGCGTGCCGCCCAGGCGGCTACAGATTGTCGAAGTATTCATTACTGGCATGATATTTATCGCCACTACTGCTTAAGATAATGCGTTACACGCAAGTTTGAAGCGTCATTTTGCGTGTGATGTGATTTAAGCAGCTGACAGAGAGAAATATCGGTAACGATAGTCGGCTGAACTATTACTTCTCTCTCTGTTCTGAAGATCTAAAGTTTTTTTTTCAGACGAAATGTTTGCACGTTTCCAAAAGATAAGATTTAATTTCTGTTTTGTCACATTACTCTTAAACGGGAGCACAGTCTACTAAGTCTTTTTTCCAATCAGTGAGACGCTACATTCCTAATTTGTTGACCTCGGAAGATAATCCTCGAGATATGATATGAATCCAGATTGAGGTGTTCCCTTCTCCCGTAATGTTCCAATTTATTCAAAGTTGTTCATTTATCCACACAAACCAATGACTGTAGGACATCAAAGAAAATACCTACTCTCCGCAACCTGTCTTCTAGTTCTGCTAATGCCTCACAGATAACAGAGTAGAATTTTTGGTACATACCTCTTTCCTGAAGCTACACTGCAAGTCGACAACAAATTACGTGTACTGAGATGTGCCACTACCCTCTTACACATTGCTTTCGAAAACAGTGGTATGCGATATGCTGCGAACTAGTGCAAGAATGGGGTGAAGTATTAAAACAGAATTTCTTGTGGTCATCGTCATGGCTGCAAAGTTACGCAACAGTATCTCAAGACTATAGTACAGGGTGATTATAATTTAAGTTAAACTTTCAAACCGCTGTAGGAATAACACCACTGGTCAGAATGGCGTCAAACAGCAAAGGAATATTATCGGAGAAGAGGGGAGACGTATGCCAGAAAAAAAAATAGTTACAAAATGTAGCGATAGATGGCGCTGCAAGCATCATAATTTAATAGTGGTCGACTGAAAATGACAAATGAATCATACAATAATGCCTGAGGTGTACGTCTGACGTTAAACAAACTGTACTACTCAGTGTACAGGTGTGATAATGTTAGTCACGTAATCCATCCACCACAGCGAGGTCATATCACATCGGATGGGAAAAATCGATTTGAAATTGTCCTGAGGCCAAAAACCACATAAAAAAGGATCTCTCACATCGGTTTTTAATTGTCCTGAGGCCAAAACCCACATAAAAAGCATCAATCACATCGCTTTTTAATTGTCCTGAGATCAAAAACCATATAAAAAGCATGAATCACATGGTTTTTAATTGTCCTGAGGCCAAAAACCGAATAAAAGCATGAATCAAAATCAAATCGGATTATTAATTTCCGTGTGACTGGTGCAAAACATGTTCAATACGCTGTCCACCGTTTTCTGCAACCAGCTGAAATCGAAAAAAAAGTTCCACGAGTGATCGAAGCGTTTCTGGTGTCATGCTCAGAATGTGTTGCGCGATGCGTGCCTTCAATGCAGCCAAGTTTGTAATCGGAACGCTGAACACGACGTCTTTCACAGAGCCCCACAGCCAGCGGTCACACTGATTAAGATCAGGTGATCGGGACAGCAAGGCTGTAGGGAAATGGCGACTGATAATTCTAGCATTTCCGAAATGGCGCTTCAGCAGCTGCTTAACTGGATTTGCAATGTGCGGAAGTGCGCCATCTTGCATAAAAATGATCCCATATACACATCAAAGTAGTTGGAGAGCTGGAATGACGTGGTTGCGCAAAAGACACTCATACTGCTTATCAGTGACGGTGCAGGTAACAGGACCGGGAGCACCTTTCACTTCGAAAAATTATGGCCCTATGATAAATGATGGCGTAAACCCTCACAATCCAGTGACCTTTACAGGATGAAGTGGTACTAGTTGATTTTCGTATGGATTTTTCGTTGCCCATATTCGAAATTCTGGGTATTGACTTATCCTGTCAGATGGAAGTGGGCTTCGTCTGTCCACAAAATCTTCCACGGCCAATCATTGTCCATTTCCATGCGAGCAAGAAATTCTAAAGCAAAGATTTCTCTTGCTGGCATGTCAACAGGAAGCAACTCGTGCGCATGGGTAATTTTGAATGGATAGCAAAGAAGGGTTTTGTAGGATTTTATGCACCGAGCTGACGGATATGTCGAATCTTCGCGTAACTTGGCGTTCACTACACGTTTGCACACCTCCACTCGTCTCCTCGTGCACTGCTGTGGCCACTGCTTCCAAAGACGTCGAATAAATTCGTTTCCTTTCTCTACCAGGTTGCACTGCAAAAGAACCCGTCTTTTCACATTTCCGAATCATTTTCTTCAGACCCAAGGCGATCATCGGACCAACGCCTTTTTTCAAACCCTTCAGTGTCCGGAACTTCCGCAGAGCGACGTATGCACAGTCATCATTCTTGTAATACTGTTTTACAAGCAGAACGCGATCCTGCATTGAGACTGTCATGGCGAACGTCGCAGACGCGAAAGGAGGAAAAGCCATGTACCCGTTGTATTTAAACCAACTTCAATAGGTCGTGCGCATGACAGGTGTTTTCATTTACGTATTCTGATACATACAGCACCATCTATTGATCAGTTTTCACACTATTTTTTTTCTTCTGTCATACGTTCCCTCCTTCTCCGATAATATTCCAATGCAATTTGACGTCGTTCTGACCAGTGGTGTTATTTTTACAACGTTTTGAAAGATAACTTTAATTATAATCACCCCGTACATTCGCGTGACTGCTTTGATTATTTATGGTAAGCAGTGAGTAAACCTAGAACTTGGCTTTAAGTAACTACGAATGGCAGAACACACAATTTTTGACACGCTTCACACTGAGGTGATACGATATGCGACGTGATTCCTTATACCCACATCAATGGAGCGCACCAAAGCGCGCTTGAAACGACTTCGCAGGTTCGCATTGGGACGACAACGATACGAAATCTCTCCTGTATCGCTTGGCGCAACATGAACTGCTTGTCACTCCATGTCACTTGTCTCGTCGATACACGGCGAGAGAAATTTCAAGACATCCGATGTTTGTAAAGAAAAATGTATTTTGTAGACAGGCAAAGCTAAATTCATCTCTTAGTATTGGGATAAATAGGGTTCTTGCACACTATTAATATGAAATTGATATGTTAATTAATGAAATTGATAATTAAGTCAACCCTCTCCTCCCCTTAAGCTACCGTTCTTCTAAGTGATTTATGATGCCTGGGAATAGTTCATCATTCTGAGAACCCTCCCCCACGCTCCACCCCTCTGGGGAAAGGGATACCTTTTATCCTCCAGCTCTCCCCTCCCCTCACCCAATTCCCTGCCAGACCCATCTAGAAACTGGTGTGAAGAAGACTCAGTGTATGCTGAGCTGCTGGCGAGGAAGGATCTCATGGCACAAGATTCAAATCAACGTCAAGAATATGTTGTTCAATTCAGTTTGCATATTCTTTATATAATCAGTTTGCAAGAGACAGGGTTCCCTCACTTGCCCATTTGGGTAGAGCTCACACAAACATCTCCCCCCTCCACACCCACTTTCCATGATGTAATAGCTGTAAGCACCAAGGAATGGAATGAAGTCTGGTATATCAGATACCATTTATGATCACCCATGCATGTGTCAGTTGGCTGCGTCATGGAGCACCAAGCACATGCATCTGAAGGTCGTGGAAGTTGGGCTGTGTCTGTCCGGTAGGTGCTGCCATGCACCAGGTGGGGCACTGAGCACTGGCAGCTCTGTTTGCTGTGAAACCCTGTGGCCTAATAGCACTTTACGTGCCAGCACACACCACTAGCGTCGCCACGTGGAGGCTATTGAAGTACTCAGAGGCTGCACAAGGTGGCTATCCTTTGTGCTGGTCAGGGAAACCCCTATTGAAGGCCATGGGGAAACTGTTGCAAGACATCTCAGTTCTAGTCGACAATACCGCCACCAGGTGCTCGAAACTGTCCTATAGCTGTCTGCACACACCACCACTTCCTGCTGCTCTCACTTCCACCAATGAATTGGTGGGGAAAAGGCTGGTGTGGAAGATACGTTCTTTATTTTTGAAAGGAAATGTGTTAAATTGATGGGATGTTGGTGTTCGACAGAGAGGAGTGTAATACATGTAAGCATGTAGCTGAGGACTACGTCCATACCCTCCTACTCTGGAATGGAAGACGGTGATAAAGGATGCGCATGGGGAGAATACTTTTCAGCTATTAATTGTGATGTAACATGACGTACTGAAGATGCATTTCACAACTCATGGAGACTACTGCCTGTGCTGGAGCTGTTCATGTTTTTTGAAATGGCCAATTTTGTCACCCACTCCTCAATTCAGTTCTGCGGGAGACAATTTTGTCCTATTCAATGTATGTTTGCTGGTGGGGACATTCAGCCGCCAAATAATTCTTGAAATTACTGGTGAAACCTTCAGCTGTCATTTAGTTTGCACAACTCACTACTAGTTTCTGTGAATGACCATTATCAGGCTTACCTGGCATAAAAGGCAAGAAACGTAAACCATAATGTGAACAAATGTACTATGGCGAGCTTAAAGGAGCAAATTACTTTCGTTCAAATTATGGTATAATTTTCCTGCCCTTTGTTCCAGCTAAGCTTGATAATGGTCATTGACCGAAACTAATAGCAAATTGTGCAAAATAAACGATAGCTGAATGT
Source organism: Schistocerca nitens (assembly GCF_023898315.1). Lineage (NCBI taxonomy): Eukaryota > Metazoa > Arthropoda > Insecta > Orthoptera > Acrididae > Schistocerca > Schistocerca nitens. The sequence continues at coordinate 517,181,272 of NC_064614.1, forward strand.
TTCACCACGAATTTCAGTAATTTGTCCTATTCCACTACCCAAGACTGCTGAATGAGAGGTGCTTGTCTTGGTGATGATTCTCAACAGGGGGACACTTGAAATGGGTTTTTGTCCCCATTCCGCTCACATTTCTGTGTAAGCTCACCTTGCTATGTGGTCTAGTCTGCAGTACCACTCGAAATTGGCAGGGAACTGTCCTATGGCTGTGGTCAGAAGAACACTTCGTACTGATTTACAAGTGTATAGCTGCTGTGGAACTTCGACACAGATACATGATGAGAGGGGACAGGGCTGAAAGCTATCACTGAAGTGTAGGAAGAGCAGCCTCCTACCGATCTACAAGTGTGTAGCTACTGAGGAGTTTTACACAGTTACATGGTAGGAAGGGATAGGGCCGCAAAATGTCACTGAAATGTAAGAAGGCCAATACACACCACCACAACTGACGGAAAACGCTTCATTGCTATAATTACACATCGAAATTGTCGTGAAAAAAAAAATGCAACACACTAGGAATTGCGAAACATCTTTGTAATAATACAAGTAACGCAAAAACTAATGGTTATGGACTAAGCAGCTTAGAACCAGTATTAACTCCCACCCTATCTGCCCTCCTCCCTCCCTCTCCTCTTTCTATAGGTAGGGATACCAGTTTTCCCTGGCCTGTTCTAGTCTGTCGCTGACAGAGATCGATCTGCTGACAGAGATGTACTGTTTACAGTCTGCAGAAATCAGTTACACATGGACAAAAGACACAAGAATCGGATGCTACCTGGAAGCTGTTAAACGTATTTCCCAGAAAGACTAGCCCCCCCCCCCCCCCCCGCCCCAGGAACAATAGCGAAATATTTGACTATTCGTCACAGATGAAGAACTGTCAACAGCAGCATGCTTTCAGACATTCTGGATGTGCTAACACTGTCACGTAAACTGTCCAACCGAACAACAGCTTTGTGTGTGTGTGTGTGTGTGTGTGTGTGTGTGTGTGTGTGTGTGTGTGTGTGTGTCAGGGGGGGGGGGGGCGCACGCCCTCACATGTACTGTGGAAGTATGAAATTCTTGCTGTACAGACGGCAGAGGTATAGACGGTGGAGGCATTTTACACAGATCACTTGCTCCTTGTATTGTGACACTCTGCGTGTCTGCCTAAAGTGTTGCCGATCTTAGCAGCTCAAGTGCTGTAATGTCAGCTCATTTGGTTAAAAATAGTGAATGAATAAACGTGAACACTCATTTGTTGCATTACTCTTGTCTATTCTCCAGGTGTGATTGTTATGCTTGCTACAACTAAATATTGTACTGACAGACCTCGTCTCACATCGCTTATAAAAAGAATACTATGAAGGCAACAGTGCAAACTGTGGATATAGTACAAAAATCAATAAAGTCTCCAACTAAACAAGTGTAAACTCAGACTTATGAATGTTTTTACCGGCCACCCGATTTCGGCGTGGCACTTTCACAGTCATTCAAAGAAAGTCTACGGTCAATAGTTGGGAAGCGATTTTAATCTGCCGAGTATAGACTGGTATGTCTGTGGATTCATTGCGAGGGATACAGACAGACAGTCATGTAAAATGCTTTTGAACGCGTATTCTGAAAATTGTCTTGAGCAGCTAACTCGGCAGCCCACACGCAAAGGAAATATCTTAGACCTGGTAGCTACAAATAGGCCGGAACTTATCGACAATGTTAATATAGAAACGGGGATTAACGATCATGATGACATTATAGCAACTATGATTACGATAGGTAGTAAATCATTCAAGAAGGCTAGGGGAGTATTTCTGCTAGATAGAGCATATAAGCAGCTATTAACATCTTACATAAGTTCGTACCAGTAAGATGGATGTGTAAGAATTATGGGCAATGTTGATTTAAATCGTGATCTGGATAGTTACACTCCTAATAAGTGGATAAAGGTTGGAAAAGACCCACTATAATTCCCTAAAGAAACGTAAGATGCTAAGAAGAGGCTGTTGCATTCTATGTTTGAAACGGACGCACAAACGACGACAAGCGAAGTTTAGTAGAGAGATTCTTGGGTCTGTGAAAGGATCTACGAGCGAATCATACAACAACTACCACCGTCACACCTCAGCAAAAGATCTGGCAGACAGCCCGAGAAAATTCTGGTCGTATATAAAATCGCTAAGCTGGTCTAAGGCTTCCATTCAGTCCCTCATTGACCAGTCTGATGTGTCAGTTGAAGATAGCAAAACGAAAGCCGAAGTTTTGAATTCCACGTTCAACAAATCGCTCACATAGGAGAATCGTAAAAACACTGTCATTTGACCATCAGACAGACTCCCTTATGGACGAAATAGAAATAGGTATTAACATATACCTGGCGTAGGAAAGGAACAAATACATCATCAGGACCGTATTGAAACCCAGATTGATTTTACAAAGAGTACTCTGCGGCAGTGCCTTGTTATCTAGCTTGCAATTATCGTGAATCTGTCGCTCAGCACAATGTTCCAAGCGACTGGAAAAAAAAAAAAAACGCAGGTGACTCCAGTACATCAAAAAGGTAAAATAACTGATCCGCAAAATTACAGACCTTATTCTCTAACTTTTATTTGCTGCAGAAGCCTTGAACATACTTTCAGATCGAATACAATAAATTTTCTTGAGACTGAGAAGCTTACGCCCACAAATCAGCATGGTTTTAGAAAGTATAACTCGTGCGAAACTCAGCTTGCCTTTTCTCACATGATATACTGAGAACTATGGATGAAGGGCAACAGGCGGATTTCCGGAAAGCATTTGACACGGTGCCCCAGTGCAGGCTGTTAACGAAGATACGAGCATAAGGTATAAGTTCACAGATATGTGAGTGGCCCGAAGACTTCTTAAATAATAGAACTAAGTATGTTGTCCTTGACGGCGAGTGTTTATCAGAGACAAGGGTATCGTCAGGAGTGCCCCTGGGAAGTGTAATAGGATCGCTGTTGTTCTCTGTATGCGTAAATGATTTCGCAGACAGCTATCTGCAGTTGTCTGCTGATGAAGCAGTAGTGTACGATAAGGTGTCGAAGTTGAGTGACTGTACAAAGATACAAGATGGCTTAGGCCAAATTTCTAGTTAGTGTGATGAATGGCAGCAAGATTCAAATGTGGAAAAACTTAAGCTAATGCGTATGAGTAGGAAGAAGAAGCCTGTAAAGTTCAGATACAGTATTGCTAGTGTCCAGCTTGACACACTCAGGTCAGTTAAATATCTGGGCATAACGCTGCAAAGCGATATGAGATGGAACGAGCGTGTAAAACTGTGGTAGGGAAGGCGAATGGTCGACTTCGGTTTATTGGGAGAAATGTAGCGAAGTGTGATTCACGTGTAAAGGAGACCGCATATAAAAGCTGGTGCGGCCCGTTCTCCAGTACTGCTCGAGTGTCAGGTTGGATAGATGGAAGGAAACGAAACAATTCAAAGGCGAGCTGCTAGATTAGTTACCGGTGGATTCAAACAAAACATAAGTGATTTGGAGATGCTTCGGGAACTCAAATGGGAATTCCTGGAGGGAAGGTGGCGTTCTTTTCGGGAAACAATATTGAAACAGTTTAGAGAGTCGGCACTTCATACTGACTGCCGAATGATTCTGCTGCGGCCAAATTACATTGTGCGTAAGGAGCACGAAGATAAGATAGGAGAAATTAGGGGCAGCTCGTGGTCTCGCGGTAGCGTTCTCGCTTCCAGAGCACGGGGTCCCGGGTTCGATTCCCGGTGGGATCAGGGATTTTTCCTGCCTCGAGATGACTGGGTGTTCTTGTGTCGTCTTCATCATCATCATTCATCCCCATTACGGTCGGAGGACGGCAATGGCAAACCACCTCCACTAGGACCTTGCCTACTAAGGCGGCGCGGATCTCCGGCGTCGCTCCCCTACGCTCTGTAAAGGAGTATGGGACTCATCATCATCACGGAAGTATACAGCCAGTCGTTCTTCTCCCGCTCTTTTTGCAAGTGGAACAGGGCGGGAAAAGGCAAAGTGGTACAGGGTACCCTCCGCCACGCACCTTAAGGTGGATTGCGAAGTATCTATGTCGATGTATAACGTAAGTTTGCTACAATGATGACTGAACCAAGAATATTGAATCTTGCGTTGATTATACTACAAAATAAGCACTTAACACCATCCAACAGTCCATAAACATATTCAGCTAGCAAGTTTCACACACTATGACGAGTAGAGGACTTCACCCATAATGTAGTGCTGCTACGACGAAACAGTACACGACAATCAATAATGAGTGAACATTGTTACTGCTTCAACTTCCTCTAACGTCACAGCAATTCCGACTGCCTCATTGAGAGTCTTAGGGAAGTCCATCCTAATCTTGCGGGAGGTTTCGGGTTGTATTCCCCGCAAAAATGCGTCTAGTGCCCTCTCCTCAGCTTCCTGCACAATGGCTTCATTAACCCTATCAGAATCCGTTAGCTCATAGGTATTAACATTAATTTTTCGAATTCGATCTACAGAAGCTTCTATAGATTCCCCATTCCTTTGATACATTCTATTCAATTGTTCCCGGTTATATCTAGACGTATTTTTCCTCTGATACCTTTCCAGCAACCCTTTTTGTGATACTTCAAATATCTGAGCATCCCTTAATTCTTCATGGCATGTAACGTACACTCTGGCATCCCCAGTTACTTTCAACTTACCCACATGCAAAAGTGTTTCTGCACCCCAATTTAGAGGTCATGCTAAGGTTCTAAAAAAAAAAAAAAAAAAAAAAAAAAACATAACATCCTCCCCAGCTTTTCCCGAGAAAGGGGTGACCAAAGACGCAGCGTTAGTGTCAATAATTACTGCATTAACAGGAAACCGTTCCTTGCTCGCTTCTTTAGACCGAGGAAGCTCTAATTCCGACACTCGCTCAAGTAGCTGCTGAATAGCCACCTCGGCTGACACAGACTGCTCCATCACTACCAGCTATCGAATCAAGACTACAGTAAGCCCAGAAAGAAGAGCAGGATGGGAAGACGGACTACGCTACAGGTCCAGACAAACCACCAAACGAAAAATTGGCACTTACTTGTCATGTTGCAGGAGCTGCTGATCCATTGTTGCCCTTCTCAGATGCCATATATCCTCGTCGATTACCAGCCACAATTTCCTCCAAATCCAGGGAGAAGACCACTACTGTCACCAATTGTAACAGGACTGTGTGATGCGCAGGTTGCCTGACTGTCACCACTTGTAATAGGATGACCGGAGCGGGTGACGTGGTCGGGATTGTAGGGCGTGGCTGTGTAGAAGAAGGTGGCTGTTTTTAGCAATCTTCCTCTTTATTGTTGGTTCTTCCAATACATTTTCTGGTAGCTTAGCCCGACCACTCGTGTCATGGTGGAGACGTGCTGATGCACGCAGCCCGGGGAACGCGACGCCATCCTTGGTCAGCGGCTGCACAGACGGTAGGAGGTTAGAAGCATGAGGCATGGCCAGGCTCGCCTCCTGCAAATGCGGCGGCTCGTGACGACGCCGGGAGTCGCCGGTGCAGCAGTGGCAACGCCCTCCGCTGGCTGGTCCTTGCGGACAGCGACGACGACGTAACAGCGACCGAACACCCAATTGGTCAAACCGCTGCTGACGACCACCTCTGATGCTGTTAAATAGTGCAGACCGCTGCTGAATCTGCCGGTTATGCGGCACCGTGTTTATTAGAACGTTCTTGATGAGTTGGCTAATGCAACCATACCACACGTGACCCGCACCTGCGTAATTCTGCTAATGCTGCATTCTGACTGTTGATGGCTGCTGCGCACGTACACACGTACCGACGCACGTTACAAAACTGTGTCACCTGCATAACGCGCCGGCCAGCCTTCGTTCGCTGTCTGCCATGAGGCTGGCGCATCGCGCACTGAAGCACACTAAATCACGATTTCGCACCATATTTCCTAAAAATAACCCCTTGTCCTCTACACATGACAAATAAGCATCTTTGTTTGTGAGTGCATTCAGTGTGTCTTAGGAGGAGAGAGATATACTCTTCTTATAAGCGAACAACTATTAAAAAAGAACACAATAACAACGACTATGTTATGCTACGAGTATATCACGCTCCTGGTTCTCCTTGAAGATGAAACACTGTAATAACATCACACAACTATCGAAGAAAATTATGTTCCACCAGAACAGTGCATGTTCATCTCGATGTGGAGATGGAAAATAAGCAGCTTAGAATCGGTCTTATCTCCCTTCCCTTCCTCCTCCCTCTCCTTTCCCTATAGGTATGGATACTGGTTTTCCAGGCCTATTCTATCCTGTCGCTGATGGTACACAAGGAGCTCCATCCACTGCAGCTGAAAAGCTTTGGTCATTGTTGTATTGACAATGATACACTCTTTCCGATCTGCAGCCGGACCCCCCAGTAGGTAATGGTTCTGCTTTCCCAGGCCTATTCTATCCTCTCGCTGATGGTACGCAAGGAAATCCATATGCTGGTGATGCTCTGGTTTGGTTGGTGTTAGGTTGACAATGATATACCGTTTCAAATCTGCAGAAATCAAAAAAATATTTCTAGGAAATTCCGATCCCTGCAGCAATAGCGAAATACTTGACTAACCGTCATGGAGTGGCCAACAGTATCCTACGGACTCGTGGTGGCAAGAAGCAGCACTCACCAGGGGAGCGGACATTGTGACTGGGTGGCTGCAGTGACAGGCAGCCGTTGATACCACTGCTGGCGATCGCTATTCAATACGCTAGCGACCTTGCTGCCGTAGTCCTGTCCCGGCAGCCTCTCGTAGCCCGAGCATCAAAATTTATGTCTGTGGAGGTCACGTAAATAAATTGTCAAGCATGTGGTATTACAAACATTTCAGATGCATATATTTCAAAACAGAACATTGGAGTTCATGCTGACAATTCGCATGATGGCAAAAAAAAAAAAAAAACAGTCATTCTCAGTCCCGACAGAAAGCTGTAATTTGCTATGGTTTTTTTTCCCCTTGTTTCTCACCATGTGGATAGACAGCGTGAAAGCTGATTTTATGTGTTGATATTTATGTGTCTGAAATGACCTACAGTCATGACAATTTATTTACAGGTCTTCCACAGGCACTAATTTTCAGTGATCAGGCTACAAGAGGATGCTGGAAGTGGACAGCGGCACTGGGCTGGCCGGCGCACGCGCATTGAATACCGACCATCTGCAGCGGTCTCAGCAGCCGTGGTCACTGCTCCCGCCGGGTCAGAGAGTCCATCCCTCTGGAAAGTGCTGCATCAGCGCACTGTTGGCTGTTCCTTCACAAACAGTAAAGAATTTACAAGGGTCAGTATTTTCTATAAGTACGTTTGATTTCTGACCAAAGCAGAGCATCGGCAGAAGATGGATCTCTTTGTGTACCCTCAGCGACAGGATAGAACAAGACTTGTTGAAATGTGTGTGAAATCTCATGGGACTTAATTGATACGGTCCTCACTCCCTAAGCTTACACACTACTTAACGTAAAGTATCATAAGGAAAAACACACACACCCATGCCCGAGGGAGGACTCGAACCTCCGCCGGGACCAGCCGCACAGTCCATGACTACAGCGCCTCAGACCGCTTGGCTAACCCCGCGTGGCTAGAACAGGACTGGAAGGGCCAGTGGGGAAGGTGGGGAGGGAGAGGGAGGGGGAGGAGGGAGAAGGGATGGTAGGAGAGAGGTAAGATCGGTTCTAAGCACCTAAGTTGCTTAGTCTCCAGCCACACATTGAGTGGAAGATACACAGGGTGAGTCACTAACTTTTGCCACCAAGAATAGCTCCAAAAGTATGATAGTAGCTGAAAAGTTTGTGGCACAAATGTTGCATGGGACAACGGGGGCCGTTATATGACGTTAGTTCCTTGTTGCTAGGTGGGGTCGCGCCAGAGATATAAAGGCTTTTTTTTTTTTTTTTTTTTTTTTTTAATGGGATGCTATAGTTTGGTACTTATTTTCTGACAGAAGCTATCGAGGCGAATCTAATGATATGTAACAGTAAGGCCTTTGAAGTTCAACGAAGGTGAAAAAGGTGGCATGAGCGTCCATTTACAGAAGGTGTTCGAAGTGATGACCATTAGCATCAAGGCAATGCTGCCATCTTCTTATCATGGATTGAGTGGTATTCCTTAGCACTTCTGCACTTATACAATCACATGCTCTGACAATTCTCTCTCGCATATTGTGCAAAAAGTAAATATTCGCCAAATACGGCATATCCATCTAACGTGCCATTGACATGTAACCACTATTCGACGGTTTCGCAATACAATATCGTCGAATCAAGCGAATGTGAATGATATGTTCCTTTGAAGAACAAGTCGATATGCTTCTCATTTACGGAGAATACCAACGAAATTCAGTGAGAGCTAGAGACTTACACAGTGAAAGATATCCTCAACGTACTCGCCCTACACGTCGTACATTTAAATATGTGTATGATAAATTGAGAACAACTGGATCTTTAACGCATCGGAAACGTATCTGGCAAAGGAAAGTCACTAACGAGGAAACGGAAATTGGTACTCTTGCCAAGGTGGTTCCGGATCCTTGTGTTAGCTCGCGTCAAATCGCAAGAGAATCTGGCATGGGCCATAGTAGTGTTGTTCGTGTTCTGCATCGCCATAAATATCATCATTACCGTATCAGTCTCCACCAACATTTAACTGGTACGGATTGTATACTTTGTATTGAATTCTGCCGATGGGCTCAACTTCAGATTCAGAGGATGACACGTTTTTTAATTTGATTTTATTTACTAACGAGGCTACATTCACGAACCATGTAAATGTTAATTTGCATAACATGCATTATTAGGCAACTGAAAACCCATGTTGTCCGCGGCAACTTGCACACCAAAAACCGTGGTCGGTGAATGTATGGTGTGGGACTCTGGAGGACAGAATCATAGGCCCCTGTTTCGTCGAAGGAAGTCTTAATGGTAGGAAGTACACCACATTCCTGCAAGAAACATTAGGTCTGTTATTGGAAGAAATACCTCTATGAACAAGGATCAGAATGTAATATCAAACCGATAGGTGTCCGGCACATTTTTCACGCTGGAAATGAGTTGCAGAAACAATTTCCAAATCGTTGGATTGGACGCGGAGGAGATGTGTCGTGGGCGGCTCCATCGCCAGACTTGACGCCTCTGGGTTTTTTCTTATGGGGATTCGTAAAAGCCATTGTTTATAAAGCCGTTCCAACTACACCTGAAGATATGCGAGAGAGAATTGTCAGAGAATGTTATCCGAATAGTGCCGATGTGATAAGGAATACCACTCAATCCATGATAAGAAGACTGCAGCACTGCATCGATACCAATGATCATACTTCGAACACCTTCTGCAAATGGACGTTCATGTCACCTATGTGACCTTCGTTGACCTTCAAAGACCTTGCTATTACACATAATTGGATTCGTCTTGATAGCCACTATCAGAAAATAAGTACCAAACTATAGCATCCTATTAAAAAAAAAACAAAGTTGACCTTCATATCCCTGAAGCGACTCCACCTAGCAACAAAAAACCAACGTCATATTATGGCCCCCCATTGTCCCATGCAACATTTGTCCCACAAACTTTTCAGCTGCTACCATACTTTCGGAGTTATTATTGGTGGTAATAGTGACTCACTCTGTATATGTACTGCTCTGATGCAAGGATTTTTTCTTTTTCTTCTTTTTTTCTTTTTTTATAGTTGTGTGATGTTATTACAGTGTTTCATCTTTGAGCAGAGCCAAGGGCAGGATGAACTCGTAGCACAACATTGCTACTGTGTTTTCTTTAATAGTTGTTTTCCTATAAAAGTATTATGTCTCTCTCCTCCTAAGGCACACTGGCATCATTCACAAGAAAAACACATCTATCCATCGCAGAAACGTTGCTGAATATTGGTTATCATGTTGTTGTTTGGTCCTATCAGCATTACGTTGTTGGTGAAGCCTTGTACATGATAATGTTGTAACTTGTAACTGAATTTATATTTAAGGACTGGTGGATAGAGTTAAGTGCTTATTTTGCAGTAAATTCAGTGCAAGATTCAATGTTCCAGGTTCAATAGCCATTGTAGCAAGCATACGTTCATACCACGAATGTGAGTTTACACTTATTTATCTGGAGATATCATTGATTTTAGTACTATATCCACTATTTGCAGTGTTGCCATCACAGTATTCGTTTAAAAAACTTAGGGTTATACTTTTACACGGTGTGAGGTGAGGTCTATCGGTACAATATTCGTTGTATCAAGCTTAAGAATCACACCTGGAGAATATACAACTAATATTTCATGCAGCAAATGAGTGTTCGTGTTTATTCAGTGACTTTTTTAAATACATGAGCTGACTTTGCAACGCTTGAGCTGCTAAGAACGGCAACACTTCAGGCAGACATGCAAAGTGGTACTCCACTAGAAACAAATGATCCGTATAAAATTCCTCTGCTGACTGTACAGCAGGAATCTCATCCTTCAGTGGTATACGAGAGCAAGTGTAAACACACACACACACACACACACACACACACACACACACACACACTCGAGCAGACAAAGCTGTAACTTGGTACAGTGGAACTGGCGATGACATGTTATAAATGTATGCAATGGTCGAAACTAGCGAGCGCAGACATGCTCTCCACCTGTCAGGGGCAGAGCAGGTGGATCGCTGCAATGTGAAACGACTAGTATAAAGATTCCTGTGTATCTCATTTATGCGTGTTGTACTATTCTATGTTTTTCCTACAAGGGACTGATTGTAATTAGCCAAGGACCACTTTCAGACAGTGTCGGCACAGCCAGAATGTTTGAAAGCATGCCTCTGTTGATCATTCAGTTCTTCATCTGTGATGAATAGTCAAGTATTTCACTATTGTTCCAAAGGGATAGGGGGAGTATTTCCTACAAATAGACATAACTGGTTGCAGGAAGCGTCCTGTTCTTGTGTCTTTTGTTCATCTGTGATTTATTTCTGCCGACTGGAAACAGTATATCACTGTCAGCAAATCGATCTCTTTTTGTACCATTAGTGACAGGCTAGAACAGCCAGGAAAAACCATTATCCCTACCTGCAGGAGGAGGGGAGGTAAGACGGGAGGTAATAAGACCGGTTCTAAACTGGTTAGTCTGCATTTGCACATCAAGGTGAACACATGTGCAGCTTCTGCCATTCTCTCCTGGTGAGATCTTTGAGATCAGTTTTTGCGGTATTTGTATTATTACAGTGATCTTCTCAGTTCCCAATGCATATGTTGCATTACGAACTGTTGTTTACGAGCGTTTTCTTCACTGCATTTTTGATATGTAATTAGAGCAGTGAAGCATTTTCAATCTGTTACCGTAGGTTCCTATTCTTCAGTGGTACTTTGCTGCCCTATCCGTTTTACCATGCACAATATCTACAAAAGCTACAACTTGTAGATCGGTAGGAGACAACTATTCCTACACTTCAGTGATAATTTGATGTCCTGTGCCCTCATAAAATGTATCTGTGTAAAAGTTCCTCAGCAGCTATACACGTGCAGATCGATAGGAGGCAATTCTCCTGGCCGGAACCACAGGACAGTTCCTCAACAATATCGAGTGGCTTTGTAGATTAGAGCACACAGCAAGGTGTATACATGCGCACACGTGATCGGAAAGAGGACCAAAACCCATTTCTGCATCATCAATTGACTCCCATACACCAAGACTAGCACCTCTGGTTCATTCAGTCTGTGGTAGCAGAATAGGATGAAGTTGTCTCCTGCACTGTGGGATGATCATCCATTTCAAAAAACATAAACAGCCCCAGCACACGCATAGTCTGCATGCGTTGCCAAATGCGTCCTCAGTCCATCGTGCTGCATCACCATCATTTGCTGAGAACTATTCCCCCTATGCCCTTCCATTACCACCTCCTTCCATTTCCATGTAGGAAGCTATAGACACAGTCCTTAGCTGTATGGTTACAGGTAATACACTTATTACACTTCTCTCTGTCCAACACCAACATCTCATCAACTGAATACATTTACCACCAAAAATGAAGACAGTACCTTCACACCAGCCTGTTTCCCACCAATTTCCAGTGGTGACGAAAAGTGTGGATGGGTGGGGCAGCTGTAGGACAGTTTATGGTGGTATTGCAGACTAGAGCTGAGACATCCTACTTTGGTTTTCTTGCTGCTTCTGATAGGGATTTATCCATGTGGTGCAGAGGATGAGCGCCTCATACATGTGCAGTATCGCCACTGCATGGTGATGCTAGTGGCTCGCGCAGGCACATGAAGTGCCATTAGGCTGCAGGCGTCCACAACAAATGGAGCTGTCAGCACTTAGCGTCCTGCCTGGTGCCTGGCGGCACTTGCCTTTCAGATGTAGCTTGACCCACGTGCTGCTCAGATGTGTGTGCTTGGCACTCTGTCAACTGGTCAGCTGACACACGTGTTGATGGCCCAAAATGGCCACTAATATACCGCCCCTCATTCCATTTCTCTGTGTGTACAGTTACTACATCACAAAAAGTTGGGGCGGGGGGTATAGACATGAGCTCTACTTGATGGGGGAGTGCTGCCTCCTGCAGACAGATTAAATAAGGAATATACATACTGAGTTAAACAATATATTATTGACACTAATTTGTATTTCATGTTGTGAGATCCTTCCTCTCCAGCAGCTCAGGACAGTTTGAGTCTTTTTCCCTGCATTTTCCAGATGGCGATGAGGAGGGAGTAGGTGGGAGAGAGTGCGGAGGGCTGGGTGATTTCCCAGTTTCCGAGCTCAGCTGAGGAGGATTTGGGGGGGGGGGGGAGGGAAAGGGAACTGGGAGGTTTCTCAGAAGCAGGGACTTTCCCCAGGGTGTCATAAACCAGCCCACAGGGGGTCCTAAACCACTTAGCATAACAATAGCTCCAGGCAAGGGGAGGAGTAGTTTAATTGATGAATTTAATTACTTAACATATCAATCTGATATCAAAAGTGTGCCACAACCCCCTGTATACCATTATTCCTCTATAAATAATTTCTCAGTAAAAATTTTAGTTTGCACATAAAAAATTAAAAACCCTACAACGGGATTTGTGTGTGACTCCTTTATGCAGTGCTTCTGTTCGATTTTGGAAAAATTACTCGTAAAAAAATTGGATTTCAGCATCTTATACCCTGAAATCACAGCCTGTTGATGCATACGTTTTCTTTTCGTTATTTCCCATAATTATTTTGATACTTCGTAAATAAGTAAACCACTGGGAATACTTTGAAAAGTTTGCAGTGAAGAATTTAATCGCTGGCCAGCTTACATTTGATGTGGTTTAGGTCATAGAGAGTTGCATTCGAAATATAATTAACGTATCAAAATTTTTTAGCGTTGGAATGAGACCTATACCTCTTTCCATCTCGAGAAAATACATGAGAAAGGTTAGAGGTTGTCCACGACGAGGTTGGCAGCTATGCAGCACACGCGATTCTGTTGGCGCCTGATATGGCCTGCTATACAGTGAGGTGACATGGACTACCTCTTAATATCGTGTCCGACCTACTTTTGCCCGGCAGAGTGCAGCAACTCGACGTGGCATGGATTCAGCAAGTCGGAAGTCCCTTGCAGAATTACTGAGACATGTTGCCTCTATAGCTGTTCATAATTGGAAAGTGTTGCCACTGAGGAATTTTGTGCGTGAAATGACCTCTCGATTATATCTCATAAATGTTCGGTAAGATTCATGTTGAGCGATCTGAGCGGCCGAAACATTCGCTCGAATTGCTCTTCAAACCAATCTACAACAATTATGGCCCAGTGGTATGACGCACTGTCATACATAAAAATTCCGTCGCAAATGTCTGCAAATTGTCTCCAAGTAGCCGAACACAACCATTCCCAGTCGATGATCGGTTCAGTTGGACCAGAAAAACCAGTCCATCCCACGCAAAAACAGTCCACAACATTTTGGATTCACCACCGTCTTACGCAGTGGTTTATTGACAACTTGGGCCCATGGCTCCGTGGGGTTTGCGCCACACTCGAATCCTGTCATCAGCTCTTACCAATTGAAATCGTGACTCGTCTGACGAGGCCGCGGTTATCCTGTTATATAGGGTCCAACCGATATGGTCACGAATGTAGGAGAGGCGCTGCAAGCGATGTTATGCTGCTGGCAAAGGCACTCGCATCGGTCGTCTGCTGTCAGAGCCCCTTGACACCAAATTTCTCTGCACTGTCCAAACAGCCCCATATTGTCTTCTGCGGTTACTTCATGCAGCGTTGCTGGTCTCTTGGAACTGTCCTCTCTACGCAAATATCCCTGCTCTCGGTCGTTAAGTGACAGCTGTTGGTCATTGCATTGTCCGCGGTGAGAACCTAAAATTCTATGTTCTCGGCACACTCTTGACACTGTGGACCACGAAATACTGAATTCTAGCTCTAACTATAATTCGGTGTTAATTGTCTGTTAATCCCCGTCGTACGGGTATAATCACGCCGGAAACCTTTTCGCACGGAACAACTGACTACAGATGACAGCTCCGGCAATATATTGCCCTTTTATAGTTTGCGTACGCGATACTAGCACCATCTATATACCTGCGTATCGCTATCCTATGACTTTTGTCATCTCAGTCTATGGTGAGTGCGGGGATGTCTGCTGTTTGTCTTCTTCTTATGCTGTCGATACAAGCCGTACCTGAAAATAAAAAGCCTAACGAAATTGAAAACCTCCGGGAGTCATCAGCTGATGGTGCTGGCTGGATGGTTTTTCAGTCTATGAACTATGATTTCAGGAAACTTTGTGATGGCGCAGAAGACATCTGTAAGCTAAATTCATGTTACTTCCGAATGAACAGCTGGACGTAGCGCAGAAAGACAGGACTCGATTTTTCTTGTCATGGGCCTCTTCCATTTCTTCAAATACAGTGCCTACTACCCCTAGGCAGAGTTTTCGTACAAGATCGATGGTGACTGATGTCACTTCAAGTCAAGCAACGTTTCACCTAAATACTCCTCAATCTGAATCATCTACTACTTTGGGAAACTGAAAAGTTGCAGAAAGATTATGCTAGGTTTATTATAAGCACGTGTGCGACATTGAATGAAGGAATGTGTGAGCTGGTGCGCTGCTGGCGCCATTCTCCATCGAATGTCATCCAGGTCGCTGTGAGTCGATTTTCGATACCTGCTTCTCTTCTTCGCATCTTTGGCGGATGGTTATTTAAACGCGGCGCGCGCGCTCTGCTGGGAGGAGTTGGGGTATCAGCTGTGTGAGCGACAGTGACGTGTGGCGAGTGGTCCAGTTGGTACGACGGAGGAGCGTGGGCAGCTGCTGCTGCGTGTTCAGCCGTTGGAATGCAGATCCGGTGCCGACGGTGATTGGGGTTTCCATGAGATTTGAAGAACAGGTTTCCTTCGCGTCTGTTACGTTACTGAAAGTGAATGGACTGGAGTCGTCGAATTGTTCCTTGGTGGGTTCTATTCATGTTAATTGAATACCCGAGTGCGCTAAAAACTATTTTGATTGTATCAGTTACTTGTCACTGTGGCCGCCCGATATGTTGACGGCATTTAAAGAAGTGCTAGCTACACACAACAAATAGATATGAAGCCGTGCTTAATGCGTAGCTAGAGGTCATACCAAGTAGTGCGTAAGTCTGTGCCTGGCATTCGAGAGCGGGCCGAAATAATTTTCCCTATTTCCTTTTTCTATGTTATTATTTTATTTGTTTGTTCTAGAGAACTGGCTAATCAAATTTTAAGAGCAAGTGGTCATGTAGGTTAGTTCTGCTTGGGTTCATTTAGTGCCCTGTATAATTAAAGGTTTATTTACAACCAGTTCGGCAGGTATGTTATGTGTATCTGATGTGCTGATGTGTTTATGTTTCAGATAATTGGCAGTGGTGGACGCGAGAAAACTCCGATCGGGGCATGACGGTGGAAGAGGGAAATTTAAGGACCTGGATCGGTGTCTATGGTTACGTTGTTAGTGTCCTGCAGTTCCATCTTTCCGGTGGAGCGTTGTGGTTTTCCCGAATATTAACTGTAGCTCAAACTTGAGTATAGTTCTACTTTACCTTGAGGTCCGTGAATCTCCTGTATCTGTTAGAACCGTCCGGTCTGCTCGCGTCCATTACTAAGTTTCAACGTAAAATTGAAACGGCCCCATTTTAAGACTATTTAATATGCTATTATTATATTCTGGGGATGAAATGGGAACCTCGGACCTGTAAGTAATAATAAAGACAAGCCTATTTGAGTGTACTAATCTGATAATACTTTTAATTTGTTAGAATTGCCTAAGATCAGTCCATCGAAGATGTCTTAGTTGTTGGAAGAAGTTTTAGAATTCGATATGAGTTATGTGAAAGCCAGTTTCTATGTAAGTCATGAAGCATGTTTAAAAGGTTTGTGTGATTCAGTTATGTCAGTTAAATTTGATTGGTTTTATGAACATTGTTTTAATTAGTGAAAATTTGATGAGTAAATTTTGAAAGATCTGTGTCTATCGAAGTGCATTAATGTTTTAATCTGACTCCTGTTGGTGGTTCTGTAGGGCAGGTGCCTTTTATTGTAATCGTTGATACTGTCAATTTCATCAAGAGCATGTGTTTGTAATAAAGAAGTGTATGCCAACTACAAACTGGTTATGTGTTTAATTTTGCTGTGTCGAAAGGATTAACACATCACCATGCTAGGTGGTATTACATATAATAAACTTTTCGTAGCAGCATTTTTAACGTCATTGATATGTTTTCTCCAAGTTACTTCATTGTAATAAGTACTCATCAGCAGGAGGATAGCAAGCCGAAAACTCGTGTCCTACTTTGACACTACTTGCCCCAAAAACTGGCAACTGCCTGGACTCATTCTCTAGAAATCGTGGAATGTTTTGTGTTGAGAGGCCTCAGAGAAACCACAACCGAACTATGTTTGATATTGATAACATTGTACGGATGCACCTAGTACTGCCCTTTCTTTTCATATTTTTTGAGCCTTAAATAATGATAAACCAGAATAACGTCGTCTTTAGGAGAGCTCGTGTTTGCAATTGAAACCGAAACAGAAAGGTGATCCGTGCTGTCTTCTTGCTTGTCGCATGGCGCATCGCTTCGCGTATCGTATTGCACATCGTGTAACTCGAGTGGAAACAACACGGGTGTCACATCGATAAGCGTCGCGTCGGCGCGCCCTTTACTGCATCGTGTATCGTAACGTCTCAGTGTGAACGGAGTCTTGTGGCTCGCAATGTAAATTTGCCATGGCTGGATGAACGCTGCAGGACAGCCTCCATTATTACAGCTCGAGTAGTGCCGCACAGCAGAGTCGGGTGGAAATGGTTGCCACATCATGCCTTCCTTCCGACACGAGATTAGCCACATTAGCAATCAGCAGCGCAGCATCTGTCTGTGGGCAGCGGGGTGTGAGGCCGCCAGAGGTGTACGTCCGGCAACGTACGCAATCAGTTCGATTAATCGCGGCGCGGCGTGGCGGTCGCGCTGGCCACCGACCGTGCATCTCTGGCAGCGGCTGCGTCTGCCTCATCCCTGCCTCTGTCCCTGTCTCTGCTCTGTGGCGGCTGCCGGCACCCGGCGTGGCGGCCGGAGCGGACCGGCGGCGCGGCCCGCGTTACTCACACCTCTACCAGGCGCAGCCTGCCGCTGTCCGCGCACCGCTTTGCTACCTGCCCTCACTTGTCATACGAAGCGTGCCTCACAGTCAGTGACTGTCTCCAGTGCTCTGTTGCTCTCGCTTGAGGAATAGCCCACACAAATCTACCGGAGTTGCTCATATTACGGGGTGTCCACATATGCCCGTTTTCATTTCAAAAAATTATAACTTGGAAACTACGAGGGTAATCCCAAAAGTAAGGTCTCGTATTTTTTTATAAGTACATACACCTGTTTATTTCTACAATGGTTTACATCAGTTTACGGCTTGAACATTTAGCAATTTTTGACATAATCACCATTTCTGTCGATGCATTTTTGTAGACGCTGTGGGAGTTTTTTTATGCCCATGTCATACCAGCTCGTCGCCATGCTGTTCAGAAAGCTATGAACCTCTCCTTTCACCTCGTCGTCGGAGCTCAATCGGCCAAATGTTCTTTTAACCTAGGGAACAGGTGATAGTCACTGGGCGCCAAGTCAGGACTATAGGGTGGGTGGGTGATTACGTTCCACTGAAACTGTTGCAGGAGAGCAACGGTTTGCCGAACGTGTGTGGGCGAGCGTTACCGTGGAGAATGTGTACGCCCTTGCTCAACATTCCTCTTCTCCGATTCTGAATTCCCCGTTTGAGTTTTTTCAGAGTCTCACAGTACCTGTCAACGTTAATTGTGGTCCCAGTGAGCATAAAGTCGACCAACAGTACCCTTTTCCGATCCCAAAAAAATGGTTGTCATGACTTTACCGGTAGACTGTGTTTGAACTAGCGCGGCTTAGGCGAAGAAGGATGTCGCCACTGGCGTGATTGTTGCTTGGTCTCAGGTGTAAAGTGGTATGCCCAGGTTTCGTCACCCGTGACAGTTGAGTCCATAAGTTGTCCTGTTCGGCTGCAAGGCGGTGAAGTAATGCGCGGGAAGCATCAACCCGTCCTCAGTCAGCATGCGCTTCGCGAAACCTCAGGAACCAACGTGCAGATATCATCCAGGGTGATCCGCCGATATTCACGCATGCTTTGCTCAACCTTCAACACTGTTTCCTCTTTTGTTTAACTCTTTTGTTTAAAATGTGATGTAGATGTATAAAAAAGTGGAAGAAGCTGTAAAATGCTGATGCTGATGATAGTACAGAAGCTCTGTGGCTTTAAAGGCATTACTGTAGCAAAGAAACAGGCCACCATACAGTTCTCTATGGCCATTGTTAAAACTTACTAATAATGTTGTTTGTCTGTTGATCTTCAATATTCCCTAAGTTTTTCATATGGGCTTTAATGGCAGTTATGTAGAGATTTTGGTTCTGAGCAGAACAGATGTTTGAGTACCAGACAGGTGAACTGACTTTACACTAATACTAAAAATGTACAGCGAATACATAGAAAGAAGGATCCTTTATTGTATGATTATATGATAGCAGAACAAACACTGGTAGCAGTTACTTCTGTAAAATATCTGGGAGTATGCTTGCAGAACGATTTGAAGTGGAATGATCATATAAAATTAATTGTTGGTAAGGCGGGTACCAGGTTGAGATTCATTGGGAGAGTCCTTAGAAAATGTAGTCCATCAACAAAGGAGGTGGCTTACAAAACACTCGTTCGACCTATACTTGAGTATTGCTCATCAGTGTGGAAACCGTACCAGATCGGGTTGACGGAGGAGATAGAGAAGATCGAAAGAAGAGTGGCGCATTTCGTCACAGGGTTATTTGGTAAGTATGATAGCATTACGGAGATGTTTAGCAAACTCAAGTGGCAGACTCTGCAAGAGAGGCACTCTGCATCGCGGTGTAGCTTGCTGTCCAGGTTTCGAGAGGGTGCGTTTCTGGATGAGGTAGCGAATATATTGCTTGCCCCTACTTATACCTCCCGAGGAGATCACGAATGTAAAATTAGAGAGATTCGAGCGCGCACGGAGGCTTTCTGGCAGTGTTTCTTCCCGCGAAACATACGCGACTGGAACAGGAAAGGGAGGTAATGACAGTGGCACGTAAAGTGCTCTCCGCCACACACCGTAAAAAAAAAAAAGAAAACACGGACGTCCTGTAGAAACCTCTTCAAAGAACTGGGTATACTAACTACTGCCTCTCAGTATATTTACTCATTAATGAAATTTGTTCTAAATAATATATCTCTTTTTCCAACAAACAGCTCAGTTCATACATACAATACCAGGAACAAAAATGATCTGCACAAGGACTTAAAAGCACTTACTCTAGTTCAAAAAGGGGTCCACTACTCAGGAACACTCATCTTCAATAATTTGCCAGTAAACATAAAAAATTTAGTTACAAATAAAGATCAGTTTAAAAGGAGCCTGAAAGACTTACTAGTGGCCAACTCCTTCTACTCCATTGACGAATTTTTTAATAGAAACAAATGATGTATTGTATATATTCATACTATTAGTATTGTTATTTCAGCTTAAAAAAATTGACATGTTCCACATCCACGAGGATCTCCTCAGCACGGATCTATGGAACGAAAACTAATCTAATCTAATCTAATCTAATCCTCAGAAACTGACGGTCTCCCGCTCCTTTGTTCGTCGTGAATTTCGGTCCGACCAGCTGCAAACTCTCTACATCACTTAAAAACATTTTTAACATTCATGAACTACTCACCATACACTTCCGTCAATTGGCGATGGATTTCAATCGCCGCAGTGCTCTTTGCGTTCAAAAACCGACAACTGTGCGCATTTCGCACTTGGTGGTAACATCCAACGGGAGCTCCATTCTCAACGGCTGCTAAGCCAAGACTGAGCGCCTCAGCGCGGCGTGCGCATGTTTACACACAGCGCGTGAAGCACTCTTCACAACAGTGTGACCAACTGGCACACAAACAGAGTTCTGTACTTAGACCTTACTTTTGGGATTACCCTCGTATGAGAGGCAGAGAATCCATGGTTTGTTGTAAAACGTTTAACAGCTCTCAAAACATTTTTTTCGACTGTCCTTCGTTGCAGGTTTGACATGGGTTTTATCAAAATGGCGACAGGCCATGAGAAGACGAAATGTGTCATCTGGTATGCAGAACTCAAATCTGTAACAACGGTACTGCGGAATCACCGACGCGAAGTGGGAGGCATCGCCGGCAAATACAAGCAAATTATGCGGTTAAAAAACTTTAAAGAGACACGCGGTGTCAAAGGTCTTTCTCGTAGTGGGCAACCCCCTGTGTCTCAGGCACGTGTTGACAGACAGCAGGCTGCATTTCAGCGCAGGCCCCAGAAGTCAATTCGCCTGCATCAAGCGAACTGCAGGAAGCAAGATCAACTATCCAAAAGTTTACATAAGTAGTTATGCCTTTCCACGTACGAAGTGCAAATGGTATAAACATTGCAGGCAATCGATCGTCCTCTGCGTTATGCTTTTGCGTGTTCCATGCTGGCCTCCACAGATCCTGCCAATGACTATCAAACTCGATTTCTGAGTGCCATGACTAATATTTCAACTTTAAATTTGCTTGTATCTTAGCGAAGATAATATGATTCACTGAGAACGAATTTCAATACGATTAAATGTGTAAATACTTTCGAGCACAAACAGATTTGTATTTGAGGAGGTCCACCTTGAGGAAATCACAAAATTATCTTTTATTTGCTAAAAAAGGACCTAAGTACCACGTCAACACACACATTACACACAAGACAGTGGAGAATCTTATTATAGAAGTGAATACATAATAAAACAACAAGAAGGGAACAATAACTCAGACTTCAATGCAGATCTGACAGAAGAGTTAGTGCCAGAAAAAATAAGATGCATAATAAAGGGAAAAAAATATACTGACAGGAACAAAAGCTGGAGAAGAAAAAAACTTCCAGGAAAGAAGTGAACAAACTTAAAAATAAAGGGGCTTTTGTCACTAGATCGAACAAGGGAAACACCGTTTTACTAACAAAACAGGAGGAATACAAAGATAAAAACTTAAAATTTCTGGAAGACAATAACATAACAGCCGGCCCTTGTGGCCGTGCGGTTCTAGGCGCTTCAGTCTGGAACCGCGTGACCGCTACGGTCGCAGGTTTTAATCCTGCCTTGGTCATGGATGTGTGTGATGTCCTTAGGTTGGTTAGGTTTAAGTAGTTCTAAGTTCTAGGGGACTGATGACCACAGATGTTAAGTCCCATAGTGCTCAGAGCCATTTGAACCATTTTTTTGAACAATAACATAGCAAGGCTAACCAGTGACCCAACACAAAGATACCAGGAAAGTACACAGAAGCTTACAAGAAATATCTCATACAAATTCACAAAACAAAAGAACCCCAGGGGACCTACTCTGAACAGCCTACTAAAGATCCACAAGCATTATATCTCGATATGCCCAGTTGTAAATTTTAGAAGCGTACCTACATGTCACATAGCCTGAGAAACACACACATACTTACAGAAACATTATGTATACAAAAACAATTGAAGCATACACAACATCGAAGAGCTGACACAAAAAATCAAAGCCATAAACATTTCTACAACAGCCATACTCACATCATTTCACATCATATCCATGTACATGAATATCGTCATCACTGAAACCCTAAATATTGTCAAGCAACAATTAGAACAACAGGAGGACGTACCTAAATCCTAGATAGCATTCTAAGACTGATAACTGAGCAACACTATTTCTCATTCGACAACCAGTTCTACTTACAACAAGCTGGGCTTCCCATGGGGCCACTGGTCAGTGGACTCCTAGCCAATATGTTCATCAACCACACTGAAAACAAAATATTTGAAACAATAATAAGATCAAAAAGTAGAGGTTAGTATATTGGTATAGTCATATAGATGACATCATATGCCGTTTGGATAGAATACCCAGTAACATCCAACAGCTCCACTATGATATAAACACAGTTCATCCAAAAATAAAATTCGCCACAGAAACAGAAAACGACAAAATGTTAAATTTCCTTGACCTCACAATACACAGACACAACAACGAACACCAGTTCTCCTCATTCAAGGAAGTCACTACCAGCAGCATAGTCATACACGAATACTTCAATCATTCAATTGTGCACAAAATAGCTGGTTTCCAATAAATTCTGCACAAACTAAACAAAACGCCACTCAGTGAAGACAACTACAAGAATGAATTAAAGACAATCAAATAGGTATAAAGAATGGATATGATACAAACATTATAGAGAAACTGAATCCAAAATTAAAACAAAAATAAAGGGGACACCTAGCACACAAAGTCAAACAGCCTGTCATCAACTTTCATACAGAGACGCAAATAACTTAATAACAAAGAACACAAACAAACAAAAAATGGCTCAGAGCACTATGAGACTTTAACATCTGAGATCATCAGTCCCCTAGAACTTAGAACAACTTAAACCTAACTAACATAAGGACATCACACACATCCATGCCCGAGGCATGATTCGAACCTGCGACCGTAGCAGTCGCGCGGTTCCGGACTGAGGCTCCTAGAACCGCTCGGCCACCGAGGCCGGCAAAAGCACAAGCACACATGAACAAGAAACATCCATAACAACAAGAAAATGGTTCACTCTCACTTACAACAACAAAACAGCCCGTAGAATAAGCAACATAAAAAACAAGGACTAAATATTGTCTACAGGGTAGAAAACTAAGGCAAAGCAAAACAAGCACAAACACAACACATCTCATGTTTAGCAACTGACATGTCAGGGCTTTAAATCTATTTATAGCCGTCTTCCTATTTCATAGAAGGATACTAAACGATCACTGATGATGCAGAAACTATAGCGATACCCGTCTGGAGAATAAAAGTAAAGATAAAATCGTGTTTTGCTCAAGGCGAAATCACTCCGAAAACAAACTTATTTGTAAAAAAGCACAGAGAGAGACGAGCTTCAACATCAAGATGATTTTTCAAGTACAAAACTTCGGTATTTTAAAATAGCCCACTGGGCTGAAAATGGTTAGTAATGTTGATACAAAAAATACTAATGGCTCAGCGGTATTGTGTAAGTTTCTCGGCTTCGCAGACGGGAAACATTTAAGGCAGAAGTTGTATCATTATTAGTAACGAAACCAGAAAAGTGTTCGAAAACAGGAGGAAAAACGCTCGAGTAAACAAGGATCCTACTTATAAAATATTCTCGACTATTATGCTTCATCCCTGTCTTCGGAGAGCATCTTCACTGCTTGTTATAGGTTTCTCTAATGCCCGATGCACATCCTGTCTCTTTACTAACTGAAGTAGAATTCTGATTTTGTGTGCTCCCGCACATAGTCGTGACGTCACATGTTACGAAAACTCGAGCGCATTTGGTCGTTATCGGTTGCTGTTGCCCGCTATTGCTATCATCCCATTGTGGCAGACTGGTAGACATCGTTTTAAGCGCCAGAATCCAGATAATATTTAGTTTAACACCCTCCTCCTTCCGGTTAAAATTATTGGTGTGTTCGGTATCCTACAGGGACCCTCTGTAAAGATTTTACAGTATCCAATTTTGGCTACCAGTGCCTGAATCTTTTAAATCGAATGAAGTGGTCTCCTGGCTGCAAAGCATGTGCCCATACGTTCTTTTAGTATTAGCAACGTACACGTCCATTAATTCCTGCTTTTATTCAGCGGTCTGCGATCATCCATGGCCGACTGCAGACGTTCCTGTGTGGGCGTTTGTAGATTACAGAGATATTCCCTTTCGTCCAGATCTTTCCTATGGGGTCAGTTAACATCTTTTATGAAAGGCAGTGAAACATTGAATTTTGCAGTTACCTGAACATCGTGCATGGGGGCTTAATAAAAATATTAATGCAAATAATTTTAATTTTTTAATTTTTGCTTTTAGTAGCTGTCTGTCCGATTACGAAGTCTCGTAACGGTTGGCCCTGACTGTTATTGTTACGCAATCTGACTGCTTAGAACAATAACAAAGAATGAAATGGAAATTTTCATTAACACAGTTAATTAATTAAGCCCCCAGCAACTATAAAACCAACGCAACAACAAGCACAAGAGTAACTGTTCTGTGTGTGGGAGTGTGACTCAACGTACGCATCTGGCACGGTTCTTCTTCAACAACACAACAATTTTTAAATAACATTATACTGAATTAATTAAAGAAAATACAAATACCATAATTACTCAAGAGAACCACAATTACACTCTAATCCAAGAACCCAAGCCAGATGCTTTGTTGACTGAACCTGTAATGACACATTATTTAAAACATGGAAATAATGAAAAATAAATCAAGTTTCGTTACCTTCATATATTGACCAAAATCACTCTCATAATTACAATATATCTCCACACCGCCTCGCTATTACCACATCTGAACAAGAACCTTTCAGTATCACATCTCAGCAAGCACTCCCTACTAGCACATCTGAACACCAACTGACTACTACGAGCTCTCGACAAGCACTGACCTCTAGCACATCTCAATAATGACTGCCAGTGGAGGCGGCGGAACAATGCTCTCTAGCGATCTCTGGCGCTGTGGCTCAGTGTAGCCACCTTTCATATGCCCTTCCTCCACGGCTAGAATTTGATGGTATTTTTGCCAGCATTGGTGGTGAAAATACCACCAAATTCGTCAAAAAAAAATACAGACAAAAATAAAAGATAATATTAATACGTAAATATCACATAATTAGATAAAATTTTGGCTTTGCACTGACCTTTCAATAACCTAATATATAAAATACAGTAAGCAATACAAATTCTTTCATACATGTGACTTTACATAATAGTTTACACAAGTATTATGTGGTTAAACAGTTCAATCAATAGCGTCAGCAATGACGAATATGTGCAGGTAAGAGTCTCATAACTTTCACAAACAGTAATACACAAAAAATCAGTTTATCAAAAATTCACATAAACGCTTTCCATAGCTCAAGAATAAGTAGTTGACAGTTCCAGCAGTAGCACCCCGCAATGTTGAGTAGGTGCAGACACCAACAAGTAACACCATTTCAGTAGAAGCAGTCCATTAGTGGCACCAGCAATGTTGATCAGGTGCACACAGCAACAGGTGACTTCATTTCAGTAGAAGCAATCCATCAGTGGCACCCAGCAATGTTGAGCAGGTGCACACAGCAACAAGTAACACCATTTCAGTAGAAGCAGTCCATTAGTGGCACCAGCAATGTTGATCAGGTGCACACAGCAACAGGTGACTTCATTTCAGTAGAAGCAATCCATCAGTGGCACCCAGCAATGTTGAGCAGGTGCACACAGCAACAAGTAACACCATTTCAGTAGAAGCAGTCCATTAGTGGCACCAGCAATGTTGATCAGGTGCACACAGCAACAAGTCACATTTCTCAGCAGAAGCAGTTCCATAAAATTCACTAGCACTGATCACACTGTTCATCAGAGTTTATAAGCAGAAATTAAACATGTCCTAGTGGCACCAATCATGTAGAAAAGGTACAAGTAACAGTCCATAATTTTTTACAATCACTGATCACACAGTTCTTCAGCAGAAATTAAACATGTCCTTGTGGCACCAATCATGTAGAAAAAGTGCAAGTAACAGTCCATACTATTCACCATAACTACTGAGACAGTTCAGTCATGAACAATAGTTTGAATGCACATACAATTTCTTTAACAAATTATTATCAATGCTCTTACACTAAACATACAAATCATAATAAACACACAAATGATATCAGGTAATTGTCACATTAACTATTACAGTACACAATAACAGTTAACCTATAATATTTATGGGTGTCAGTGCAAGCCACAACAAACAAGTGAAATAATATTTAGGAGATAGGTTCGGATCACTTCTCTGGGATTATAAAAGGAAAACACACAAAACACACTCACTCATCTTTCATCCACATTAGTGCTACTGTGTAATTGAATAGTGTTAACTGTGTAAATGCAATTCTGTCGAAATTTTATGTTCATTATGTGTATCAAGTAGTAGTGGCAGCAATGTATAACAGTCAATAATAGTTAAGTCAACGTCATAGTCATCATGTTAAGACCAATGTTTGCCAAGCCAGATCAAAATGTACTGTTGCTGAACAACTGTCAGTGAGCCAAGATATGCAAATACTTCCTCTCTTCAAAAAAAAATGTATACTGCTTATTGATTTAACAAAGTGTGTGTGTAGGCAATCTTCTTTCTACTTGAGTGTTCTAGTCTGCCATCTTCATCCTCCTTGTTCCATATGGACCAACAAAAAAAAAAATATGCTCCTCACTTACTTTACCTCTTATCCACCAAACTCCAATAATCATCACTTAATCTTAATACTTCAATAATACGTCGATACATATAAACCTCAGCACCAATATCATTTCACTTCCATAACAACTCTTTCCTCTAGTCAGTCTCCTCGAACAAGTACAGATAAAATCCTAGTGCAACTTCAATTCAGCATCCCATACAATCCGAAGACACATTGTCCACACACAACCTCTGTGTATTCCATCTGACCCAAATTTTCTACTCATTATAAATTATAAGATACATTTTGGTTCCTTGTCCATCATTAAATAAAAGAAATGCATACATGACCTCTAACAGACTTAGTTCGAATAACTCTCAGTAATTAAGTACGATTACGGAGTGTGAATAATCATAATATTTCACAGTGTGTACACCACTTCAAGAATCATGGCAGAAGCAATCATGTGGAGTATTCCTTGTGTCAAGTGTCACTTCCTATTTCAATTGCTCACGAAAAATGCTGTGTAATACTGTCAATGGTCTAAACCTAGTTTTGGTCTGTCATGTCGTTAGCTTCCTTCCTATTAGCATAAATTTATACAGCTTCCATAAAACCTCAGCTCATGTGACTTCTATGACTTTCTTTTACTAATGTCGTTCGTCGAATTATAGCAGTTCATTTTCTTATCTTAAAAATATAAGGCACTGAGCGTAAGCAAAACATGCAATAGCGAGTAAATATACCAGTAGAGAACAGAATGTCAACAAGTGGATGCAGCACAATCCCTACAACGAGGCTCTGCCAAGTGAACAATCTATAATTAATACCACAGTGTAACCTAAACTCTATATTTGTACACAGTATATCAGCATTTCTATATACTAGATTGAAGAGTAGTTATGACAGCAAAACAGAAATGTGTAAATATGCAATCCATACGCACAGCAGCAAACATGCCTTACACAATAAACAGGTCATTAGAATCACATCGCCATAAGCAAATAAATCTTCATATGTAATCTTAATAAGTAAACATGAAGGCGCAAGCAGATAAATCACAAAGTATAACTTACATATCTAACCACATCAGCACAATTAATCAGGTGACAATTATAATTTAAATAACTAAGCACAGCAGGCACATAATAGAAAAATATGACATCAGTGAAAAAGCATAGCAGCCAAGTGATGCATAATATATACAAATAACAACCCTGTTCATTAATTAATCATTGTCAAAATCAGTTAATATGCGTAAGCACGTCGCTTCACTAGTAAATTCATAGAACATGAAATTAGCACAAAGTATGAATCACGTAATCGCAAGCAGCAAATTACGTCTGAAGTACGTACCTAAGTGGAATTATGTTACCTGAAAAATAAACTCAATTAACCGTTACCTTTTTTTGTTTATTATTTTCTTCTTCGAAATGACCTTCTTCCTGAAAATTTTCTCCAAAGCAAGTCGTCTTAACGTCGGACACGCACAGAATTTACCTGAAGGTCTTAAATACTTTATACAACCGTATCCTGAAAAATACTGAACGTTAATAACATAATTTATGAAGTCCTTATAGCTTTATACAGAATTTATTCGGAGAAATTAAACTGTGTATTTATTTACGTCTGTCAGTGCATTCGCACTGAGCGCTCGATCAGCTGTAGGCGCGTGACGTAGGAAGTGATTGTTTGCGGTCAACGACTGCCTTGTGCGGCGCGCAGACTGACTGTTGCTTTGAGTATGTGCCGCCGCCAAAACACAGCCCGGTGCTCTTGCATTCTCCGCATGTTTACGTAGCTGTTAGTTTCTCTAAAGTATGTCATTCTACAAAAATTTTTACGTTCGATATATGATGTATTCCCTTAGAGCGCCGAGATTTAAGAGTTTCTACTTCAACAGTGTTATCATGAATAATTTTGCGAACTCTATATGGACCGTTATAAAGCAGAAAAAATTTGCGACATAAGCCTTTTCCTTTATGAGACAAACGGTGGGACTTAATTAACACCTTCTGGCCAACTGACAAGATTTTTAAACGACCAGGACGTTTCGCTGATTTCTCTCTTCTAGCAGCCGCCGATGCAATATTTTGCAGAGCCAGGTTGACAACTTCAGAATGCCGCAGTTTCCGTGAAGGCGGAAAAGGAACGATTTCAGAAATGCGATTTGTCGGTGCTTTATTCTTTAATATCAGTGTAGGCGGTAAAGAAGTTGAATCATTAGGAAGTTCATTCAGAATGTTTTGAAAAAAATGAAGATACTGATCCCACGTTCTGTGATTCTGATGACAATAAAGACGGCACAATTTATTGATTTCCTTCATCCATCTCTCTGAAGCATTAGATTGAGGATCAAAAAGTGAAATAAAAATTGGTTTAATCTTACGACGCCGTAGAGTACGAAGCCAAATTTTAGAGCGAAACTGTGATCCATTATCTGATATGACCTTATCAACATGACCAACTTCTTTAAGAAAATGTTTGATGAAAGCATTAGATACTGAACGAGCTGTTGCTTTGCGTAAAGGTGTAAAACACACATATTTTGATGTCAATTCCACTGCTACGAAAATGTACGCAAAACCATTAGTAGAACGAACCACTGGACCGAACAAATCGACTGCAGCCATGTCCTTTAATTTCGCTGGAATGATCGGAAACAACGGTGCTCTGTGAGAAACTGTTGGCGGCTTAGCCTTTTGACATAATTTGCATTTGGCAAGAACAGATCGAATACGTTTTTCCATATTACTGAAGTAGCAATTTTCTCGTAATTTATGAAAGCATTTTCTGGGACCAAAGTGCGCATAACTGAAATGTGTGTACCAAATCAATTTATTGACCCACTCATCAGGAATACAAACTAACCAAACAGAGTTGTCGACCGATTTTCGTTTGAAAAGAATATCATTGCGAACTAAATAATACTGTCTGATCGCTACGCTTTCCTTTCTCCTCCACTTCTCCTTAATGTCCTTCCAGATTGGATCCTTATTTTGCTCCTTAGCGATGTCCTGGAGCGAAGACGAAATAAAGTTCTCAAACGCAACACCTTGAATGTACATCAAACAATAATGGTTTTCTTTGCCGTCCTCTTCGGCACTTTGTTTCAAACCCATAGGTGCACGTGATAAAGCATCAGCAACAATATTTGAAGATCCCTGTATGTAAACAATACGAAAATCAAATTCCTGTAGGTACAACGCCCATCGTGACAATCTGCCATGAGTTAATTTTGTCGACATAAGAATTTCCAGAGCTCGATGATCGGTGTAAACCTTAGTATGTCTGCCAAACAAAAATGTGCGAAATTTTGTGAAAGCCCAAACAACAGCCAAAGCTTCAAGTTCCGTAATCGAATAATTCTTTTCGGATTTAGAGAGAACACGACTTCCAAATGCAATAGTCTTCTGTACTACAACGCCGTTTTCTTCTATCTCTTGAAATAAATGTGCACCTAGGCCTTTGTATGATGAGTCCGTCGCCAAACAAAAATCTTTAGATAAATCCGGATGTGAAAGAAGTGGGGCAGCAACTAAAGCATCACGAAGTTGTTCAAATTCTGACTGAGCTTCCTCATCCCAACACCAATTAGAATTTTTTCCAGATAATTCACATAAACGAGGTGTGGCCAAATTGTCCAATCTAACAAAGCGTCTAAGAAAATTACAGACACCAAGGAAACTACGTACATCACGTTTTGTGGTAGGAACAGCATAATTACGAATAGCGTCTAATTTTTCTGGATCAGGAAGAATACCTTCTGTAGAAATAATGTGACCGAGAAATTTCACCTGAGATCGACCAAATTCAGATTTTTCCAAGTTCACTGTCATGCCAACTCGTGCAAAAATACGTAATAATGAATCCAAAATTTTGTTGTGCTCACTCCAAGAACGTTTAGCAATAAGAATATCGTCAACATAAGAAGTAATATTGTCACGAAGATAAACAGGTAAAATTTCATTTAAGCTACGAATGAATGCTGCTGAAGATACAGTAAGTCCAAACGGTAATTTCCGAAACTGGTAACAGTTACCAAAGGCTAAAAAAGCAGTATATTTTCTACAATCAGGGTGGAGTTCTATTTGCCAAAAACTTGCGCGCATATCAATCGTGGATAAAACTTTAATTCCATGGAAATGTTGAAGAAGTTCATCTAAATTTTGTGGACGGTCAGTTTCAGGAATAATAATATTATTTATCTGTCTGGAATCCAGAACCAAACGAATTGACCCATCCTTTTTAAGAACAACGTGTAATGGGCTGGTATAAGGGCTGACTGCTGGCTCAATAATGCCCTGATCTAACATGTATTGAAGTTCATTCTTAACCTTGTCTCTGTAAGCCAAAGGAATAGCGTACGTTTTTCCGCGAAATGGTGTGTGTTCTTTTACTTTAAATAAATATTGTAAGCCTTGTATAGTTCCTGTGTGATGACTAAACACTGTAGCATGTGAAGTCAAAATATGGTGCAGCTCTTCTCTTGCAACGTCATCTGGCACTTCAGCTTTCTTAACCTTTTCATTAATTAATTCTTCGCTATTAATTACATCATCCATCGCGTCCCTGTATCTATTGTCATTGTCATGAATAAACACACTGTCGTCATAATGCTCAACAAAAGCATCAGAAGTAAGAAACCTTAAACATTTTGTATCTGATTCAGATCTTGCTAAACACTCGAAAAATTTCAAACATTTCAGCATTCCGGCAACAGTCAAATTCACACTTCCTTCTTTAAAGTTCAAAATTGCCTTATGTGCGTTAAGAAACTCCATACCTAAAATAATCTGTGTACTGAGTAATGGAACAATAATAAAATTAGCAGAAAATTCGTATCCTTGACAAATGAAATTTAGGTTGGTCTGTTGTTTAACTTCCACACCTTTTCCAGAAATCGCTCCTCGAATTGTAGTTTTAGAAATAGGTAACACGGGACAGGCAATAGTTCTTTCACATATACGAAAAACTGATTCACTAATGACGTTCAATGGGCTCCCAGAATCTAAAACTGCAGTGAACTTATTCTTACCCACACATACTTCAATAACAGGATGTAAAAATGCGTCTACATTAGTTTCCTTTTCGTCTAACAAAATGTCTCTCATGTCTTCCAGTCGTACGTAGTGTAAAGTCGAAGTGTCATTACTTTCTGAACCGTCTATATTGCTGCCAGAAGCCGAAGCTGCTAGTCATTGTCGATTGTTTGCGTCACGTCTTTGATTATTCGCGTCATTTCGCGGATCAATTTCTACTAATTGCACTTGTCTCTCTGAAGTTCTGTCACGTGGAGGATGCCAATTAGGTCCTTCCTGTCTGTTAGATGCAAATTCTTGGTTGTGTCTGTTATTAAAATTTCTGTTTTCCTGTCTGTCTGCATAACTACTTCTTGTGTAATTTCGACTGTCACTTCTGAAATTATTGTTGTATCTACTACCCTGGTTATTTCTGTAGTAAGAATTTCTGTTACTGTATGAATAATTTCTATCTTGATGATACCGATTACTGTTTCCGTATGGTTGATCATTCCGGTAGGAATTACCGTTATTATAATTGTCTGTGTAATTTCTGTTAGAACGTCTGTTATTGTCATAAGGCTGGTATCTATTGTCCTGTCTGTTACGTCTGT
Organism: Schistocerca nitens; assembly: GCF_023898315.1. Lineage (NCBI taxonomy): Eukaryota > Metazoa > Arthropoda > Insecta > Orthoptera > Acrididae > Schistocerca > Schistocerca nitens. The sequence goes on from NC_064614.1 coordinate 517,213,657, forward strand.
CATTCTCAAAGTTACCCAAATAACGTCCGTTCCGATCACTATCCCTTTTCTCTGAAAATGTATTGTAATTACTGCTACTGAAAAAATTACAAGAAGTCCCGTCGTCGTTGTCATACTCAAGTTCTTGTAGCAAAGTCTTAAAAGTCTCAATATCGTCTTTACATCTTCCGGCTAAAGCAATTTGTCTTATGGATTGTGGCAGCTTAGTTAAACAAATGCGAATTAATTCAGTCGGACTGTAAGGGTTGGAAAGGAACTGATTCTTTCGAATCATGTCTTCAAAATATTCTGCTGGCGTGCGGAATTCAGACTGTTTGAAATTACGCTGCATAATAAGACTGTGTTTGACTCTGTCTTGCGTGTTTTCGGACCAATATGCCGATAGAAATGCATGATAAAAATCATTCAGATTATTACAATCTCTAATGAGTGCACGCATCCGCGTCGCCGGTTCGTTTTCTAAATATCCACACATAAATTCCAGTTTGTGACTTAGTGGCCAATTTGGTGGGAGTGCATACATAAATTGATCTAACCATGCACATGGATGTATGTCATTTTTAGAATTGCGGAAGATCTTAAATTTCCGAACAGTCAAAAAGTGTTTATAGTCAAAGTTTTCGCCTCGTGGCGACAAAGACCTACCGCGTCTGTCCCAGTTTGAATGTCGATTATTGTCAAGTTCGCGCGCCTGGCGCTCTCTTGTTGTGTCCCGTAAATGAAATAAATTACTTTCTTCAAACCCCTCTGCTATCTGTGATTCTAAATTTCTTCTGCTGTCTTTTCCTACGATTTCGCCTTCAATTTGTTTGACTTGCTTTCGTAATGCCTCAACTTCCCTTTTAACGCGTTCATTAAATTTTCCCTGATTTTCAACATGCTTATTTATGTTCTGGTACTCTTCGGTTTCTGCAAATGGTAATGGAGCTGTATCATCTGAATCTCTATCCCCATTTAAACTAAGACTTGTCAATTTATCTGAAATCTCCTCAACTCTTTCCGATAAATCACCTATTTGTTCTTTCTGTCTATTTACGTCTTCCGTAAGTGTCGCGACTCGGGTTTCAGTATTAACACATTTGGTAGTTAACTGTTCATATTGTTGTGTTAGTTTATTTATTCTGTCATTTGGTACGGATTCCTCGATTCTCTCAAATATTTCTTCCTTATCGTGTGCACGTTGTAAATTTAACTCTGAAAATTTCTGTACTATCACGCGATCTCTCTCCTCCTGTTCTCTATCCTGTTCCCTTTGTCTAATCTCTACTGCAATTAATCTATTATTGTGAGCATTCAAAATCGGTTGTACTTCTTCTCTGATTTCTTTCTTTAATTCATCTTTCATATTTTTGAAACATGTCCCTATTCGTGAATCTAACCGTGTTTCCATTGTTTCCATCTCTGTTTTAATTGTGCCTATTTGTGATCCCAACTGTGATCCCAGTGAGTCTAACCGTGTTTCCATTGTTCCCCTATCTGTTTTTAATTCAGATCGTAACTGTGATCCCAGTGAGTCTAACCGTGTTTCCATTGTTCCCATCTGTGTTTTAATTGTTCCTATTTGTGATCCCAAATTTAATATTGCACCCATCAACTGCTCCATATTAGCTTGTTCGCAATTCCTTTCGCCCCTAACATTTCCCGCAAAACCAGTTTCATTCGTCATAGCTGTAAAGCTATCTGTGTTTGATGCTATTCCAGAATTTTCTATCGTTAATCTCGTATTCTGTGAATTTTCTGATTGAGAAAAATTTTGAAATGGTTCCGGACTACTTTCCCGACTTATTAAATTGATTTCCACTTCATTATTCAACATACTGTTCTCCTGTGTTGGCGAGTTCGCCATGTCAACAATTTCGTCATTCTCACTATTCATCATTTTTGCCTTTTTCATTGATCGCGTAATCATTTACAAAATATACAAAACTCGTCACTATATGAAAATTACACACAATGACTCTTTATCTCCAACAATACCCTTCACACGAAATGCTTCCCTCAAACACGATTAACGAACAATTGAAATAATTGCATTAAATTGTCAAACGCGTATACAAGGCAATAAAAATTAAATTTTGAAAAATACCATTAGAAGAATGCTAATTACCAAATCTACACATGCAATATAGACTACAATTACTAACTACAAATTACTACAACAATCCTACTGTCTACTATTTCTACAATCAGAAGAATTCCAAGGGACGATCCTGGCAGGGTCGCCACGTGCATGGGGGCTTAATAAAAATATTAATGCAAATAATTTTAATTTTTTAATTTTTGCTTTTAGTAGCTGTCTGTCCGATTACGAAGTCTCGTAACGGTTGGCCCTGACTGTTATTGTTACGCAATCTGACTGCTTAGAACAATAACAAAGAATGAAATGGAAATTTTCATTAACACAGTTAATTAATTAAGCCCCCAGCAACTATAAAACCAACGCAACAACAAGCACAAGAGTAACTGTTCTGTGTGTGGGAGTGTGACTCAACGTACGCATCTGGCACGGTTCTTCTTCAACAACACAACAATTTTTAAATAACATTTTACTGAATTAATTAAAGAAAATACAAATACCATAATTACTCAAGAGAACCACAATTACACTCTAATCCAAGAACCCAAGCCAGATGCTTTGTTGACTGAACCTGTAATGACACATTATTTAAAACATGGAAATAATGAAAAATAAATCAAGTTTCGTTACCTTCATATATTGACCAAAATCACTCTCATAATTACAATATATCTCCACACCGCCTCGCTATTACCACATCTGAACAAGAACCTTTCAGTATCACATCTCAGCAAGCACTCCCTACTAGCACATCTGAACACCAACTGACTACTACGAGCTCTCGACAAGCACTGACCTCTAGCACATCTCAATAATGACTGCCAGTGGAGGCGGCGGAACAATGCTCTCTAGCGATCTCTGGCGCTGTGGCTCAGTGTAGCCACCTTTCAATCGCTATGATCTTTTGGAGGACCGTTTTATCTCAGCGAACAAATATCTGTTCGTGAGCATGCGTTTGAGAGACATTTCGAATCGGTATCGACTAGCTTCGGTTCACAATATTCCTGCCTTTGTCCGGTAGCGTGTTTTTTACAACCCGCTTTTGTCGTAGCTACTTAATTGAACCCCTCTGCAGGTAACGGTCTGGTACGCCACATGACCCAAGCAATATCTTTTTTCTTGAATATTAACACATCAAAGAATGTGCCGTCTGCCTCCTCCTTCATAGTGAACTGAATATTCGGATTACTCTCAACGAGATGTTCATATCTAATCTCCACAAAACAAACGTATCATGCACCTAAAGGAACCAGATGTCCAGTTTTTTGTTGGCAGTTCGACAAAGAAACTTGCTATTATTGGTCTTAGGGCTACTCCTTAGCCACGTCATCCGTCAATTCGTAAAACTCATCGTTCCATTTTAAGTGAAGTACAGCGGACAACAACAGTCACCAACGTACAACTGCGCTAGAGTTTTCAGCATACGTGGCGTCACGCTCCTGGACGGCAGTATTTAAAAATGGAATTTTACTTTTCATGAAGATGTCCTCTGCAGACGGGGACGAAGCATTGGGTTTCAACAAGAAAGCCATCCGATCACGGTATAATGGCCAAAAATATTTTGATAAGTGCGACATTTCCGGCCATGAAAGTTTACATTTTACAGACACGGGTTCACAAACAAACCTTTTGCCAGATAACTGCGATGTGTGGTTGCGAGCCGCCACTGATTGCAGTGTGAAATATGGTCCTAGTTAGTACAAATAAATTAGAAGTTTAAATTATTCAGTTAAGTCCTCACGTGATTGGGCTAAAATTTCGGACATGGCTCAATTTTGGTGCATGTAGCATACACATGATGATTAGGATATTTTGCTTCTCATCTAAGACGACATATAACGCGCCAATACTGTCCAAGATGGATAGGTGGAGCAGAGCCCTCCAAGATCACCTGACTTCAGTCCTCCTGATTTTTGTTTGCAGTCATGTGGAAAATGAAGTGTGCAATAGGCCCGTCTAACATTTTCCGTGGTGTCTGTTGTTCTATATCTTGTCTCCCTACCACTTTCGCGCAACGACGCTCTGAGCGTGTTTTTTAGGGAATTGACTAGTTTGAAGCTGGGGCCTGTTGCTGGCAAGGAGACGTCAGACCACATATGACATGTAGAGTTCAGAAGAGTTCAGTGAAACTAGCGATGATATAACCAAACACTTAATAATTTCAGCGTCAGCTCCACTGCACTCCCTGTAAAAGAATCTTAATACTAACTAAATTTAGTGGAAGGGGTTCAAGGCTTTCCTATTTTTAGTTAGCTGGTAAAATAACGTCGAAAAACCAGTTAAGTTTACCATTGGAAATTTTATTCTACTCACAAAACATTGTTTATAAATCGCACTATTGATAAAAGGAAATGTTTTAATACAGGATGGTAAAAACCAACTGCGTTCAACAAAAATGTGAACGAATGTTCCCTGAATGGGTTTCCAAGTTCTGCAATGGATCGAAGGATGACCTATGCCATATCACATCTATAATCTAGGTTTAAATTAAGTTTCACAAAAGAGAAAACTATCAAAATGGTCTACAGTGACCCTCAATTATCTTTAATTACTTATCTAACTTGTCGTAAATTACAGTGGCTGATGTGGCTTCTCAGTAACTATATAACAAAAAAAAAATCATCGCATTTCAGATTTTTACTTCAAGTGGAAAATGTGAACACCATGAGCTTTAATTGACGGTCGACACTAGTGTTACGCAAAAAGGGGGTGTAACAGATGTGACTTCTGCAGTTCTGAGCGAAGCTTTATGCGCTGTTATGCGGCAACGCGTGCGTTCATTACCTTGTCGGTGTTCGTCAGGGGGCGGCAGTCAGCACAGCTCCGCTCACCTCGCCGTCTCGGAAGCAACTTCCTCCTAACTTCTACTTACTACAATTTACCGAAGTTGGTTTAAAAAAAACTATCTGGCTGTGTTTTCATCTGACCAATCAGGGTCTCAATGTTAACCTTAAGCTCCGCCTACAAAAATTCTATCCAATGAGAAACGTTATACTTTTCGTGGTGGGGCAATGTTTTTAAAGTTTGCAACGTAACAGAGACGCGAAAAAGTCACACGCTAAAACTTGCAGCTGGTGTGGTCCTTTTAGTGTTATCGTAAGATCTATACTGTTCTTCTGGAGGGCTCTATCTTTTAACATGGGCTGGGGGGTGGTCCGTCGTAACAGAGACGCGAAAAAGTCTCACGCTAAAACTTGCGGCTGGGGTGGCCCTTTTAGTATTATCGTAAGATCTATACTGTTCTTCTGCAGGGCTCTAGCTTTTAACATGGGCTGGGGGGTGGTCCTAGCGGTTAGCTGGCGACGTGGGTGTCCGTCCCTTATCGTAGGGCCTTCCAGCTTAACACGGTTCTGCTCTCGGTTTCTGTTCTCGTTTCTCCCCTCGGAACTGCGTCTGTCTCACGGTGGGAAGGTACGACATGCATTTAGGAATTCTTGTGTTAGTCTGTGGTATTCCATTTGCTCACGCGTTTCTCGTATTACTTTGGTTAATTTAATGTCAGATTTATTCGGAGCTATGTGACATAATACTGGATTTGCTTATCATGTCAGGGTTTTCATGGAAGGTGTTGGATTTGCCTGACACCTTACATATCACCACCCTTCGAACTTTATTTTTCCACTGAAGTTAGGCAATGATTGAATCGTTGTCTAAGTCAGTCAAAAATTATTCCGTTATCTAAATTTTGTTGCCTACTGTTCAGCCACGTTATTCTGTTCTATGCTAGTTTGTATTACTAATTTATATTTTTATATTCTTCCACATTATTATCAAAATATGTTTATATTGACAAGGGAAGAATATTTTTATTCTATTATAATTATTAGCTTTTAATTATTTTTTTCTTTATTTAATTGTGAAATTTGTTTTTTAAGAAGTCTGTTATCGAAAGTGAGTCTTTCACATCGATTTTCTTAGAAATATTGTTTTTATAAATGTAGTAATTAAGTAAAATCTATTCCTAATACATTTTCTAAATATCATTTACAAGTAAAATGTTTTTGTTTCTAGACACTCATTTCAACACTGTTACACTAAAAAATAAGAATTATTTCCAAGAATTGCTTTGAAAAAGAAATATACATACATAAGTATTGAGATATTATCCTAACAAATGGTACAAATGTTAAAAAAAAGGGAAAACATCCAACAAGGTAATTTTTTATTCTTTGTTTTTATAAGGAGAAAATAAGTAAAATATAGTTATTCTTTTATTTTTATGGCCGGCCGCGGAGGTCTAGCGGTTCTAGGCACTCAGTCCGGAGCCGCACCCGCTACGGTTGCAGGTTCGAATCCTGCCTCGGGCATGGATGTGTGTGATGTTCTTAGGTTAGTTAGGTTTAAGTAGTTCTAAGTTCTAGGGGACTAATGACCACAGAAGTTAAGTCCCATAGTGCTCAGATCGATTTGAACCATTTTTATTTTGATGAGGAGAAAATAAGTGGCATATAGTTTTAGTGTTTATTATGCCTTATGGCATACTGTCCATTACAGAACTAATGACTTATTTTTATCGATAGTCTATTTTTTACTTAAGCCCATAGTCAATGACTGTTATTTTGTAGTTTATTAACTGTCTGGTGTGCTTAACTTATTTAGTTTTTCACACGTTTCTTTTGCACAATTCCTACATCACATAATTTGATTTCACACATTCGCACAATCCTATGAATGTTTAAGCATGAGGTTGGCGAATGTTTTTGCATGAAGGTGATGGACTTGAGCGAGATGGATGTGGGCAAGTATTTGATGTACAGCTTTGTTCGTCGTTCCTTGTTGGCTTTGCAAGTGTGTGTTGCTGTTGCGGAGGTCCCATAATGGAATGGAGCTGTGAGTGCAGAATCTCGTGGTTTACTGGCTTTGTATGCGTGAAAGTCATCGTTATGTGTCGCTGAAAGCGGTCGTTTTTCGTTGTAATACTTCGCAGACGACTAGTTTACAATAGGATAGGGATTTGGGAAGGTATGTCGTCTATTCTTCACCCATCCTCTTTCTTGGTCTCAATCTTGCGAATCTTCAACTTCTGTTCTTCCTGCTTTTTCCCTGCTTCTTACTTGCTTCTTGGTTCTTCTCTGGGCAGGATATGGAAATATTTATTGATAACTAGTCGCTTTGAAGTTCTCCTCTTAGTAACAGTTTGATAAATTGTTTGGGCATGTCATTTTTACTTTTTGGAAATTTTCTTCAGTTTCGTGCATCAGCGTGCTGTTTAATAGCAGTAGTGTGACTTTTACACATAATTTTTTTTTTTTTTGCTAGTGGTGGCTTGCCCAAGCAGTCTTCTCGTCGGGCCGTTTTTTGCTTGCTCAGCTGAGTCGGGGCGTTCGGAGACCCTTCTGGTGTTCGGTGTCCTATCGTGTCTCTGCAGGGTTCCGCCACTGTGTGGTTCCGTGTTCTGTCCCAGCAGGGTTCCGCCACCCTGTGGTTCAGCTTGGAAGCAGATTTATTTACTGCCCACTTCGACTACAAGGGCCTTCTGTTGGTCTCGCTGTCCTTTCCCTTCTCTCGACGCTTCTGCCTTGTAGGAATCTTGTCTTGCTACTTACGTCCTTTCCTTTCTTGATACTTCTCGCGTTGCAACTTGTGGGTCATTGCATCTCGTCCTTGCTGGAGTTTTTACAATGGTTCTTACAAAAAGTTTTACTTATAATCATCTAACATATGTCTAGTACCTACATTGTTTTACGCCTTCTTAAAAGCTTTACAAATTTCGGCGCCATTTCCATGATACAATTCTAAGATATTTTGAGTCTTAACGTCTACAAGAATCCTCAAATTCGTTTTTTATTTTTGTGTAGTGTCGTGGTGTATAGCATTTTAGTATTTCATGCTGTTAGACTATCTAAACTTTATCCCTTCACCTTAATCTATGGTACTATTGGTGTTATTTTTGTTTTTGTTTTTATTGAAACTACTTTCTTTTTCCCACCTTCCTCTCTCTTCATTCTTCTTTCTCCTGACGATCTTATCTGCAACATAATCTTGAAATATTGTGCTGATTATTTACCAGTACTAAAATTAATCTTCAAACTTTTTGATATGGCTCACATGATGAATTCCTAAGGTTTTGCCTGTTTTTGGGTTCATTAGATCCACAGCATTATCATGAGCAATTCGGCTAATTATGACAGGTCCTTTGTATGCAGCGTAAAACTAATGTATTTTGTGTTTCTGTTTGCTGGAGAGATGGTGTGTTTTTACAAATACTTTCTGGCCTACTGAGAATGTTCTTTTAATTACTGTTCTATCTCCTTTTTCTTTTCTTTTAATGGCTGCCTTTCTGATGTTGGAGAGTGCTGTTGCTATGACTTGTTTGTGCTGTCTACGTGGTACAATAGGAAATCTAACATTTTCTCTGGTTATGTTTGGGGGTTCAATATTTTTAAGTACAGTAACTGGAGGTAGTAGTGTAGTGCTATGTGGCATTTCATTTATTACTTATTGAAAATCTTTAAGGTATGTATCCCAAGTGTTGTGTCTTTTGCCTGCATATAATCAGCATAAAGTGCCTATGTAATTCATAGACCGTCCTGCTGGATTTACGCTAGGTTTGTATTTAGATATGTAGATGGGTTTTATTTTGTGTTGTTTTAACATGTTCTGCCATTGCACTGATTTGTATTGTGGGCCATTATCCGAAATTATTCGTTCCTTCGACCTACTTGTCTGAGAAAATCTTGTCTAAATGCTTTACTTATAGTAAGAGCTGTTGCCCGTTTTAATGGTGTCAAGGTAACATATTTAGAAGTAAGTTCCAAAACGACAAATATGAAAATATATCCATTTTTTGTGCGTGGGAGGGCCCCCATAAAATCTGTTGGAGCTATTTGTTTTAATCTTTTAGGGATTATTGGAAACATAGGTGGTTTGGTTTGGAAAGTGACGTGTTTAGCCCTCATACATTTTTTGCATTTGACTAATACTGTTCTAATTCGTGTTTCCATATTAGGAAAATGGCTTGTTTGTTTTATTTTTAAAAAGCATTTCTTTGGTCCAAAGTGGCCATTGCTTAAATGTGTATACCATATGTACTTATTAATTAGTTCACCTGGGATATAAATTAACCATTCATTCGTTGCAACATTTCGTCTAAAAAATAAAACATTGTTTTTTTTACGAGATAGTGCTGTCGAATGTCTGGAAAATCCTTACTTCTCCACTTGTGTTTAGTTCCTAGTATTTCAAGATCCTTGTCCTGTTCTTTGCCTATGTTTTTCAGTGTTGTCGTATTGTAGTTTTCGAAAGGTACTTGTTTCATATAGTACATTGTAAACTGGTCTTCTGCTGCTTCCAAACCTATGTTACTGGATGCACCCTGTGGACATCGTGATAAAGCATCTGCTAATACATTCGCTGGTCCTGGTATGTGTGTAATAATGAAGTCAAATTCTTGTAGTATTAACATCCATCTGGCTAACCTCCCATGAGTTAGTTTGGCGGATAACAGAAATTCTAATGCTTTGTGGTCAGTGTATACTTTTGTTTTTCTTCCGAATAGGAAGTATCGTAAACGTTGGAAGCCCCATACAATGACCAATGCTTCCAGCTCCGTGACTGAATAGTTTTTCTCGCTTTTTGTGAGTACCCGACTGGCAAGTGCAATTGTTCTATATGATCTTAGCCCTGCCTGTTCGTATTCTTGGAATAAAACAACTCCTAAACCTGTTTTCGCGCTATCAGTGGCCATACAAAAGTTTTGTGTTAGATCAGGATGTGCTAAAATCGGTGCTGTTGTTAGTGCGTTTTTCACTTTTAAAAATTCTTCATTGGCTTGTTGATCGCATACCCATTGCGTGTTTTTTCCAGTCAATGCACATAGGCGTGGTGTTGCGAGAGAGTCGATCCATATAAATTTTTTATAGAATCCGGTGAGACCTAGAAATCCTCTGAGAGTTTTCTTATTATATGGAGTACAGAATTCTTTGATTGCCGTTAGTTTTTCTGGGTCGGGCATTACCCCTTTCTCGGAAATTATGTGTCCTAGAAATTTGACCTCTCGCCTTCCAAATTTGGATTTTGTTATATTTACTGTGACCCCATGCTCTTTCATGATCTGTAAAAACTGATTTAATGTGTCGTTGTGATGTTCCCAAGAGGGTTCTGCTATAATCACATCATCAACGTAACTAGTAATTTTTTGTAAAACTTCAGGACTGAGTATAGTATTAAATCCCCTAATAAACGCTGCTGAGGATATGTTTAAACCAAATGGCAATCGTTTAAACTGGTTACATCTACAGAATACGATAAATGCTGTAAATTTTCTACCTTCTGGGGCCAATTCTATTTGGCAGAAACTACTCCGTAAATCAATTGATGAAAATATCTTAGCATTGTGGAAGTTTTGTATCAATTCCTCTAATTTTTCTCGGTGATCTGTCTCAGTGACTACGATTGTGTTGATCTGTCTGGAATCAAGCACTAACCTGGTACTCCCATCTCGATTTTGTACAACATGGAGCGGGCTGTTATATGTGGAGGTAGCTGGTTCAATAATATCGTCATCTAACATTTTAGATATCTCCTGGAATACTTTATTCCTGTAGCTTAATGGGATTGTATAGGGTGGCACTCTAAATGGTTTGTGCTGTTTTACTTCAAACTTGTACTGAAAGTGTTTAATACTGCCAGTCTTAGGTAAAAATACCTCTGCTTTATCTCGTAAAATACCCTCTAATTCTCTTTTATTGTGTTCCGAAATACCTTGAACTTCTTGCAATTTTTCGTCGATTTCTTTATGGACTTCTAACATGAGTTGAGGTGATTCCCCCTTTTGTGCATACCATTCTAATTCTTCGTCCTCTTTATCTCGCGTCATTCTTAATTGTTTGTTTATAACTGGTATTTCTTCTAATTTTAGCTTTTGCTCAAAGAGAAATGTGACATTCCCGAATGTTACGCTACCTTTCCCCATATCTATTATCGCTCGTCTCTCATTTAAAAAACCTGCACCCATAATCAAATCTACAGTTAGTTTAGGTATAATCACGAAGTTGACTTCGATCTTTTGACCTTGACACGAAAGAGTTAACCTAGTTTGTCTCGTAACTTTCGCAGCATTGTTTCTAATAGGACCTCTTATTTTAATCTTACATGTTTTCAGAACTGGCAATTCCTCATTGGCATTACACTACATTAATAAATTTTCTGAGATCGCAGTCAGTTCACTTCCGCTATCAGTTACAATATTGACTGGGATATGCTTTACCATGGCCTTCACAATTGGTTGAATTTGAAACGGTTGGTTCTGTTCTTCTTCTTCTTGCATCAACGAATCCTCCACTGAATCATACATGAGTCTTTTTAGGAATTTCCCTTGTGAATTCGAACTTTCTGTAGGATAAGCTTCGACTGCTACTTCTCTCTCTTTTATTTCCTCTTCTCTATTTCTTCCTTCATTTACGCTTTCTTCAACTACTTTTTCCTCATCCTCGTCTATCTTCTCCTTCTTCGTCGCTACTTCCACATAATCGCATCTAAATGCTCTAATTATCGCTTCATAACTTCCTTCACTATATACGTTGGGTTGTGTGCCCACTCGTAACTTATTTTCAACTTCCGTCGACTGCACATTATTCTCATTGAATTCGTTTTCCCTGGTTTCCATCTCAAATAGCTCTGCAATACTCATTACTTCGTCCTTTCCTCCTACATTCGTTGTGCATGCCTCTGGTAATTCATCTTCCTCGTCAGTATTCTCCCAATTAATTTCGTCCCAACTCGATATTGTTATTTTCTTGTCTTCGTTTTCATCTGGTCCCTGCGGATTTGTTTCTTCCTTATTCTCTTCTCGTGATAAGATTTTTACTTCTCTGTTCAAGGTGCTGCAATTGTCTTGGGTCGGTGCGTCATTCTCTTTGGCATGGGCGCTTAGCTGTCAATTCGAACGTTTATCGGGGTTTGGTGGTCTTACCTCCACCTCTTCTATCTTTATTCTCTTTTCTTGTTCAGCTTGTTGATAGTGGTTTCTTTGTTGATAATTTGTCAGTCTATTGGTTCTCCAGTACCCGTTCCGGTTGTCGTTATTCCCTCTGTAATAGTTGTTGCCGTTCCTGGGTGAATTATAGTTATTGCCATATTCTCTTCTAAATCCATAACCGGTTCTTTGTTGAAATCTATTGTCGTTTCTTGGTGCGAAGTTATCACATGGTTCGTAATTATTGTTTCTTCGTACTGTGTCTTGTGGATTCCACTGCTTTTTGCTTTCGTTTTCACGTGAGCTTCGTCTTTATCTAGCGTCATCTTCCGAAAATATGAACTGTAGTTCCCTTAGAATACCTTTAAATGCTTCGACGTCATTGCCTCCGCGACCTACTAATGATTGCTGGTATTTCAATGGTAGCTTCATCGCGCATAATTTAATCAACTCTCCGTTACTGTATGGTACATCTAAGCATTGATTTTTCTTTGCCATTAATTCGAAAAATTTCACGGGACACTTCTCTCCTGAATTTTCAAAATGTGGGTTCTGTAAGAATTCGTAATTCACTCTGTTCTGTGCTTCGCTGGACCATCATCGTGAGGCAAACTTCTCTCTGAAATCTTCGTACGATCGGCATGTCGCTGCAACATTCTGCATGGTTTCTGCGACTGTTCCTGACATGAGTGCACATGTAAAGTCTAATTTGTGTGCTAGCGTCCGGTGTTCTGGTAATCCTACTCGGAATTGATCAATAAAAGTTCGTGGATGTAATGAGTTTCCTTCTCGAAAGTGTTGAAATTTTCTGACTGTGAGGAAATGATCGTTGTCGTACTTCGTCATAGTTCCATATGAAATTCGCGACTCTTCGCCACTTTTGTTTCTGATCATTTCTCCCGTCGTTCTTTCCGGTTGTGGTAGATCCATTGGATATTGTCCACTGTAACTTTCGCCTACCCTTGCGAGTATCGTTGGAGTGGTATGCAATAATTTTCTTCCATCGGTTGTGAACGTGTAGCTGAATGCATTGCAATGTACTCTTCGCGACCTGGCTTTCCATTGTCAGGTATTGGTTCGGTATCTTGTCTGGCTAACCTTGCTGCTTCATTGCACGATCCAAACTGTCTTGAAATATACATTTGTGGTTCCGCATGTGTTTGTGATGTCGTTTGTTCATCAAGAATTTCGAAACGTGTTTGTTGCTGTGCAGGCTGTCTGATTTCACGTATGTTACTTTCCGCCTGTGATTGGAATCGCAAATGCGTAATATCTTCGTTAATTGCTTGTTTTTCCGGTGCTGTTACAGATACGGATGTGGTTGCAGACTCTGTGCTTGTTCGATCCTGTTACTGCGCTCTTCAATGGTTTGCAACAACTCTGTTCGCAATTTCTGAAATTGCCGCTTCGTTTGCGCTTCTATTTTGACTATGCGGTTATCATATCTTTTCAGCGCTGCTTTTGTGATACGTTTGTGTAACACACTGTTTTCAACAATTTCACGCGCTGTACCTGCTGCTTGTCTAGTAATTACGTTTATCTGTTTCTCTAGTTTCTTGACTTCTTCCTGGGTGTTGTTACGTAATGTTTTTATCTCGTCCTGAGTGTCATTACGCAATGTTTGAACGTTCATTTGTACCTTGTCAATGTCTGTTCTCAATTGATTGTGACCTGTTATTAAGTTTCCTATCACTTCTCGAGATTCTTTTGCCTCGTCTTCAATATGACTTAGGTGTAACTGAATTTTTTTGTTTTGTTCTTTAATCTCACGCATTTGTCTCGTGGTTTCTGCATTCTGAATTTGAATTTGGTTCGCTATGTCTTTATTTTGCCTTGTCATGGTTTCCGTAATTTGTTGTAATAATTCTGCCAGATTGGTGGGTCCTATTGACATTTCCAGGGCAGATGTAGATTCTGACCACAATCTATTGGTTATGAACTGCAGATTGAAACTGAAGAAACTGCAAAAAGGTGGGAATTTAAGGAGATGGGACCTGGATAAACTGAAAGAACCAGAGGTTGTAGAGAGTTTCAGGGAGAGCACAAGGGAACAATTGACAGGAATGGGGGAAAGAAATACAGTAGAAGAAGAATGGGTAGCTCCGAGGGATGAAGTAGTGAAGGCAGCAGAGGATCAAGTAGGTAAAAAGACGAGGGCTAATAGAAATCCTTGGGTAACAGAAGAAATATTGAATTTAATTGATGAAAGGAGAAAATATAAAAATGCAGTAAATGAAGCAGGCAAGAAGGAATACAAACGTCTCAAAAATGAGATCGACAGGAAGTGCAAAATGGCTAATTAGGGATGGCTAGAGGACAAATGTAAGGATGTAGAGGCTTGTCTCACTAGGGGTAAGATAGATACTGCCTACAGGAAAATTAAAGAGACCTTTGGAGAGAAGAGAACCACTTGTATGAATATCAAGAGCTCAGATGGCAACCCAGTTCTAAGCAAAGAAGGGAAGGCAGAAAGGTGGAAGGAGTATATAGAGGGTTTACACAAAGGCGATGTACTTGAGGACAATATTATGGAAATGGAAGAGGATGTAGATGAAGATGAAATGGGAGATAAGATACTGCGTGAAGAGTTTGACAGGGCACTGAAAGACCTGAGTCGAAACAAGGCCCCGGGGGTAGACAACATTCCATTAGAACTACTGATGACAAAACTCTACCATCTGGTGAGCAAGATGTATGAGACAGGCGAAATACCCACAGACTTCAAGAAGAATATAACAATTCCAATCCCAAAGAAAGCAAGTGTTGGCAAATGTGAAAATTACCGAACTATCAGTTTAATAAGTCACAGCTGCAAAATACTAACGCGAATTCTTTACAGACGAATGGAAAAACTGGTAGAAGCGGACCTCTGGGAAGATCAGTTTGGATTCCGTAGAAATGTTGGAACACGTGAGACAATACTAACCTTACGACTTACCTTAGAAGAAAGATTAAGAAAAGGCAAACCTACGTTTCTAGCATTTGTAGACTTAGAGAAAGCTTTTTACAACGTTAACTGGAATACTCTCTTTCAAATTCTGAAGGTGGCAGGGGTAAAATACAGGGAGCGAAAGGCTATTTACAATTTGTACAGAAACCAGATTGCAGTTATAAGAGTCGAGGGGCATGAAAGGGAAGCAGTGGTTGGGAAGGGAGTGAGACAGGGTTGTAGCCTCTCCCCGATGTTATTCAATCTGTATATTGAGCAAGCAGTAAAGGAAACAAAAGAAAAATTCGGAGTAGGTATTAAAATTCATGGAGAAGAAGTAAAAACTTTGAGGTTCGCCGATGACATTGTAATTCTGTCAGAGACAGCAAAGGACTTGGAAGAGCAGTTGAACGGAATGGACAGTGTCTTCAAAGGAGGATATAAGATGAACATCAACAAAAGCAAAACGAGGATAATGGAATGTAGTCAATTTAAATCGGGTGATGCTGGGGGGATTAGATTAGGAAATGAGACACTTAAAGTAGTAAAGGAGTTTTGCCATTTGGGGAGCAAAATAACTGATGATGGTCGAAGTAGAGAGGATATATAATGTAGACTGGCAATGGCAAGGAAATCGTTTCTGAAGAAGAGAAATTTGTTAACATCGAGTATAGATTTAAGTGTCAGGAAGTCGTTTTTGAAAGTATTTGTATGGAGTGTAGCCATGTATGGAAGTGAAACATGGACGATAACCAGTTTGGACAAGAAGAGAATAGCTTTCGAAATGTGGTGCTACAGAAGAATGCTGAAGATAAGGTGGGTAGATCACGTAACTAATGAGGAGGTATTGAATAGGATTGGGGAGAAGAGAAGTTTGTGGCACAACTTGACTAGAAGAAGGGATCGGTTGGTAGGACATGTTTTAAGGCTTCAAGGGATCACAAATTTAGCATTGGAGGGCAGCGTGGAGGGTAAAAATCGTAGAGGTAGACCAAGAGATGAATACACTAAGCAGATTCAGAAGGATGTAGGTTGCAGTAGGTACTGGGAGATGAAGAAGCTTGCACAGGATAGAGTAGCATGGAGAGCTGCATCAAACCAGTCTCAGAACTGAAGACCACAACAACAACAACATATTGCGTTTTCTTCCGACGTCCTACGCTCTGTGTTTTCGCCCAAGTGTTGGTTCGCAACCGATTGCATTGAACTGAGCTGTGACACGTTTCTGCTCGCATTCATTGTACTCTGTGGTGAGGGAGCTCTGATTACTTGTACTATGGGTTCTACGAGTTGAAGACGCAAGTTAGAATCCTCATCGACTGTCTCTCTACTTTCCTGCTCCTCTGTCGTATGCTGACTTACGTTTTCTATACCTTGACGTACATTATCCTCGTTATGGTGCGTTATATGTCCTATTTCTCACGATAGTGTATCGTCTGTTGTACTGTCCTCTATTCTCTGCCCATTTTCATGCTGGGTCTCTACCTCAATTCGGTCAAGGTCTCGATTTGCCATTGCTAATCTTTACGAATCCCTTATTTTCTGTTTTAAAAGCAATTCACGCGCCCTACTTCGAGTCAACATGCGCTCATACGATCTCACACGTTTCATAAACTTTTTGTTCACACGACTTGACACTTATTATACCCAAGACTGACAATCCATTCACTTACTTGTTGGGTCAGAACCAACTTGTCAACGATGTATCCGCCACCTGTGCGCTTGCATTGAAGAGAAAACTTAATTCTAACAATTTTTAAAATTCATAACTTAATTATGCTATTGTCTCTGCTAGAATGTCTCACTTTCTATTTAATACTTTCTTACTATCTATCGCTGCAGCTACTGTTTTCAACTATTTATGCCTTTCAAAAAAAAATTTTTATATTACGAAAATTTTTTTAACAGGATATTTTTCTGACCTAGTTAGGCATGTGGTCGACCTTCAATCATGGTATTTTACCATCCTGGCAGGGTCGCCATTTTGTAACATTCTGCGTGGTGTCTGTTGTTCTATATCGTGTCTCCCTACCACTTTCGCGCAACGACGCTCTGAGCGTCTTTTTTAGGGAATTGACTAGTTTGAACCTGGGACCTGTTGCTGGTAAGAAGACGTCAGACCACACATGACATGTAGAGTTCAGAAGAGTTCAATGAGACTAGCGGTGATATAACCAAACACTTAATAATTTCAGCGTCAGCTCCACTGCACTCCCTGTAAAAGAATCTTAATACTAACTAAATTTAGTGGAAGGGGTTCAAGGCTTTCCTATTTTTAGTTAGCTGGTAAAATAACGTCGAAAAACCAGTTAAGTTTATCATTGGATATTTTATTCTACTCACAAAACATTGTTTATAAATTGCACTATTGATAAAAGGAAATGTTTTAATACAGGATGGTAAAAACCAACTGCGTTCAACAAAAATGTGAACGAATGTTCCCTGAATGGGTTTCCAAGTTCTACAATGGATCGAAGGATGACCTATGCCATATCGCATCTATAATCTAGGTTTAAATTAAGTTTCACAAAAGAGAAAACTATCAAAATGGTCTACAGTGACCCTCAATTATCTTTAATTACTTATCTAACTTGTCGTAAATTACAGTGGCTGATGTGGCTTCTCAGTAACTATATAACAAAAAAAATCATCGCATTTCAGATTTTTACTTCAAGTGGAAAATGTGAACACCATGAGCTTTAATTGACGATCGACACTAGTGTTACGCAAAAAGGGGGTGTAACAGATGAGACTTCTGCAGTTCTGAGTGAAGCTTTATGCGCGGTTATGCGGCATCGTGTGCGTTCATTATCTTGTCGGTGTTTGTCAGGGTGCGGCGGAGAGCACAGCTCCGCTCACCTCGCCGTCTCGGAAGCAACTCCCTCCTAACTTCTCCTTACTACAATTTACCGAAGTTGGTTTAAAAAAAAACTATCTGGCTGTGTTTTCATCTGACCAATCAGGGTCTCAATGTTAACCTTAAGCTCCGCCTACAAAAATTCTGTCCATCCAATGAGAAACGTTATACTTTTCGTGGTGGGGCAATGTTTTTAAAGTTTGCAATGTAACAGAGACGCGAAAAAGTCACACGCTAAAACTTGCGGCTGGGGTGGCCCTTTTAGTGTTATCGTAAGATCTATACTGTTCTTCTGCAGGGCTCTAGCTTTTAACATGGGCTGGGGGGTGGTCCTAGCGGTTAGCTGGCGACGTGGGTGTCCGTCCCTTATCGTAGGGCCTTCCAGCTTAACACGGTTCTGCTCTCGGCTTCTGTTCTCGTTTCTCCCCTCGGAACTGCGTCTGTCTCACGGTGGGAAGGTATGACATGCATTTAGGAATTCTTGTGTTAGTTTGTGGTATTCCATTTGCTCAGTCGTTACTCGTATTACTTTGGTTAATTTAATGTCACGATTTATTCGGAGCTATGTGACATACTACTGGAATTGCTTATCATGTCAGGGTTTTCATGGAAGGTGTTGGATTTGCCTGACACCTTACACCCGTTGATAGAGGTGCAGAGCAATAGCAGCGAACTGTACACTCTTGGCATGATATACTAAACAATGTAAGTGTGAGACAACATTTCTAATTCAATGCACAGACGGGTGCAGTACTGCATCCGAAACCGACGACGACACGTGAAACACATCGCTTGACAGGTACAAGTATATAGTGAGTTGTAACATGTAGCGTGCTGAATCAGTTGTTTTTCTTGTAAAGATATTGCAGTTTTATACTTGTGGATGTACTGGTGTTAAATTTATTTCGAAATTGGAACCTAATCAGCACCTGCTGTGTTTTTAGGCGTTTCACGTGGAAGTATTACGGGCTCGTGACCTTTAGCGTCCTGAACTATGTATTAATATGTCTCGTCCCCATGGGTAAAATGGGAATTTGGACAAGAAAAGCGTTTTAACAGGCTGCAAGTCAATCTAGCAACTTCTTCAGAAGTATTTTTATTGTATTACTTGTCGGGTAAACGGATAAACATGAGAATCACGTGATCACCACGGTCCACGCCACCCCCCCCCCCCCCGCCTCCGTCGGAGGTTCGAGTCCTCCATCGGGCATGGGTGTATGTGTCGTCCTTAGCCTTAGCGTAAGTTAGTTTAAGTTAGATTAAATAGTGTGTAAGCTTACGGACCAATGATCTCAGCAGTTTGGTCCCATAAGACCTTACCACAAATTTCCAATTTCCACGTGATCACAAAGAGGAACACACAAAATTAAGAGAATAATTTGAAGTAGTGCAGATCTGCAGTAGGTGGCCGAAGCTCAGGCTGAAATTCAGATGTATAGGCTACGTGCACGATCTGACTGAGGAGATACACAAAAATAAAATCTTTATAAAATCGGCGTGAGGCGTGTCCACTGGTTCTGTGATAGTCATGGTAGATGATGCTGATGTTTGGTTTGTGGGGCGCTCTACTGCGCGATCATCAGCGCCCGTACAAAGTCTCAAATTTTACACAGTCCAATTTTTACACAATCCAATCTAGCCAGTGTCATGAATGATGCTGCTGATGATGATGATGAAACGACGAGGAGAACACAAACACCCAGTCCCCAGACAGAGAAACTCCTCAACCCTGCTGGGAATCGAACCCGTGGCCCCTCGATCCAGAGGCAGCTACTAGACCACGAGCTGCGGGTATCATGGGAGAGGAATGGGGAGTTCATAAATCCAGAACACCCCAATGAGCATGGAGTTCTTCCTCTGTTATGCTACGAGACTCTGCCCTGTCTGAGCAAATATAAGTGAACTGCCTCGTTTGATTTAACAAATTTTAGGAAAATGCGAATGAATAAACACTAGTTGACATTATGAAGAAGTGGAAACAAAATGGTTCAAAATGGCTCTGAGCACTATGGGACTTAACATCTATGGTCATCAGTCCCCTAGAACTTAGAACTACTTAAACCTAACTAACCTAAGGACATCACACAACACCCAGTCTTCACGAGGCAGGGAAAATCCCTGACCCCGCCGGAATCGAACCCGGGAACCCGGGCGTGGGAAGCGAGAACGCTGCCGCACGACCACGAGCTGCGGACCGGAAACAAAATGAACCAAGTGCATCAGCGATGTGCTAGGTATTTGCAGCTTGATAGTACTCTGTGGATCTGCATGTCAGAGGACAGGCGATGTGGACACAGTTAATGCCCAGCACAAGAATTCCCATGTCACACATATTCCCCAAGCTCTGTGACGGCCAAACACCGTTAGAGTGTCGCCTCAAAGGAAGTAGTTCACGATACAAGTTGTCACAGTGCGATTACCCACTTTAGCTAAGAGAGGTAGAAACTCGTCACATCTCACTCGCACTTGATGAGAGCATGTGGGCGAGGATGAAAGGAGGGAGGATAAAGCATGTGAGCGACGATGAAAAGAGGGAGGATAAAACAGACTTCTTTGAGCTTATGAGATTTGTCTTCTTACGTTTTAAATTAAGAACTCAGCAGCAATAAAGCTACCTATGACATGTCTTGCTTATTGACTTCTCGCTATGGATCACCGTGTACGTTTGTTAAATGATTTTTCTGTCGTTTCATCTTCAGTGGCAGCCACTCGTGCTGGCGAAACGTCAGAAAAATCATTGACCAAACGTCCATCGAAGATCCGAAGACGAATGTCAGTACGTCAACAAGTGAGCACCAAAGCCTCGACAGTGAAGCTACCAATGGGTCAACTCTGCGATTGTTATCTGAACCCAATAACAAAAAGCAGCAGCGGCTCTACAGCGTCGTACTGTTGAAATAACTAAACAATGGCAGCGTCGCTATATTCCGTCCCGAATCACTGCTCCGAATGGTACTCACGTAATCATCTCAAGTAAGTGCGACATGTTTACAGGATCCGCGGCTGAAGGATGTTCAGTGTAGCTTTGACGCACATATGAACCAAGCGGTGGGAGCTCATTATCACTTGCGTACTGAACAGTATGAATACGAACCTTACTCGCACCTTGCTTTGAGATGGCTGCCTTTCGGCGAATTACCTGAATCGAATCGAATGGATGTACGCTGTACGTCCCTCTTCGATGGGTGAGAAAAATGTAGTGCCGTTAGCACACGGTCTACAGAACGGTTCCGCCTAGATGGTAACAAGGAACAGCTCCAGGAATATGATAGTCGTTATTGGAATCGATTTAAGGGCCAGCTGAAGGGCGACGCCATCTAGGCGGCGGTTACACGGGGGGCGCACAGTGGCGGCCGCGCCGCTAATCCCCCGAGAAGCCGCCAGGGCCTCCCCTCCTGTGTGGGTGGGCCGCCATCCACTTTGCGGCTAACGAGACAATAGTGCGGTCGGGGCGCCCAGCTAAGCGATGGACGGTGCTGCCCAGCCCCGACGACAGGACAGGGTTCGGTAACCGCGAAACACGGCGGCTCAGACCTTCGTCTCGGACCGCCCACGTATCCTACACTTGCCACCTCTCCCTCTTGTCTTGAGTAGGGGACGTGGTAGCGGAGCGCGTCGGAAACTGCAACGGACATTCCTGGGTATGCGGGGTTGTTCGCGTTGTAAATACAGTTCGTTGCCAATGTAAGATACTGGCAACAAACTGAGGTGCCGCTGGTGTCACTACAAGCAGGGACGCTACTCTCAACGAAAAGTCAGACAAAAGTTGTGAAACGACTACAACTCTATTTTCAAAACACACATCTACTCAGTGATACACAAACAGCGAACTTCAAGAGATTATTGTAGAATACTCCTATTCTGTAACAATGCTGCTTTGAGGCTAAGTCCCATTGGTGCACAATACAGCCGTCTGTTCAGCATAAGCACTGCCGAAGAATGCCAGATTTTCTTCGGACAACTGAACTGCGATGGCTGAAACTTCGACTGCGACTACAATTGGAAGTGGTTCTCGCTGGAATTAGCACAGAAACACACTCTCAAACACACTCTACAGTAACTCTCTCGGTTAAGTTGCAGAGCGCATGTTGTCTTCCAGAGCGCAAACTCTGCATTATTTACTGCACCATATACGTAACAGCCGGCCGAAGTGGCCGTGCGGTTAAAGGCGCTGCAGCCTGGAACCGCAAGACCGCTACGGTCGCAGGTTCGAATCCTGCCTCGGGCATGGATTTTTGTGATGTCCTTAGGTTAGTTAGGTTTAATTAGTTCTAAGTTCTAGGGGACTAATGACCTCAGCAGTTGAGTCCCATAGTGCTCAGAGCCATTTGAACCATTTTGATACGTAACACTGAACAGTTCTGCGTTGCTAACTGTTAACGACCTCCGCAGCCGGCCTCCACACTTTGCTGCCGACTCATTCAGCCTGGGCGTGTAGGCAGTCCCGCACACCCACCGTCTCTCGAGGGGTCTCGTCAGGGTTGCAACTCTGGGACACAACAATTGGAAATAAATTCTTGACTGAGCCTTCCTGACGGCGGTCGTTAGGCAGTATAATTCTGGAAAACCATTTTTCTACGAAAGGGATTGATTATATAGCAATTGCACAATCAGAATTCAGCTGAAATTAGCGGAATACATAACATGGCAGACTAACTGGACTGACTGGGTAAGTATGATAGTCATTCGCAAAGTCAGTTCGGTTAATTTGCGAAAACCTCATCAAATTACATTAAGAGGTTTCTTATCACACCCAGCTTAATATTACAATATTGTCTCCTACATTAAGGCACTGGCCATATCGAAGAACGACTTTTTCAGTGTTCTTGTAGAGTTCTGCCGTCTCTCCGTTAAAGTCGATGTCTTCAGCTCACTCTAACCCTAGCTATTTTTTCAGCTTTGGGAACAGGTAAAAATCACTGGGTGACGAATTAGGTCTGCCCAGAGGTTGATCTAACAATTCTCATTTCAAACTATAAAGCAACGTTTTGTGTGCGCATGACAGTATGTGCCCTGCAGATATTGTTCATTAAAACGGTGCCAGAACATCCCATACCTTTTGTGCTGTGTGGCCCTTCTGGGGCTACTTAGGGTTTCACAGTAAATTTAGGAATTTATTTTAGTACCTCTTTACGTCCTTCCTTTCTGTCCCAAGAAAGCAGTTGTCATCAGTTTTTTCATGCAGGAAAGGTTTGACGGAAGTTTAAAAGCTTATCTGGCAAGCTGGTGTGACCCCATGCCAGAGATATTTTTTATCGCCATGTTGACGGACGCAACCCGGGATCAGACTCGGACAGTATGTTAGTGAGAAATTCGTCTCCTTCTGCACCTTAACGCTTCAGAAACGTGAATGCCACTCTCAAAATCTTTATTTTGTGGACACCAGTGAGGAACTTTGGGAACCATCGTGCACAAAATTTGTGATAACTGAGCCTATAGCCTTCCTAATCGGCTTACTGGATTTCTATGTAACTGACCGCGATCGCAAATGCGTAATGAAGTTTTACAGTGCGTAAGGCTATTGTTACCGAAGGAAAATAGCACGGGTTAGTTAGAGGAAAGTGTACAACAGACCCTTCTGAAGGAACAACTATTTAAAGACTAATTTAAATACTGATGATAATTTTGAAATGGGTGGAATATACTGCAATCGCTCATGAACCACTCAAGGGGGAAATGAGTACCATGTAATACTTACTACAAACATTACTGATAATGCAAAGATTTCACTGATTAGCTGAAAAGGGGATAATTAAACGGTCGCCATGCTGCTAGGGCAATGAATCTCCAGAAACTTAACAAAGGTAATGGCAAAGAAATATAAGCAAATAATCACTGAAGTGGCAACAGAAGGTTGCCATGCTAGTAGCAGGACAAGGTTGGTACCAACCCACATTGCATTCTTGCCAAATTTATTCAAAATGCCGGATACAAGGTGGAGGTGATAGATGTGACAATGTTGCAATGACATCATGGCGGGAAGGTCAAATTTTGGCAGCAAAATAGATCAAATGGTCTACCTCCCCCCAAAAATAATGGGAAGTTCAAATTTTGGTGGAAAAATGATCACTTGGGCCACCTCCTCTAACCCAAGTCATCTAACTACCACCTTGTCCTTGAAATTGGTGGTAAAAGTACTCAGCCTGTGCTGTGCTGCTGGTTAGGATGTATTTATTTTGCAGACAGTCTTTATTTAAACAATGTGAGTTGTCATAGGCAGTAGCTCCATCCAGTGTGTTCACTATGAGGTCTGGAGTCTAACTTACCTAGTGCACAGTACTACCACCAGAGGGTGTTGTCGTCCCATGGCGGTCTTTGGAAAATGGTGGGACAAGGACTCAGTCTGTGTCCAGCTGCTGGCAAGAGGAAGGAGTGTACTTTATTTATTTTGGATCAATTTATTTATGGCTGGATTTCAGGTAGTTTATTTATCACACTGACACAAAAAACTCGCTCTGACGTGCTTGGGGCCACAATACACAGCCTACAGACCTGCAAACTATTCGTAAATTATCGAAATAATGCAGTACACTGATGTGCAGACACGCAAACAGCTCGTAAATTACAGAAACAATGCATAGCATAGCCTACAGACCTGTTCACAAAATAATGCAACAGACACGTCCACTACACTTAAAATTGCCAAAATAATGCATACGTAATACTCTGCCAACACACTCACAACGCCTAAACAAACGAAAATAACACAGTACTCAAACATTCATGTAAAAAAGCTTTCCAACTATCGTTAAGAAATTCGATTGTAACATATCAGCGAACTGGCCCTTACACAGGTTCCAACACGCACACACGCCGACACTACCGACTCTGCATGTGCGCTTTGGAGGATCAGCAGGATGCGAGCCAGCGCCAGAGAGATGCTGCGGCGCAAGCCACTGTTCTCATACAACTGCCGCCTGCAGCCAGAAGGTGATAGTAGCGTATAATTTCGGGTATACAGCGAGAATTCTTCGAGTGTTATACTGATGTCATATGTCTCTGTAAACAAGAGCTAAGTCTCCCTCTGGATGTGAACGTGTTCACTTAACCAGCTTTGCTGGTGTGATGATGCATAGCCTTTGTACCTGAGGTCCAGCACCGAAAGTGATGTTTGCATAGCGGCTCACCCTCACAGACTCAACAAAAAGGTTCTCAATGTTATGTTTATGTGACATTTCTATGTAAATAACTGCCAAGTCTCCCTCTGGACGTGCTATAGAAAGCTGTTGCAATGCTTCCCAGAATAGCACAGGGTGCATTCTCCCTAGCGATCGCCGGTCGATGTGGCCGAGTGGTTCTAGGCGCTTCAGTCTGGAACCGTGCGACCGCTACGGTCGCAGGTTCGAATCCTGTCTCGGGCATGGATGTGTGTGATGTTCTTAGGTTAGTTAGGTTTAAGTAATTCTAAGTTCTAGGGGACTGATGACCTCAGATGTTAAGTCCCATAGTACTCAGACCCATTTGAACCAACCCTAGCTATCCTAACGGGACATGCGAGATGCTTCCGCCCATGTACACGTTTACCAAGCCACCACACGTACCTGCCAGTCCAGTGCAGCGAGAAATGTCTGCATATGGACTCATCCACGCAGGCGCATCTAAAAGGCTGTCAGTGTTATACTGATGTCTCATGTCTCATGTATATGTAAATAACAGCCAAATCTCCCTCTGGACACGCTATAAAAATCTTCTGCAATGGTTTTAGAAACTGTTAACAAAAATAGAGTAACACAGAATGCATTCTTCCTGCTGCTGCTAAGGCAGAACCCATCCATCACACATCATCCCCTTACGGAAACCGTAACGTGTTGCAGAAATAGTTAACAGTCGCTTTTGTTGTTCTTTTAGGAGCTTTCGAGATGTCTCAGATTGTCTGCATGGAAATTCTTGCCCTAACAAGTGCTGTTTACGAAAGTAGCTGAGAATAACACCAAATGCATTCTTGCTGATGATGCTAATGAGACATCACCTGCTAGCCTTCCTGCGCCATACTAAATCGCCCCTTTGCATGAAGCATATACACTGCTGGCCACCGTAAATGCAACACCCTGAAGGAAGCATCCGAATCAAGTGAAATTTACACCATGAGTTTGCAGCGATGAGATATGCAACTGATTAGAATTTCAGCGCAGACGCACATCACGCGCGCCTGTGGCGCCACCTCATAGCGCCATTTAAGGCTTGGCGATTTCGACGAGTGTACGTTCGGCACGTGTGTTTACCTTGTGGTTGTTTCACAAGACGATCAGTTATGCCCCGTAGACAACAGCGAACATCTTTTGATCAAGTATCCGAGTTCGACAGAGGAAGGATAGTGGCTTACCGAGATTGTGGATTATCATACAGAGAAATCGCTAGTCGTGTTGGACTGCTTCATTTACTGCATTTTTATATTTTCTCCTTTCATCAATTAAATTCAGTATTTCTTCTGTCACCCAAGGATTTCTACTAGCCCTCGTCCTCTTACCTACTTGATCGTCTGCTGCCTTCACCACTTCATCCCTCAAAGCTATCCATTCTTCTTCTACTGTATTTCTTTCCCCCATTCTTATCAATTGTTCGCTTATGCTCTTCCTGAAACGCTCTACAACCTCTGGTTCTTTCAGTTTATCCAGGTCCCATCTCCTCAAATTCCCACCTTTTTGCAGTTTCTTCAGTTTTAATCTACAGTTCATAACCAATAGATTGTGGTCAGAGTCCACATCTGCCCCTGAATATGTCTTACAATTTAAAACCTGGTTCCTAAATCTCTGTCTTACCATTATATAATCTATCTGATATCTTCTAGTATCTCCAGGGTTCTTCCATGTATACAACCTTCTTTCATGATTCTTGAACCAAGTGTTAGCTATGATTAAGTTATGCTCTGCGCAAAATTGTACCAGGAGGCTTCCTCTTTCATTTCTTAGCCCCAATCCATTTTCCTACTATGTTTCCTTCTCACCCTTTTCCTACTCTCGAATTCCAATCACCGACGACTATTAAATTTTCGTCTCCCTTCACTACCTGAATAATTTCTTTTATCTGATCATACATTTCATCAATTTCTTCGTCATCTGCAGAGCAAGTTGGCATATAAACTTGTACTACTGTAGTAGGCGTGGGCTTCGTGTCTATCTTGGCCACAATAATGCGTTCACTATGTTGTTTGTAGTAGCTTACCCGAACTCCTATTTTTTTATTCATTATGAACCTAATCCTGTATTACCCCTATTTGATTTTGTATTTATAACCCTGTATTCACCTGACCAAAAGTCTTGTTCCTCCTGCCACCGAACTTCGCTAATTCCCACTACATCTAACTTCAACCTATCCATTTCCCTTTTTAAATTTTCTAATCTACCTGCCCGATTAAGGGATCTGACATTCCACGCTCCGATCCGTAGAACGCCAGTTTTCTTTCTCCTGATAATGACGTCCTCTTGAGTAGTCCCCACCCGGAGATCCGAATGGGGGTCTATTTTACCTCCGTAATATTTTACCCAAGAGGACACCATCATTATTGATCCATACAGTAAAGCTGCATGCCCTTGGGAAAAATTACGGCTGTAGTTTCGCCTTGCTTTCAGCCATTTGCAGTACCAGCACAGCAAGGCCGTTTTGGTTAATGTTACAAGGCCAGATCAGTCAATCATCCAGACTGTTGCCCCTGCAACTACTGAAAAGGCTGCTGCCCCTCTTCAGGAACCATACGTTTGTCTGGCCTCTCAACAGATACCCCTCCGTTGTGGTTGCACCTATGGTACGGCTATCTGTGTCGTTGAGGCACGCAAGCCTCCCCACCAACGGCAAGGTCTATGGTTCATGGGGGGGGGGGGGGGGGGTCCGATGTGATAGTGAAGTGGAAGCGTAAAGGGACACATACAGCACGGAAGCGAAGAGGCCGACCTTGCTGTTGATGACAGAGACCGCCAGTAGTTGAAGAGCCTCGATGTGTGCAATAGGCTGACATCTATCCAGACCATCACACAGGAATTCCAAACTGCGTCAGTATCCACTGCAAGTACTGCGACAGTTAGGCGAGAGGTGAGAAAACTTGGATTTCATGGTCGAGCGGCTGCTCATAAGCCCCACATCAAGCCGGTAAATGCCAAACGACGCCTCGCTTTGTGTAAGGAGCTTAAAAAATGGACGATTGAACAGTGGAAAAACGTTGTGTGGAGTGACGAATCACGGTACACAATGTGGCGATCCGGTGGTAGGGTGTGGGTATGCGGAATGCCCGGTGACCGTCATCTGCCAGCGTGTGTAGTGCCAACAGTAATATTCAGAGGTGGTGGTTTTATGGTGTAGTCGTGTTTCTCATGGAGGGGGCTTGCACCCCTTGTCGTTTTGCATGGCACTATCACAGCACGGGTCTACATTGACGTTTTAAGCACCTTCTTGCTTCCCACTGTTGAAGAACACTACGGAGATGGCGACTGCAACCTTCAACATGATCGAGCACCTGTTCATAATACACGGCCTGTGGCGGAGTTGTTACACAACAAAAAAATCTCTGTAATGGACTGTCCTGCACACAGTCCTGATCTGAATCATATTAAACACCTTTGGGATGTTCTGAAACGCCATAATCTTGCCAGTCATCACTCACCGACATCGATACCTCTCCTCAGTGCAGCATCCTGTGAGGAATGGGCTGCCATTCCCCAAGAAACCTTCTGGCACCTAATTGAATTTATTCCCGCAAGACTGGAAGCTATCATCAAGGGTAAGGGTGGGCCAACACCATATTGAATTCCAGCATTACCGATGGAGGGCGCCACAAACTTGTAAGTCATTTTCAGCAGGTGTTCGGATACTTTTGATCACATAGTGTATATCCACTGTGTTGTATGCGATGGTTGTTTGAGAAGGATAACAAACAGTAGATGGTATGATGATTGAGGTCGTAAGAAATGTACACTAGCTTCTCAGATCTCTAGTGCTACGCTTTGTGGCAGAAATGATGTCTGTGATTTGGAACAAGTCTCTCCGTTCAAACACATACCTGCGTTGCATCCTATGGAGAAGACTTT
This sequence comes from Schistocerca nitens, assembly GCF_023898315.1. Taxonomy (NCBI): domain Eukaryota; kingdom Metazoa; phylum Arthropoda; class Insecta; order Orthoptera; family Acrididae; genus Schistocerca; species Schistocerca nitens. The sequence goes on from NC_064614.1 coordinate 517,242,454, forward strand.
TAAGGAGAGTTGGAGCGCCCTATCCCGACAATGGCAAATTCAGTGACTTGGCTTCCCTGTACTTCAAGAACCATTGTAGCCACGAACATGAAACTTTTACAGGACTTTAAACTGAATGTTCTGACACTACTGAACTACAATAACTGCATTTAAGCCACTGCTTTGGGAAATACAATTTTTTAACTGCACAGTTAAAGTTTTGTGTACTTTTTTGTATATTATCGTAAATTATTTTAATTATACAGAACGTTATGTTCTTCTTTTAGTTCAGTAGATTCGGAACATGTATGTTATTGCTCCCTAAAAAACTGAGTACTCTACTCGAAGTGGTTTCTGAGATTTAGGGAAAAGTGCAACAGAAAATGCAAATTTTCAGGAATGGCTTCTGAAGTTTCAAAACAGTGTGACTAACTTAATATATGCTTCATTTTTTTATTTATATTCACTCAGAAGCACCCTGCACCATACTATATACCATCTTCTTGATCTTTTTCCAAGTTTTATCTTCTTTTCTTCTTTCTGGAGTCCTTAGTGGCCAACTGTGCTGCATACTCTGCTTTATCAATGCGAACCTTGTCCATCTGTTCAAGTTCTCTGATGCAGTTTGCACTACGATTAGTTCCCATATGCTGCAGCACTTTCCCCTACCAATGTTGCCATCATTAAAAACAATAACATCATCACTGACCCCCCACAGTTCCCATATGCTGCAGCACTTTCACCTACCAATGTTGCCATCATTAAAAACAATAACATCATCACTGACCCCCCACTTTAGTGGCTTCATTCCAACAAAAACTTTTTTTGGCAAGTGAGTCCATATAAGATTACTGAACGACTCATTGGGATTTTGAGTCTGACCATGCAGACACTTCTTTGGTACTTCAGGATTTGTCGGGTCTCTGTAAATAGGTATTATGAAATCCATGACTGCTGCTGGGATGGAATGTTTATAGCTGTATGAGCTGTTTGAGTACTGGGCAATCGCAACATGAATCAGGTCCAGGAGGGCAAAGGTGGTGTACTGGTTTGTCATCAGTTGACAGTCTGTGGAAGAATGTACCCCATACTGCCTGCTTCATTTTCAACAAATCCTCAGTATTATTTCTTATGGTCATCCCATAATATTGCTGTAGTTCATGAATTATTTTGTCACTCAGCCTGTCTCTTATAGTTTTACCATCAGAATGTTTCGTGTTTCTCAAATTTTGTTTCAACTTCCTCAATGTGGTGCCCATCCTCTTCTGGACATGTCCTACATATTCCAGTTCTGTGATAATCTTCTCACCATAAGGCTGAGCGGCTACTACACTATTATATGCGTTTGAGTCTCCACGGCCTAAGAACTTTGTGTAACACTCTCCCCTTTCGTTCACAGATCAACTAAGAATTTCAATAGCTGCAGGGGCCTCCTACCACCAATGGTTCCTTCATAATTTCTGTCGCAGGTATGCCCTTCTTCATTCCCTGTTTTACACTTATGATAATATTTGGTTAAAATCCCGAAATCTATTACCTTTCCAGTATCCACACTGGTCACTGTAGCAACAGGATTTTTAGAACTGCAGCCACACTTCTGTCAAGTGCCATCAAAGGCTGCTGATATGTCAGTCATACCATCATTTATTTCAACAGTTTCGTTTGCAGCACCCTTCATTGACTCACAAAGGCTGCTGATATGGCAGTCATACCATCATACCCCCCCCCCCATGAACCATGGACCTTGCCGTTGGTGGGGAGGCTTGCGTGCCTCAGCGATACAGATGGCGGTACGGTAGGTGCAACCACAACGGAGGGGTATCTGTTGAGAGGCCAGACAAAGATGTGGTTCCTGAAGAGGGGCAGCAGCCTTTTCAGTAGTTGCAGGGGCAACAGTCTGGATGATAGACTGATCTGGCCTTGTAACATTAACCAAAACGGCCTTGCTGTGCTGTTACTGCGAACGGCTGAAAGCAAGGGGAAACTACAGCCGTAATTTTTCCCGAGGACATGCAGCTTTACTGTATGATTAAATGATGGTAGCGTCCTCTTGGGTAAAATATTCCGGAGGTAAAATAGTCCCCCATTCGGATCTCTGGGCGGGGACTACTCAAGAGGACGTCGTCATCAGGAGAAAGAAAACTGGCGTTCTACGGATCGGAGCTTGGAATGTCAGATCCCTTAATGGGGCAGGTAGGTTAGAAAATTTAAAAACGGAAATGGATAGGTTAAAGTTAGATATAGTAGGAATTAGTGAAGTTCGGTGGCAGGAGGAACAAGACTTTTGGTCAGGTGAATACAGGGTTATAAATACAAAATCAAATAGGGGTAATGCAGGAGTAGGTTTAATAATGAATAAAAAAATAGGAGTGCGGGTTAGCTACTACTAACAGCATAGTGAACGCATTATTGTGGCCAAGATAGAGACAAAGCCCATGCCTACTACAGTAGTACAAGTTTATATGCCAACTAGCTCTGCAGATGATGAAGAAATTGATGAAATGTATGACAAGATAAAAGAAATTATTCAGGTAGTGAAGGGAGACGAAAATTTAATAGTCATGGGTGACTGGAATTCGTCAGTAGGAAAAGGGAGAGAAGGAAACATAGTAGGTGAATATGGATTGGGGGGAAGAAATGAAACAGGAAGCCGCCTTGTAGAATTTTGCACAGAGCATAACTTAATCATAGCTAACACTTGGTTCAAGAATCATAAAAGAAGGTTGTATACCTGCAAGAATCCTGGAGATACTAAAAGGTATCAGATAGATTATATAATGGTAAGACAGAGATTTAGGAACCAGGTTTTAAATTGTAAGACATATTCAGGGGCAGATGTAGATTCTGACCACAATCTATTGGTTATGAACTGCAGATTGAAACTGAAGAAACTGAAAAAAGGTGGGAATTTAAGGAGATGGGACCTGGATAAACTGAAAGAACCAGAGGTTGTACAGAGTTTCAGGGAGAGCATAAGGGAACAATTGACAGGAATGGGGGAAAGAAATACGGTAGAAGAAGAATGGGTAGCTCTGAGGGATGAAGTAGTGAAGGCAGCAGAGGATCAAGTAGGTAAAAAGACGAGGGCTAATAGAAATCCTTGGGTAACAGAAGAAATATTGAATTTAATTGATAAAAGGAGAAAATATAAAAATGCGGTAAATGAAGCAGGCAAGAAGGAATACAAACGTCTCAAAAATGAGACCGACAGGAAGTGCAAAATGACTAATCAGGGATGGCTAGAGGACAAATGTAAGGATGTAGAGGCTTGTCTCACTAGGGGTAAGATAGATATTGCCTACAGGAAAATTAAAGAGACCTTTGGAGAGAAGAGAACCACTTGTATGAATATCAAGAGCTCAGATGGCAACCCAGTTCTAAGCAAAGAAGGGAAGGCAGAAAGGTGGAAGGAGTATATAGAGGGCGATGTACTTGAAGACAATATTATGGAAATGGAAGAGGATGTAGATGAAGATGAAATGGGAGATAAGATACTGCGTGAAGAGTTTGACAGAGCACTGAAAGACCTGAGTCGAAACAAGGCCCCGGGGGTAGACAACATTCCATTAGAACTACTGATGGCCTTGGGAGAGCCAGTCATGACAAAACTCTACCATCTGGTGAGCAAGATGTATGAGACAGGCGAAATACCCACAGACTTCAAGACGAATATAATAATTCCAATCCCAAAGAAAGCAGGTGTTGGCAGATGTGAAAATTACCTAACTATCAGTTTAATAAGTCACAGCTGCAAAATACTAACGCGAATTCTTTACAGACGAATGGAAAAACTGATAGAAGTCGACCTCGGGGAAGATCAGTTTGGATTCCGTAGAAATGTTGGAACAAGGTGGGTGTGGCATATTCATCACGGTACACATTGTTTCTGCCGTAGTGGGTCCTTTACCAATAACTCTCAATCCATAAAACCACGTAACATTTACTCCAAAATAATTATCATTTCACTTATCAGCATTCCAAAATGAGTGAGTATATTTACAACTGGCACAACTGATAATAAGTTTCCTGGCTGGTCCATTTGTTACCTCACTGTCTTCATGTAAACTAACTGGGAGTCCACAAATTTTACGACACACACTTTCACCTAACACCCTTGTTAGGATGTGTAAATCTATCAGAATATAACCTAACCTACCACATACATAACAGTTTTGTGAAAACTGTGTATCAGAACGCTTTATTTTAATCTTCGAAGCACTAGTGGGTGTTTCTCTAGGTATTGACGAGTTTGCCGGTATTTCATTGTCTGTAGCTTCACACGCCACATGTTGAACACAGTGTTTCCCTTTATTCGAAAATCCGTCACCTTGACACCCATGTTTATTAAAAACACTTCGTTTTGGCGACATACTTTACTTTTTGAGAGATTTACCAATCTAATTGTTTTTTTCCTCGGAAGAACGTTAGCACTTCGACATACAACACGCGTATATACTATGAAACGATGTGATCCTGTTTTTGACAGTGCTGTCAACACAAACAAGTAATTTAGCTTTGATAACGCAGGAATCCATAGCCTTATATATAAAAAATCACCGAATTCATTCGATTTTGAAGTACCACAGATAAAAATTTTAACATTTTCAACCAGTGTAAACGATATTAAAAAAAATAAAATAAATACTTCCCATCTGAGTTTATGAGTGATATGTATGGTTTTGTTGTTGTAGCCTTCAGTCCTGAGACTGGTTTGATGCAGTTCTCCATGCTATTCTATCCTGTGCAATCTTCTTCATCTACCAGTACCTACTGCAGCCTACATCCTTCTGAATCTGTTTAGTGTATTCATCTCTTGGTCTCCCTCTACGATTTTTACCCCCCCACGCTGCCCTCCAATACTAAATTGGTGATCCCTCGATGTCTCAGTACATGTCCTAACAACCGATCCCTTCTTCTAGTCGTGCCACAAGCTCCTCTTCTCCCCAATTCTATTCAATACCTCCTCATTAGTTATGTGATCTACCCATCTAATCTTCAGCAGAATGGGATTTTCACACTGCAGCGGAGTGTGCGCTGATATGAAACTTCCTGGCAGATTAAAACTGTGTGCCCGACCGAGACTCGAACTCGGGACCTTTGCCTTTCACGGGCAAGTGCACTACCATCTGAGCTACCGAAGCACGACTCACGCCCGGTCTCACAGCTCTACTTCTGCCAGTATCTCGTCTTCTACCTTCCAAACTTTACAGAAGCTCTCCTGCGAACCTTGCAGAACTAGCACTCCTGAAAGAAAGGATACAGCGGAGACGTGGCTTAGCCACAGCCTGGGGGATGTTTCCAGAATGAGATTTTCACTCTGCAGCGGAGTGTGCGCTGATATGAAACTTCCTGGCAGATTAAAACTGTGTGCCCGACCGAGACTCGAACCGGGACATTTGCCTTTCGCGGGCAATTGCTCTACCATCTGAGCTACCGAAGCACGACTCACGCCCGGTCTCACAGCTCTACATCTGCCAGTATCTCGTCTCCTACCTTCCAAACTTTACAGAAGCTCTCCTGCGAAGGTTATATATATATATATATATATATATATATATATATATATATATATATATATATATATATATATATAATGTTATTTCGAAAATTGCAAATTTTATAATGAAATAAAAATCAGAAAATGTGAAAAAATATTTTCCATTCTAACTCCGCTTAATGATTACATTCACTAAAGAATCATATTTCTTGGAATCTCATATCTCGAAACGAGTCACCTTTTTCGAACCTATCTGCTACAGTAAAATTTTTGATAGTCCCTATGGCTCTCGCAACTGCTGCCATTTCTGCAACTTTGCCATGTGATCGTTCCAATTAAAGCCGTAACCGGGCAGAAGTCGGAGAGAGCTATGCCTAGCACCTGCAACCTGTGTAGAAACTGAGTGACCTTAGTTAGTGTGACAGAACCGTGTTTTGACCATTCGTTGGAAATGGGAACATGTCGTAGCTCCGCCAACAATGTACAGTGTGTAAGGTCTGCGACCAGTGAAACCAGCTCCTGCAACATGAGGTAGTATAAAAGAAAGTACGGTAACTGGAAGAAGGATGAGAATTTTGTTACTGCATTGTGGTTGTTTCCAATCTACATACAGGTACTGCAGTCCAAATCAGATCCGCATTCCTCACGGGACATTCACACACACCACCCGAACGTGCTGTCGTCGTTATTCTGTACCACCCAACAGAGAAAAATTAGGAACTATAATAGCTCCACCAACTTCATCCGATAGAGAACTCGATAAGATTTTTACCACATATCTCTCCTCCCATATATCGAAAACAAATGCTGTCTGCATGCCAGCATCATGCACATGTGACGATCCTATTAAGTATAAAGGTATATTGATTCATTGCGCAGACCAACGTAAAGTTGCTTCGCCTATACAGTAAGATGACCGTATCCCACAAAATATACTGTAAGTCGCAAGAGACGCTCCCTGTGACGCTGTGTCATTGTTCGAAACATTGTTTTTTTTTCTGCTGTGACACGCTTTGTTCAGTGCCACACATTTTGTTTTTTATGCCACAACTTCGAGTTCTGTGTCAGGTTCTAAGCTGACATTAACACATTGTGGTCCATTGCTTCTCACAGACGTCGCCCGGTGTAAATCACGTTGCTGCTGCTGCTATCATACCACACAGACTGGATGATTTTAATTAAAAGACAGGTACAACATAAGGAGACTGGAAGAGCTTGGCGATGTTGTGGAGCGTTTCCAAGCTGCTGTGCGAAGGTGATTGACCACCCCTACATTTAAAAACGTGTGTCACAGTGAACGAATAGCTGATGGATCTGTGTTCCATTTAAACTGATTCCTCATATTGCAGTCATACACATGATCACTGTTCCGGTTCTAGCCATCCCCAGGTATTGCCCCTCCACCACAACTCCTTCTCAATCTCAAACAAGCCATGCCAGTCAATCATTATGTGGTAGTCAACAGTGTACCAGTGCATGGATGGGATGGAAAAGACACCATCAATGTACTGTAATAATAAGCACCACAGATGATAGTGCAAACAGTTTTTACAAGTTTACAGTAATTTCAACACCGACCAATGATGCAATAGCATGTTTCCCAATTTCAGTATCATCGCTAAACTGCCCCTTCTCTACTTTACGAGTATCATTGGGAATGTAGATAGATGACTGTACAGTACATCCACTCATCATTAATTCTCGAACATATCCATCGTCAAAGTATATAAGACAATGGTGTACATATTTCTAGCACCTCGAGCATAGTGCACAATTTATTATCTGTCTCTATCCTTATGGGAGTCACAGGACATTCCCGCAGTCTTAGGATAAAATTAGAGACTGAAAGATCCCCTCGCACTGTCTTTGACCAACCTGCCCTGCAGAACTGTTACCAATTTAATTTGCAGCTAATCAGAAGCAGACCGCTACATTCCACATCTTATGAAACAATGGAGCTTGTCGAGTCCTCGTCCATCCCAGTGCACAAGATTTCTCCACATGCACCCATGTCGAGGAGGTTAGCACCTCTTATCAGTGTATATTAGTAGATCTGTGATGATACAGCAGACGGTTAAGAAGAAGAAAAAACGGGTTGTTTTGGCATTATGGAGCTCCAGACAGATGGAGTTCGAAGCATTTTATGTAAATCAAGTATGCCATCAATTTTAAAGTATTGTTCTAGTGTCTGGGATCAGTACCAGGAGGGCACCGGTAAGAGAGAACACATGCACTCCTAAGCCTACAAGGTTCTGCATTTAAAACAGGTTATAATGTTAGATTGCTTCAGTTTCTAACATATTAGTCATGTATAATGCACTGCTGTTAATATTCCAGTGTAAGAAATATATTTCCAGCACATGAGATACATCCATCCTTCTTGGCCATCTGTGACACATGCACATACAGACATCTGGTGGTAGTACTGTGTACTATGTCAGTTGGACTCCAGACCTTTATTTTGAACACACTGGATGGAGTTACTGCCTATGACAACTCAAATTGTTTAAATAAAGAGTGTCTGCAAAATAAAGAGTTATGTCCATCCTATCCAGCAGCCCAGCACAGGCTGAGTCCTCTTCCTGCCAATTCCAAGGAAAAGGTGGCAGTCGGATGACTTACGTTAGTGGAGTTAGCCCAAGTGACCTATTTACCCGCCGTTTTCTTAGGTTAGTGGAGGTAGCCCAAGTGATCTTTTTCTCCGCCAAAATATGAACTTACCGCTATTTTCTGAGGGGGGACGGGGGAGGGAGGGGGGTTAGGTTAGTGGAGGTAGCCCAGATGACCTATTTTCCCGTCAAAACTTGAACTTCTCGTCATGTCGTCATTGCGACATTGCCACATATGTGGCCACCATCTTGGATCCACATTCTTGAATAAATTTGGCAACAATGCGACGTGGGGTGGTACAAACTTTGTCCTACTACGCTCTCTTTTCCACAACACAACAGTTCATGAGAAAATAAACGAATAAGAATACACTTAGTTTTCAGGTGCTTATTCTGAAATACTAAATTTTGAAAGTAAAGTAAATGAGGTTACTGGTTAAATAAATGACTTGCTTAGCTTAAACGTATTATGTAAAGAAATGGCTTTCAGTAACCTCAGTGTCATGTAATGCAAGATTTAGAAAAGTGCAAGCAATTTACTTTTGATTAGTGAAAAACAGAATTGAACTTACTTTAAGCAAATGAGGAACTGATTTTACTTTTAAAATAACAACAATAAAATATATATCAAGCCAGGAGAACTCACTCGCTAACCTAAATACAGAATAACTGAAATTGCACACGCTCGACTTGTGCTGTATGTATAGTTATTAGTTTTGCCAGTGAAATTTTACGTTACTTTCAGTGAGCGAAGTTGCAAGTTGGTTATGCCTCTGTTATGAATTACAAGAATGAACAGTTATCGAGCGAGAGAATTTAGACTGAAACTGGTCATTAGCAAACAAACAAAACTGGTAGTAAATAGTTCATTAATTTTCGTATATTTACGACAATCTTTGATTGCATGGAAAAAAGGACCCTGCATGGTTATAATGTTTGAGTACAATGACAACACAGGAGCCCTTCAAGTTTTAACTATTACAAGTTATTTTTCAAGTTAGTCATACTTCGTGAAAGAAATGCAACTGGGTAAAGCCTCTACAGTACTATATCCATCAGTTCACAGTCTTACAGTGGGTAGCTGTGCGGACAACGAAGAATGTAGCCGACGACAATGCTGAGCTGCCGCTGTTACTGCTGAAGATCTTTGAGAACCGCGAGTCGTCTCCATAGCCACGGATCATTATGGGACAGGCAATAGTTAGAACTGCACCTTCCTCCCCCTGTCCACTCGTACCGTGCTCTCAACTCTCGCGGATTAAAGAATCAGGCGCGTCTACATTGGCGCGGGCGTAGCTGCACTCCCCGTCTGCGGGAGCGCCCAACTAACACCTCCGCGCTCTTTCATTACTCAAGCTGCTCTGCTTACTCTCTGTTCGCAACGCGACAGAGATTCTGCATACGCAAAGAAAAACATCGGCACAGCTACTGCGATTTCGAAGTTGCCATCGATACAATTAAATAAAGTTCCGTTGGCTATCCCCCAGCAATTTACAATATTTTCATTATAATTACAATCAGTTATATACAGTCATAAATAAGTACACACCATTACATCGATTACGTGTTAAATATAGTTTCTGTAGTGAAGCTTACAGATTCAGACTCAGAAGTACGCTACAATTTATCAACGGATATTAAATGGCGAAAATTTCAGATGTTGCAGAACGTACGGTATTTTATCTGCATTTTCAGTGTTACATCTGTATACCGCACAGAGGTCACTATATATGTCTAAAAATTTCATGTTTTTCGCAAACGGAAATCGTATTACAGCGTTTAAGTCACAAGTGGGGCGATTTTAGATGATAGCGGCCATTTTAAATTACAGTTACGGTGCAAACAACAGTTGGGTAACGAATCACGGGCAGTCCCACACTTCGATATATCGATGTTCCTGCGTCACAACCTTTGGGTATCCGTGCACTGGTCACGACCAGACTCAAACTTCCATATGTCGTAGTTTATGGTTACAAACTATACTCGTACACACACTCCGTTCTACCTCATGTTGTTGCTGTGAAAGCCACCAACATCGAACATGACAAGAGCTGAGCGTAATGGTCTTAAAGAACTCAGCAACGATCCTCTCCCAGTAGTCCTACCAGCTGACAAGGGCAATGTAACCGTCATTACGGAACGAGAAGATTATGACGTGAAGATTCGATTGATGCTGTAGGAAGAGACATATCAAAAGTTATCCATAACAATGCGTGAGATGTCGCTAAAAATCTCCTCCCTCGGACACCTCAACCACCTACATTATGTGGCCTTGCAAATGTTCACAAGAAAAACACCCCTCTACATCCCATCGTGAGCGCCATTGGATCTCGACTCACAAACTCCTGAAACTTCTGGCCAGCCTCCTTATTCTGCACGTTGGTCATATTGAGCACCACATCAGGAATGTGACCAACTTCATGAGTCGAACGAAATGCCTGAGTATTGGAGAAGAAGATATTATTATGCTTATCCATTACGGATATTTTTGAACCGTGACTGTATATTGAATGTAAATAAATTATAAAGAACTGCAACCACTCACTTTTTTGAATAATTATGTTTTATTCCATGAACCGGTTTTCGAACCTTTTTAGGTTCATCTTCAGATGGTTTCAGGAAGTTACATCATTACTGCTAGTATAATGCCAGCACCCAGCATTATGCTAGCAGTAATGATGTAACTTCCTGAAACCATCTGAAGATGAACCTGAAAATGTTCGAAAACCGTTTCATGGAATAAAACATAATTATTAAAAAAAATGACTGGTTGTAGTTTTGTATAACTTATTTACATAGAAGATGGTATGGTCAGCTTTGATGTGGTGTCATCGTTCCCGCGTGTTCCCGTCCAGGATTGAATAGATCTCTTCTCCCAGTTATTTGACAACATTGTTGTGGATTTATTTAAGCACACTCTGACGTCATCGTATTTTTTGTGTCATGGAGAATATTTTAGTCGCACGGACGACGTCGAGATTGAGAGCCCATTAGCTCTACTTATAGCCAATCTGTTTATGGAACTCTTTCAGGACATCGCCCTGGACACGGCTCCAGCTAATCCTACGTCCACAGCACGTTCGTTGTCTGGTCTCATGGGGCTGAAAAGCTGGGAGAATTCTTGGACCACATCAACGGTATCCACGACAACACCAAGTACACGATGGAGGTGGAGATCGACGATCTCTTGCCGTTCCTTGAGGTCTTCGCCCACATAAAGTAAATGAGTGTCTCAGCCACAGTGTTTAGCGGAAATCGAGCCACACGGACCGATAACTGCACGCTAACAGCTACCACCATCCGTTGCAGAAACTTTCTGTTCTGTGGCCCTTGGTGCATCGAGAGGAAACCGTTTCAGACCTGAAAAACTGACTGAACCACGTACAGAAAGTATTCAAGGAAAACAGCTACAACAACCGCCAGATTTCGCAAGCCGTCTTTCCGAAACAGAAGCAGGAAGACCCAGAGGATGACACTAACAAGTTTGCGTTTTCGACTTTCTGTAGCTTAGTGACAGAAAAAAAAATTAGCCGGTCCCTAATGAGTCAGGGTAAATCCAATTCGGTCTACAGGGCTTCAACAAAAAATTCGACTGCTAATGAAGCCTGTGAATGACGATGTAGGCCTCAAGAGCGCCAGGAGTATATAAAATACCACGTGGTGTGGACAGTTCGTTATCGGACAGACCGTACGTACTATTGAACAGCGCTTTGTAGAACACGAGAGATGCTTTCATCTTCGGTGCCCTGAGAAATCAGTGGTAGCGGAGCATGCTCTAGAAAACGGACATCGTATTCGAAGAGACGTCTGTTATCACACGGACTAATAGCTTCTGGGATAGCGTAATTAAAGAAGCGATCGAGATAAGAATTTGTGATAACATCCTTAATGAAGATGGCTGCCTGCAGCTAAGCACGAGTTGAAACCGGCCGCCGGAAGGTTGAAACGGGTGCGGCGGGCTCGCATCGAAAACATTAATTTATATGGCGCTGGAGCGAGCACCAGTGACGTCACAGACGGCAGCTTGGCTATATGAGGACGGTAGCAGCAATCAACAGACAGCCACCTCTTGACACCGGTCGAGGAGTATTGAGCTGAAAGTTCGTGGGTTTTAAACCAGTTCGCACAACTGGAAGCTCGAGAGAATTTTGTCGCTACATATCGCCGCGAAACAATGTATTCATTAACAGCTGAGTAACATATTCAGCTACTGCCAGTACCGACAGGGCTACGCTGAAATCACTCTGCTACCCCCCAATTCCGTACACAAAACAGCATTAGAAATTACCTTCCGAACATCCTTCACCCGAAGCATGTTCGAATGATGGAAAAATGTTTATTTAAGAGTTAGAAAGTCTCAACTGCAGAAGGTTGACAACCACTACGTTGAAAAAAATGGCTATAGAAAATTCTTAAGTACGCTTTACAGAATGTAATATATGAAAGTTGCTAAAAGAAAGATGTCCCTAAACGTCGCTTCTGCTAGAAACGTGAAGATAAAATGTGACTGATAACACGGCGGACAGTGGAAAAAAAAAGCCATATTCTTCCATACTCGATTCGTGAATCTGGTGGCGGGCAACGTGGTCAATGTTTTAAGGAAACGTACCACCTAACATAGCCATTAATCTGATGTAAATGTAGAAGCATAAAATGTAAGGCTCAAGTTACAGTTTGTATTCGATATTATTCTTCTGATTTGTCTTTCACAAAGGGTGACGATAGAAGGAATAATACTCTGACTCTTCTGCTTAATTATCTTTTCTTTTTCTCCAGGTGTGGGGGAAGGAGTTGTGTGTGTGTGTGTGGGGGGGGGGGTTATTATATCCATAATTCCATAACGAACCGAAGAAATGACACGAAAATTTTTTCAAAAATATATACACAAATCAGAACTGTTGTCCATGAAAGAATCGATTTACGCAATTTAGACCATGACTTTCTTACAGTATTCAGCAAACGACAATATTTTTACACTGAAAAGTTACAATACTTGTAGCAACTCTGTCAAACAGTGGAACCAGCTAATCTGAAGTATGCGTAACCAGTTAGGTCATGTATCGCATCTCAAAAAAGGTACGTCGATGGTAGGACAGAACTGCGAACAAATACCACAAAAGATAGAATTCCTAGTGATTGACATGCGCTGTCAGCGACCTGTTACCATTAAACTTGTCCTTTTTTTCAAGAGTCGTGTTTTCTGAATGGTTCGATGAGACCTGCCACAAATTCCCCTCTTGCGCCAACCTCTTCATTTCAGTCATACTTGCATCGTATGTTTGCAGTTACTTGTTGGATATATTCTGATGATATATCTCAAGTCTCATAGATTCTATACACGAATCTGAATACTCACTTGGTTGCCACTTCCTCAATGATTTCAGAAATTCCGAAGATATATTATGTATCCCTTCTCCCTTATGTGATAACAAGTATTCCAAAGTTCTGGCAAACTCTCACTGTAACACTGGAACCCCTACGTCTTCCACATTAACTACCATTTCTTCCTCAGTCACGTCGTCGGATAAGTCCTCCCCTCGACTGCAACGTACTCTTTTCACTTTTGCGCTCTCTTTCTTGCGCTAAATAGTGGCATTGCAATTGCGGTCTTAATGTAGATGCACTTGCTTTTAATTTCGCCAAAGATTGTTTTGATCTTTCTGTAAGCTAAATAAGCTCTTCAAAAGTTCATTACGTTTTCGATTTCTTCACATTTTTACTGCAGCCATTTCACCTTGATTTCTTGCACTTCCTATTTGTTTTATTTCGAAGTGACTTATACTTATGTATTTCTGAATTTCCCTGAATACTGTCGTCCTTCCTTCTTTAGTTGGCCATTTTAAGTACTTCTTCTGTTACCCAAGATCTAACTATGTCTAACGAACGTCTATGACCTTCCTGGAGACGTCAATTCCTCTACAGCTGAACTGTCTACTGAGATATCCATTATCGCAGTACCTATAGCTTCGCAGAACTTAAAATGCGTCTCAATGTTTCTCAGTAGTTTGTAGTTTGAGTAGTCAGATCCGCTGACGGCCATGCGACAGGCACGGGTTCGATTCCTGCACAGGTCGCTCCTCATCACCATTTCATCATAATCGACCCGCAAGTTGCCGAAGTGACGTAAAGCAAAAACACTTGCACTAGGGGACTGAACAGCCCCACACAGTCTCTTCCGACCAGAAAATCTCATATTATCATTTCATTTCATTCTGCAGTACTTTAGTATCTCGTGTCTTTGCACACTGATTTTTCCCGACGAGCCTCTTAAATGTCAGCTTACTCCTGATAATTAGTAAATTGTGATCCGAATCTACATCTGTTCCTGGGTACGCCTTACAATGCAATATCCGATTTCGGAATCTCTGTTTGTCAATGATGGAATTCAGCTTGGAATTTCGCGTTTCTCCATGTATAATTAGTTTTCCAAGCATACCTCCTCCACTTGTCGTTTTGAACCGCATAATCGCTAATACAAGATAAACTTTCCAGAATGAAATTTTCACTCTGCAGCGGAGTGTGCGCTGATATGAAACTTCCTGGCAGATTAAAACTGTGTGCCGGACCGAGACTCGAACTCGGGAACTTTGCCTTTAGTGGGCAAGTGCTCTACCAACTGAGCTACCCAAGCACGACTCACGCCCCGTCCTCACAGCTCTACTTCTGCCAGTATCTCGTCTCCTACCTTCCAAACTTTACAGAAGCTCTCCTGCGATCCCTGCAGAACTAGCACTCCTGAAAGAAAGGATATTGCGCAGACATGGCTTAGCCACAGCCTGGGGGATATTTCCAGAATGAGATTTTCACTCTGCAGCGGAGTGTGCGCTGGTATGAAACTTCCTGGCAGATTAAAACTGTGTGCCGTACCGAGACTCGAACTCGGGACCTTTGCCTTTCGCGGGCAAGTGGTAGAGCACTTGCCCGCGAAAGGCAAAGGTCCCGAGTTCGAGTCTCGGTCTGGCACACAGTTTTAATCTGCCAGGAAGTTTCAAGGTGAACTTTATTACAGAGCTTAGTTACTCATTTCTGCTACCAGACCCGTATTCTCCCACAATATTTTGCTGTATTCTTTCCCTACAACCGCGTTGCAGTCCTCTAGATTATCAAAATATCACCTCCTGTAACACTCTGAATTACCATTCTGTATCCTCGTATATCTCTTCTTCTTCGTGTTGGTGAAATGGCGTTGGTTATCTGACGATGTTGTTGAGAATTACTCTTTCACTAAATGGTTCCCAGTAACTGACACTCTGTTCTACTTGCTTATTTACAGCAAATCCGACTTCCATTACACCAATTTCTTGATATTACTGTACATTCATTTAACATGAAATACATCCCTTTCACTACACTGAAGTCTTTACATAACCCTTTTCAGATTTTATGGCTTCCCTATCACGTTCAGACCTCTGACATTTCACACTCTAAGTCATAAAACCACGTATAATGTAAAAGGGACACCAAGATATATAATCAACCAACCATGACACTTTTAAACCATGAAGTGGATTATATTGGTATTTATTTTACATTATATGTGGTTTTATGGCTTATGGGTTCCCTATCCAGCTACTTTTACGCAAAGTGATGGTGTTCCAAAAGAGTGAAACGCACCTTCACATTAAATAATTTCGCAATCGTGACTGTTTTTGTTCTGGAATAGTATATACCAAATATCGCGAAATGTACGTGACAAAGTTTCCAAGAACAAGAGGTGGCTAAAGTTACTTATGTATGGAAAACATGTGTACTTATGTTCTACACAGATTCATCTACAGCTAGAAAACGTGTAGTAGACGTGTAGTATATAAACTTAAAATGTGTAAACACGACTTCGTACCACGCCACTTAAGTGTGATTTGCAGAGTATCCATGTACATGTATATGTAGATGCTATGATTGAGTGAAGTTTTTGATAGAACTGAAGTCACTTTGTGTTGATGATTCTCAGATCTCGCGTTACAAATGTTTTACGTAATTCTGCGTTGTATAGAGATATTTAGCGTAATAGTATTTCCAGAATTTCCAAATCTTTAAATTCATTTATCTATGGTGAAATTTAACGTTTGTTGTTCTGTGAGGTGATCACTGAAGGTGGCTGGACTGTTGCCAGCTGCAATATTGTGGCAAGAAGTCAACGTGATCCGGCTTCAATCACGAGACCTCATAGAGTATTCAGTACGCCGGGAAAACTTCAACCATCATATGCGACATACGTCAAAAAAAAAAAAAAAAAAAAAAAAAAAACTGGCTTACCGACAGCGATGGATACCCAGTCGCTCTAAAAGTAGTTTACTTGGGACTCCACACACGAGAGTAAGGCGGCTGCTGAAGCACAGGAATCTGGGTTCTCACTAAAAAAGTCTAATCCAGTGCGAGGAATGTGCTGGATCATCGTCGTTATGGAAGCGCCAATTTCCTGACGACGGGTCTCTTGCACCGCACGGCATCACGTGGGCGACGGAGGACATCCCTGTTATACTCTTTGGTGATTGTTTAACCTTGTGGTACGTACTCATGGTGTACCACACTGCAGGAATCAAAGAAAGCAGTCAGCATCACTTTTGACGTTGCTGAACACTTGGAGGTCTTCCTTGGTCTTGGTGACGAAGAATGATTCAACTGTGATGACTAGCTTTTGGTTTCTGGATCGTATCCGTACACCCAGGACTCGCCACTAGTGATTAGGGTGTTCACTGTTTTTGAAGTCCAACACGTCCTGAAAGACTTTAACGAGTTGCTTTTGCTCCGCCGTTAGCAGCATCGGCACAAATTTCGCCGACACTCTCTTCATGGCCAAATCTTCTGTCACAGTGGAATGCGCTGAAAAGGTGCCGATGCCCGCCTCTTTCGCAACTCTTCTGATAGTCACGTGACGGTCTCGCATCACCGCAACGTTCGCTTTGGCAATGGCCTGTTTATTTCGGCCTGTTGATGGCCGACCGGTGCGTGGCTCACTCTCCACCGATGTGCACCCATCTTTAAACCGGTTGCATTACTCCTTAATCTGTGTGATTCCCATAACATCGTCACCGAAAACCGTCTGAATCTTCGGAATTGTTTCCACCTGGCTGTCGCCCAGTTTCTGGCAAAATTTCATGCAGTAGCGCTGCTCCAGTCGCTGCGTAATTACCCTTGCAACGCGATCACTACACACTACCTCACTCAGCTGCGGCTTGCCTCGTATTCAGCGATAATTTGAAGTAACTGCTGTCGACTAACGGTGTACAGGAGGTGCTACATTCTTTCCCAGTTGGCTGATACGTAAGTTCTGTTAAACAGAGATGTACAAATAAATATAATTTTGTAAGAGAATGGCAGTAAAATCATAAACCGAGTGTGATTATTATTCAGAGACATTGATGATAAATATGTTAGGATGCTTTACGTACCAAAGAAATTTGTCCACAAAATACTCACTATCAAAGTTAATTTGACTCCCTAAGTTTGGTGTGTTAAGGAGTAAGTTCATTACCTCATATTTAAACGTATTCACGAACTCTGCATTTAATTCTGCAGCTCTTATTGTGTTTTATCTACACTCCTGGAAATGGAAAAAAGAACACATTGACACCGGTGTGTCAGACCCACCAAACTTGCTCCGGACACTGCGAGAGGGCTGTACAAGCAATGATCACACGCACGGCACAGCGGACACACCAGGAACCGCGGTGTTGGCCGTCGAATGGCGCTAGCTGCGCAGCATTTGTGCACCGCCGCCGTCAGTGTCAGCCAGTTTGCCGTGGCATACGGAGCTCCATCGCAGTCTTTAACACTGGTAGCATGCCGCGACAGCGTGGACGTGAACCGTATGTGCAGTTGACGGACTTTGAGCGAGGGCGTATAGTGGGCATGCAGGAGGCCGGGTGGACGTACCGCCGAATTGCTCAACACGTGGGGCGTGAGGTCTCCACAGTACATCGATGTTGTCGCCAGTGGTCGGCGGAAGGTGCACGTGCCCGTCGACCTGGGACCGGACCGCAGCGACGCACGGATGCACACCAAGACCGTAGGATCCTACGCAGTGCCGTAGGGGACCGCACCGCCACTTCCCAGCAAATTAGGGACACTGTTGCTCCTGGGGTATCGGCGAGGACCATTCGCAACCGTCTCCATGAAGCTGGGCTACGGTCCCGCACACCGTTAGGCCGTCTTCCGCTCACGCCCCAACATCGTGCAGCCCGCCTCCAGTGGTGTCGCGACAGGCGTGAATGGAGGGACGAATGGAGACGTGTCGTCTTCAGCGATGAGAGTCGCTTCTGCCTTGGTGCCAATGATGGTCGTATGCGTGTTTGGCGCCGTGCAGGTGAGCGCCACAATCAGGACTGCATACGACCGAGGCACACAGGGCCAACACCCGGCATCATGGTGTGGGGAGCGATCTCCTACACTGGCCGTACACCACTGGTGATCGTCGAGGGGACACTGAATAGTGCACGGTACATCCAAACCGTCATCGAACCCATCGTTCTACCATTCCTAGACCGGCAAGGGAACTTGCTGTTCCAACAGGACAATGCACGTCCGCATGTATCCCGTGCCACCCAACGTGCTCTAGAAGGTGTAAGTCAACTACCCTGGCCAGCAAGATCTCCGGATCTGTCCCCCATTGAGCATGTTTGGGACTGGATGAAGCGTCGTCTCACGCGGTCTGCACGTCCAGCACGAACGCTGGTCCAACTGAGGCGCCAGGTGGAAATGGCATGGCAAGCCGTTCCACAGGACTACATCCAGCATCTCTAGGATCGTCTCCATGGGAGAATAGCAGCCTGCATTGCTGCGAAAGGTGGATATACACTGTACTAGTGCCGACATTGTGCATGCTCTGTTGCCTGTGTCTATGTGCCTGTGGTTCTGTCAGTGTGATCATGTGATGTATCTGACCCCAGGAATGTGTCAATAAAGTTTCCCCAACCTGGGACAATGAATTCACGGTGTTCTTATTTCAATTTCCAGGAGTGTATTTGATTTTGTGCTTCTTCTCATTTTCTTGACTTGGGCTACAAATATTTTAGACTGATTAGCCACATGTTCATTACACTTGTATTTTGCTTCTGCGTCTTTGAAATAAGCTAGAATTCTTTGTAATGTATTCGAGTTAACAGTGGCTCTTTAATTTATTGCAGATCATCTTGGATGTATGATGCAGAAGAGATGTAAAGGAAATAAGCATGGAGTTGGCTACAAAGAAGTGGAGAGTTGACGTTCCTATCAATGAAGAACAATAGATAATACATTCTGCCAATTTTCCTAGTATATTTGCTGACTTCAGACAGTGGTTCATTTCCTTTCTGATAACTCTTTCATAATCAGTAGTCCAATATTTGTTCATATCGTCTGAATTTGTTAGTTCAATACAAGAGGCAAACAGAAAGCCTTAATCTTGCCAAGTCAAATGAACTACATGTATGCGGAAATTTTTGAATTCATTAGTTATTAGTGATCACTTATGGACGATTTCCACTTATGGATCTCCGAGAAGGGGCTGCCAAGAGAAAATGAATAAGCAACGAAAGGGCGTAATCTACCTGTTCTTATCTTAACTGTAGAATTATATGCAAATATGTATCCTAACACGTACCCTGAATACACGCTTTGTTCTGCATAAAAGCTAGACTCAAGAAATGATATTACAATACTGTATGACTGTAATGTTTTGAAGGAATACGACATATACAAGGAAAGGAACATGTGAGTAACCCACCTTGAGGCAAGCTGAGTGCAGTGAGTGTGGATGGATCAGTCTATTAATCAAATCTTTCTTGTTTGGCAATATGAAAAACTAGAGAAGCGTAGTAACAACATCGTAAATGCATGATGTGCCGCAGATCTCAGCATCTCCGGCTGATCAATTATTTTCTGGTAGGAAAAAAACATACTAAGAAATAGGCGTAGTTTTGAGAAAAGGTTATAGTGAATGTTATAGTGCCTCAGTAAGTCTAGTATCTCTGACGAAGGCAGAAGCTTACAGCATTACAGAAGAAGGCTCGATGCAGTTTTTAAAGTACGAATTCTGTGGCAAAGATACAAGAATCCTTAAACAGTGACAAGGATTACGAATAAACCTCTAAAAGTTTGATTTAAGAGTTTATAATTTCACTTAAACAAGGCCACACAATCGTCCGTGCGTGGAATATGTGATTCAGTAGATCACCACGAAACAATAATTCAGACGAAAATACTTTCACGTGCATCATAAAGAGTTGAAAACAGTTTACTAGACAAGGAAGTGATGAATTCAACCGTCTTGGTGCTGAGATGGACTAATGTTAGTTCTCTACTGTGGCTTGAAAGCTGGCCGTCTCACTGAACAACGAATTTTAAGCCTGAGAATAGATAAATGCATGTTAGTAGCGGTCGGAGGATGAATGATACCTTACTGTGGCTGGCGGAGCTGCGTTATTAGTGGCCATGAAGGGCTGAAGTTCACCGCACTGGGCGTGGTTGCAATGAAGAGGTGGGTAGATACCGGGTGGATGCCTGATGTCCTGCTATAAAAACGTCTTTCATTCCAAGTCAAACTATGTCAGTCACGGTGACACAATTTTTTTGTGTCATCATTCATCTGGCTGGCTTGATGCGGCTCGTCATGAATTCCTCTCCTGTGCCAACCTCTTCTTCTGCGTATAGCTTGCAAACTATGTCCTAAACTATTTGCTAGATGTATTCCAGTCTCTGTCTTCCTCTACAGTTTTTTTCCCTCTGTAACTCCCTCTCGTACCATGAAAGTCGTTCCCTGAGGTCTGAACAGATGTACTATCATCCTGTCACTTCTCCTTGATAGTGTTTCCCACATATCCTTTCCTCGTCGATTTTGTGCACAACCTCCTCATTCCTTCCCCTATCAGTCCATTTAACTTTCAACATTCGTGTGTAACACCACATCTCAAATTCTTCGATTCTCTTCTGTTCCGGTTTTCCCACAGCCCATATCTCGGTACCATACAATACTGTGCCCCGAACGTACATTCTCATAAATTTCGGCCCATGTTTGATACCAGTAGACTTCTCTTGGTCAGGAATGCCCTTTTTCTAGTGCTAGTCTACTTTTGATGTCCTTGCTCCGTCCGTCTTTGGTTATATTGTTGCCTAGATATCATAATTCCTTGACTTCAACTACTTCGTGATTATAAATCCTCATGTTAACTTTCACGCTGTTTCCATTTCTACTACTTCTCATTACTTTCATCTTTCTTCGATTTAGTCTCAGTCCA
Source organism: Schistocerca nitens (assembly GCF_023898315.1). NCBI lineage: Eukaryota > Metazoa > Arthropoda > Insecta > Orthoptera > Acrididae > Schistocerca > Schistocerca nitens. The sequence continues at coordinate 517,263,753 of NC_064614.1, forward strand.
TATTCTGTACTCATTAGACTGTTCATTCCATTCAGCAGATTGTGTAATTCTTCTTCACTTTCGCTCATGGTAGCAATGCTATCAGCGAATCGTAACATTGATAGCCTTTCTCCTTGAATTTTTGTTCCACTCCTGAACCTTTCTTTTATTTCCTTCATAGTTTCTTCTATGTACAGATTGAACAGTAGGAGCGAAATACTTCATCCTTGTCTTACAGCCTTTTTAATCCGAGCACTTCGTCCTTGGCCGTCCACTCTTATTATTCCCTCTTGGCTCTCGTATATATTGTATATTATCCGTCTCTACCTATAGCTTACCAATATTTTTCTAAGAATTTCGAACATCTTGAAGCACTTTACATTGTCTAACGCTCTTTCCAGGTCGACAAATCCTATGAACGTGTATTAATTTTTCTTTTGTCTTGCTCCATTATCAACTGGAACGTCAGAATTGCCTCTCTGGTGTCTTTCCCTTCCTAAAGCCTAACTGTTTCATCATCTAACAAATCCTCAATTTTCTTTTCCATTCTTCTATATATTGTTCCTGCCAACAACTTGGATGAATGAGCTGTTAAACTGATTGTGTGATAATTCTCGCACCTTTCAGATCTTGCAATATTCGGAATTGTGAGGATGATATTTCTCCGATAGGCAGATAGTATGTCGCCAGACCCAAACATTCTACACACCAACGTGAATATTCGTTTTGTTGCCACTTTCCCCAAAAACTTTACAACTTCTGGTGGAATGTTATCTACCCTTCTGCCTTATTTGTTCTCAAGTCTTCCAATATTCTCTTAAATTCTGATTCTAATACTGGATCCCCAATGTCCTCTAATTCTACTCAAATTTCTTCTTCTATCACATCAGACAAATTTGCCCTCTCATAGAGACTTTCAGCGTACTCTTTTCACCCATCAACTCGAACCTCTGCATTTAACAGTGGAATTCCCATTGCACCCTTAATGTTACCACGCTTACTTTTAATGTAACCGAAGGTTGTTTTAACTTTCCTATATGGTGAATCAGTCCTTTCGACAGTCAATGATTTTTCGATTTCTTCATATTTTTCCATGCAGCCAATTTGTCTTAGCTTCCCCGCGCTTCCTATTTCTTTCGTTCCTCAGCGACTTGTATTTCTGTGTTCCTGAATTTCCCTAAACATTTTTGTACTTCCTTCTTTCATCGGTCAACTGAAATATTTCTTGTGTTACCCATGGTTTCTAAGCAGTTACCTTCTTTGTATCTATGTTTTTTTTCTAACTTCCGTGATTGCGCTTTTTAGAGATGTCCATTCCTCTTCAACTGTACTGCCTACTGAGATATGCCTTATTGCTGTATCTAGATCCTTAGAGAACTTGATGCGTATCTCGTCATTCCTTAGTACTTCGATATCCCACTTCTTCTGGCATTGATTCTTCCTGATTAACCTCTTAAACATCAACCTGCTCTTAATCAGTTCTATATTGTGATCTGAGTCTGTATCTGCTCCTGTGTATGCTTTACACTCCAGTATCTGATATCGGAATCCCTGTCAGACCATGATGTAATGTAACTGAAATTCTCCTGCTCCTTCCCCTACAACTGAATTCAAACAACCTATGACTATTAGAGTCTCATACCTTTCAATATCCTCATATACTTTCCCTATCTCTTCATCTTCAGCCTGTGGTGTCGCCATGTCTACCCGAACTATTGTTGTCGATGCTAGTTTGTTGTTGATTCTGATAAGAACAGCCCGGTCACTGAAGTGTTCACAGTATTACACTCTCTGCCTTACCTTCCTGTGGCGCCGGCCGGAGTGGCCGAGCGGTTCTAGGCGCTTCAGTCTGGAACCGCGTGACCGCTACGGTCGCAGGTTCGAATCCTGCCTCGGGTATGGATGTGTGTGATGTCCTTAGGTTAGTTAGGTTTAAGTAGTGCTAAGTTCTAGGGGACTGATTACCTCAGAAGTTAAGTCCCATATTGCTCAAAACCATTTTTGACTGAAGAACACAGGGACGAGTACAGAAACGGACCTTGTGTGGGAAAAGTATCTACCGTCATTAAATAAGTTTCTTTCACATAGCAGCTGTGTTTACGATAGTGCTTATAGCCATTTGAATTTTTGAACCTTCCTGTGCATAATGAATCCTTCTCCGGTTATACCATTTTCTGCCGCTGTTGATATTACCCTATACTCATCTGACCAGAAATTCTTTCCTTCTTTCCATTTAACGTCACTTACCCCTACTATACCTAGGTCGAGGCTTCTCATTTTCCTTTTCAGATTTTCTAGCTTCTGAAATTACACACCCCGACTCGCAGAATTATCCTTCCGCTGTTTATTCAATCCTTTTCTCATGTTCACCTCCATCTTGGCAGTCCCCTCCCGGAGATCAGAAAGGGGGACTATTCCGGAATATTTTACCAATGGAGAAGTCATCATGGCACATTTCAACTACAGTCCACATGTCGTGTGGATACACGATATGTGTCTTTAATGCAGTGGTTTCCATTGCCTTCTACATCCTCATACCGTTGATCACTGCTGATTCTTCCACCATTAGGGACAGTTTCCCACCCCAAGAACAAGAGTGCCCTGAACCTATGTCCGTTCCTCCCCGTCTTTGACAAGCCTAGGGCAGAATGAGAGTGACTTCTTATGCCTGAAGTCTTCGGCTGCCAATGCTGGTTATTAAACTAAATTTAATCGATGGCGGGTTTCGAGCCCAGGATGAGGACGTTTCTATTAGCATTCAAAGACACCATAGGGCGGCATCGCCGCGCGCAGCGACCGGTGGCCGGTCAAGGCGAAGTTGCCAGGGCTCGTGTGGTGGGGCGCTGACTCAGACCCTGAAGCAGTGTGGAATGCAGCAGCTGGAGTAGACATCTGCGCTGCACTGCAACGTGCGTAAACAAGCTGTGGACACCCGCACGGACAGCGGCGGCTCACAGCTGTGGTGTGCGCTCGCAGAGGCGGTGACGGACGGCAACAATGTTAGCCCGCATCGGGCGATGAAGGCTGGTCGGCTGGGTGACCCAGGCACGAGCCATGGATCCACAGCGTAGGCGGGCAGCAGTGAAGTTAACCATCAGGTGGGCCGTCGGTTTCAACATCAAGTCTACAGCATTCGGACTTAGCGCAGACAGCAGACCGGCGACCAATGAAGTCAGCGTCTGGCGATGGCAGCTTGTCGACCCTTTTTAGTCAGAGAAGGGTGACGACCTGCCCTCGTAGCTGCGGCTAGCGGTAACCTGTTTAAAATTGATAGCATTTATACGAACTCAGCACGTCATTCTTTATTTAAAGATAGCATTTTTCTCTTGTTAGTGACAACAGAATCGAAGCGAAAGGTGCGGCTGTTGGAAATCATGACATCACTGCTCCACTCTCTCCTTTATGCCAGCAATTTCACCTCCCTGGTTACGCCATGTTGGTGTAGCAATTTCACCTTCCAGCAGCTTTTTCTGTGATGTCAGTATAACCCACGTACAGTGTCTCACGCACAAACGCCTATCCGGCCCTTGTAAGGAGGTTTCTTGCGTCAGTCTTCTATGACGTCTCCTGCTAAGTCGGTCATTGGACTTTTCTGTTGGGAGAAGCACGGCAGTGGCGAAACACATTAAAGATCTGCAGATGCTGCAAATACTATGACACCAAGCTGTGGAATACATACCAGAATATTGCCACATATTTGTAACACTAGATCTAAGCATCACAACAGAAACTAACCTCAGTTCTGCTTAATACATCACATAACCTTCGCAGCTCCTCTTCACTATGAAACACTCCGACCGGAACACAACTCATACTGTCCGTTTAAACCGCAGGTTCTCGACTGAATGCGCGGTGCGCTCACCTCGCATTGTGTAACGTGACCGTACGCCACAGTGCTTCCACGTGAGATATCCGTTAGGATTTAGTCAACGACTATGATGTTTTCAGAGGTAGAAAGCCTCGGACAGAAACGTCTTTGCAGAGTGTCTACGATCCATCATAGAAGAGAAAACAGTCTGACAATTGTCATCGTCACAGGGAAATTTCAAGCGTAACATTGATTAAGAGCATGAAATAAGAAGTCTGAACGTGGTAGGGAAGCTAGAAAATCTGAAAAGGATAACGCAAAGACTCTGTCTATATACAGTTGGGGTCATTGAAGTAAAGTAGAAAGAAAATAAGGACGTCTGGTCAGACGAATATAGGGCAATATCAACAGCAGCAGAAATTTGTATAATGAAGGTAGGATTTGTAATGATTAGGAAAGTAGAGCACAGAGTGACTTACTGCGAATCACTCAGTGATTGGGTTATTGTCTTCATAATCAACAGGAAACCCACACCAAGCGAATACTAGTTGAGGTACACCTGCCGACGTCACAACCAGAAGATCAACAGACAGCGAAAGTGTATGAGGATATCTAACGGTTAACTCAATATGTAAAGAGAGACGATAATCTACTACTCAGGGGGGATTGGAGTGAGGGAGCAGGGGAAAGAACACAGGAAAGATTTGTGGGAGAATACGGGCCTGGTAGTAAGAATGAAAGGAGGGGATTGAGTCCTGCAACAACATTCAGCTCGTAATAGCGAATACACTGTTCAAAATTCACAAGGGGAAAAGGCATACTTGGAAAGGGCCTGCAGGTACGCCAAGTTTCCAGCTGGATTATATGGTAGTCGAACGGAGATACCCAAATCGGATATTGCATTGTAAGGTGTACTCAGGAGCAGATATAGAAACGCATCACAATTTGCAAATGATCAAGAATAGTTTGAAGAGACTAGTCCGGAAGAAACAATGTGCAAATAAATCGGATACTAAAGTACCGATTGATAATAAGATGCTTTCGAAGTTTTCTGACGCTATAGATACTGTGATAGTGAATACCATTGTAGGCACTTCAGTTGATGAGGAATGGGCATCTCTGAAAACAGAGGTTCAACAGATAAACATAGGTACGAGCGAAGTAGTTATGAAGAAACCTTGGGTAACAGAAAAATGAAGCAAAAGTTCGACGAAATAAGGAAGTACAACAGTTTTAATAGAAATTCAGAAACACAGAAATATAAGTCGTTTAGGAATAAAAGAAATAGGAAATGCAGGGAAGTTAAAGCGAAATGGCTGCAGTGAAATGTGAAAAGATCATACTGGCACGTAGCAAGTTTTAGTTGTGATAACAATTCTTATGATGTACAAGTGCAATTAAAGAATAGAATTGTTTTCACCTTTCATTTTATCCCCGATGGTTCTGGTATGAGTGATTTTCCGCGTTCAAGAAGTCTCGATCATTGCCATACGTGATAAAAGGCAACCATTTAAACTTCGTCACAATATTTTCATTTAGTATCAAGTGTTCATTCTCTGCCGGCCGAAGTGGCCGTGCGGTTAAAGGCGCTGCAGTCTGGAACCGCAAGACCGCTACGGTCGCAGGTTCGAATCCTGCCTCGGGCATGGATGTTTGTGATGTCCTTAGGTTAGTTAGGTTTAACTAGTTCTAAGTTCTAGGGGACTAATGACCTCAGCAGTTGAGTCCCATAGTGCTCAGAGCCATTTTTTTTTGTTCATTCTCTAATTCAAAGCAAGAAAAATCAAAGGAATGGCTTTCTGCAATGGTTTGACGGTCATCAGTTCTCATACTGAACATTACAACGCAGTACTGTTAAAGGTGACCACTTATGATGTTTTTGTTAACTTCTTGATAAGAAATCAATGACTGGGCACTAACGAGAGACATTTTCTTGTGTAAGTGACAGTGTGAACACGTAACTTCTAGGATCTTATGGCATAAAAAGGGTGCTGTACGATACCAGGTCCTACCTAGGGCTGTGTCCATCGCAGCTGGAACTTATTGCCGACAAGACTAAAAAAAAAAACTACATTATGCTTTGACACTGCTGATAACGACCACATGCGCTCTACTGATTTAATAAAAACAGCTGTCTGTGTATTTGTTTGGGAAGCGTCCCTCACATATTTATACCTCTGATCTTGCAACCTTAAACGTTTATCTTTCTTTATCGAATAACCATCAAGAAAATTCCTTTCTCGACGAAAACGAGATTTTTAACTCAGAACCGGTCTGGTTTCTACAGTCGTGGAATTGGTAGCCTACCTGGGAATTGTCAAACCGTTTCAGATAACGTGAACGTTCTAATGTTTACTGTTCTGTTTAATATACTACTGGAAAACGCTATTAAAATGTGCACTGTACTCTTGTGGTCGTGGGCTGGTGACCTCCATTGTGGGTCGTGGAGCTAGGCTGTGAAAAGTTAGAGCAGTCTTTAGTTCAACACCTACGGCGTGGTTATACTGATGTGGTAGTAGATGTCAGTGGTTATTGGACAGTACTGTCAAGCAATTTCTGTATTCCATAACAAAGTATAACAGTGGTGACGGTACTTGAAGGCAGCCAGTGCCCTCCAGGATGCAGGCTGGTCTCGCTCAGCGAAAGCGTGCTCAGGTCGGCAGTGACCTGTTAACATGCAGAGTATGGTGTCCCAGTCATGCAGTGGTGGCTGGCGAAACGATGCGGTCAGCACGGTGGCGGCAGTGACTGACTCATAGCTGGAACCGGGCAGCATGCGATGCACAGCACTCGGTTTCCATGGCAGCTGGCACTCTCACACTGTTCTACCAGCACGGGCGATGGCGAGCAGCGACTGTGTTTGTCCGCTAGGACAGTGATGGCTAGGCAGCTAGATGGCCCAGGTACAGACCCCTCTCCACTGCGGGAAGCGACCATTTGGTCGGAAGTTGACAAGCATGAGACCAACCAGTCAGAGGGCGCCAAGTCAGCAACGTCCAGTTTTAGTGGAGGTGGCAGGCCCGCAGTTACTGAAAGCAGTGCCCAGCAGTGGCAGCTTGTAGACTCACCTCAATTCTTAGAACGTCGTGGACTTTCCCTAGTAACTGGTGGCTGGTGATGATTGATTATATCTGTCTAAATTTGGGGATAGATACGCAAGCTTGGTCAGTTATCATTTGTAAAATGGTAGCGTTCCAGGACTCTTAATTACCAACAAGTCCTGATATGCCCATTGAGCAACCTTGGCATCATTACCCCTGATTTTCTATCATGTCAGCAACTTCATAGCTTGTTGGTGTAGTAACTTTGTGGCAACCTCTCATTTGAGAAGCTCTGGGCGGCGACAGTTTCAACGTCAACATACTGAATACATCTTCTTGCGCAGGAACACTTGCTACTGAGATTTCTTGCTCCGTCCTTGCTACGACGTTTTCGTTGAGATAGTCGATGTGGTCTGCTGTTTCACCAGACCCTGTCGTGGTGCAACACTGTCGTCTTTGGGAGATCCAGTCCACTGAAACTTTGTGCGTTTCTGCAGACTCTATTTCGGTTCTACCTTATAAATAAATGCAGCGTTATATCCTCCTGTTACTGGTTTAGAGGAGTGGTTTATTGATTTCCTGCAGTGAGGTAATTCTTTACCGATGGGCGCAAAAGAGAACAAAATGTGCATTTCTGTCGAATTCAGTTTAGTGACCATCTTCATTTTCGTAAAAATTCTGATACAATTTGATGCCTTGATTACGTTTTAAATACTATAAAAATATTAGGCTATTATTTGATTCATCTAGTCTGATATACCGCAAAGTATGCTCGTGTTATTTTCTGTTCCAAGCTAAATTGCTGTTTAATCGCCAGTATCCTCTGTTCCCTCAGCACTTCTACGCTTTGTTGTAGTTAAGAAGGTTATATTTGCATTACCTTTTTCGTATAAACAGATGCCACATTTCAGATTTTAATCTACTCTTAAAATCCTATCACTTGGAATCTGCCCTGCTTATCTTGCGAACTTTTGGCAGTAGCCGAGATTGTCTACTGGCTGCACTGTGACTGCTTTGTAGGATGAAATCAGTAGTGGAACTGACGCCTCACTGCTCCTCAGCCACCAGGATTCATTTTCAAGATTTCCCTCTTCGGCCACTCCTCTAGAGCCCCAGTGACTAATCTATTGTATTAGAAATTATTTATTTGCCTACTCCCTGGAAGTTCCCTTATTAGCTACGCTAAAACTAGCAAAGCTCGTCGGAGTTTCAACTTGCCCATCTTTCCGCCCAGTACCGACGGTGCCTCGATATGAGAGGGAGAGGGAAATGACTGTTATAAGGAAAAGTGATACCGGTGGCCTAAGACACCACAAACCTGCTGTCTTTTTACCAGCAAATCAATGATTATAAACAATATTCCTTGTTTTGCAGAGGTTTTTTTTATCACAAACGAAAGTCAAGGCAAAAAGAACACTGTTAAAATTACACATTTTATTAAAAATGACTGTATTGTTCTCTTAGTTTTCGCAAGGATAGAAAAAAATTCTTCATCACGCGGCAAACTTTCAATTGGACGTTAAACAGTGTGTGAAGAAAAAAGTCTTTTAGCAGCTGAATGTAGTTCAGTCTAGTTGTTGACCTTCTCATATTTGTTTCAGGATATACAGTGAATCCAGAAATATGGAAATTGAAGAAAATAAAAAGACTGCATTTGTGCAGCGGAAATAGTTGAAAACTAGTCCAATCACAGGTGCCACAAATTATGTAAACAAGATAGTAAAAAACCTCTGAAACCGCGGTTTGTGTTTTTGCCATTTGATGTTATTAAAAATCATTTATGATACAAATAAATGCTAAAAGAGAAACAATAAAACTTGTCGCTCATCAACTCGCTCTCCGAGAAATAGTGATATATCCTGTCACAATATACCATTTCCAAGAAGTAAAGAAGTTTATCGATAAGAAAAGACATGAACTAAATTAAGGCATTTCCATCTACATCTACATGACTACTCTGCAATTCACACTTAAGTGCTTGGCAGAGGGTTCGTCGAACCACAATCATACTATCTCTCTACCATCCCACTCCCGAACAGCGCGGGAAAAACGAACACCTAAACCTTTCTGTTCGAGCCCTGATTTCTCTTATTTTATTTTGATGATCATTCCTACCTATGTAGGCTGGGCTCAACAAAATATTTTCGCATTCGGAAGAGAAAGTTGGTGACTGAAATTTCGTAAATACACTCCTGGAAATTGAAATAAGAACACCGTGAATTCATTGTCCCAGGAAGGGGAAACTTTATTGACACATTCCTGGGGTCAGATACATCACATGATCACACTGACAGAAACACAGGCACTTAGACACAGGCAACAGAGCATGCACAATGTCGGCACTAGTACAGTGTATATCCACCTTTCGCAGCAATGCAGGCTGCTATTCTCCCATGGAGACGATCGTAGAGATGCTGGATGTAGTCCTGTGGAACGGCTTGCCATGCCATTTCCACCTGGCGCCTCAGTTGGACCAGCGTTCGTGCTGGACGTGCAGACCGCGTGAGACGACGTTTCATCCAGTCCCAAACATGCTCAATGGGGAACAGATCCGGAGATCTTCCTGGCCAGGGTAGTTGACTTACACCTTCTAGAGCACGTTGGGTGGCACGGGATACATGCGGACGTGCATTGTCCTGTTGGAACAGCAAGTTCCCTTGCCGGTCTAGAAATGGTAGAACGATGGGTTCGATGACGGTTTGGATGTACTGTGCACTATTCAGTGTCCCCTCGACGATCACCAGTGGTGTACGGCCAGTGTAGGAGATCGCTCCCCACACCATGATGCCGGGTGTTGGCCCTGTGTGCCTCGGTCGTATGCAGTCCTGATTGTGGCGCTCACCTGCACAGCGCCAAACACGCATACGACCATCATTGGCACCAAGGCAGAAGCGACTCTCATCGCTGAAGACGACACGTCTCCATTCGTCCCTCCATTCACGCCTGTCGCGACACCACTGGAGGCGGGCTGCACGATGTTGGGGCGTGAGCGGAAGACGGCCTAACGGTGTGCGGGACCGTAGCCCAGCTTCATGGAGACGGTTGCGAATGGTCCTCGCCGATACCCCAGGAGCAACAGTGTCCCTAATTTGCTGGGAAGTGGCGGTGCGGTCCCCTACGGCACTGCGTAGGATCCTACGGTCTTGGCGTGCATCCGTGCGTCGCTGCGGTCCGGTCCCAGGTCGACGGGCACGTGCACCTTCCGCCGACCACTGGCGACAACATCGATGTACTGTGGAGACCTCACGCCCCACGTGTTGAGCAATTCGGCGGTACGTCCACCCGGCCTCCCGCATGCCCACTATACGCCCTCGCTCAAAGTCCGTCAACTGCACATACGGTTCACGTCCACGCTGTCGCGGCATGCTACCAGTGTTAAAGCCTGCGATGGAGCTCCGTATGCCACGGCAAACTGGCTGACACTGACGGCGGCGGTGCACAAATGCTGCGCAGCTAGCGCCATTCGACGGCCAACACCGCGGTTCCTGGTGTGTCCGCTGTGCCGTGCGTGTGATCATTGCTTGTACAGCCCTCTCGCAGTGTCCGGAGCAAGTATGGTGGGTCTGACACACCGGTGTCAATGTGTTCTTTTTTCCATTTCCAGGAGTGTAGATCTCGCCGCGACGAAAAACGTCTTTGCTGTAATGACTTCCATTCCAATTCCCGTATCATATCTGCAACACTCTCTCCCCTACTACCTGATAATACAAAACGAGCTGCCCTTTTTTGCACCCTTTCGTTGTCCTCCGTCAATCCCACCTGGTAAGGATCCCACACCGCGCAGCAATATTCTAATAGAGGACGAACGAGTGTAGTGTAAGCAGTCTCTTTAGTGGACTTGCTGCATCTTCTAAGTGTCCTGCCAATGAAACGCAACCTTTGGCTCGCCTTCCCCACAATATTGTCTATGTGGTCTTTCCAACTGAAGTTGTTCGTTATTTTAACACCCAGGTACTTAGTTGAATTGACAGCCTTGAGAATTGTACTATTTATCGAGTAATCGAATTCCAACGGATTTCTTTTGGAACTCATGTGGATCACCTGACACTTTTCGTTATTTAGCGTCAACTGCCACCTGCCACACCATACAGCAATCTTTTCTAAATCGCTTTGCAAATGATATATAGATCAGGAACAGCAGAGGTCCCAGGACACTTCCCTGGGGAACACCTGATATCACTTCAGTTTTACTCGATGATTTGCCGTCTATTACTACGAACTGCGACCTTCCTGACAGGAAATCACGAACCCAGTCGCACAACTGAGATGATACCCCATAGGCCCGCAGCTTGATTAGAAGTCGCTTGTGAAGAACGGTGTCAAAAGCTTCCCGGAAATCTAAAAATACGGAATCAACTTGAGATCCCCAGTCGATAGCGGCGATTTTAGTTGTTTACTAAATGACATTTTAATCGGTCTGATATTTCTCTACTTAATTATGAACTTGTTCAGTCTTTTTCCCTTATCTTTTGCGACCCGACTACGTTTTTATTTAGTCGAGTGGTCACCATCTCAGAAAACTTCAATTTAATGTTCTCTTGTTTGCCAGTGTCCTATGATCCAGAAAGTTACAAATTTTTCGTTTTTATTCTTTGGAATGAGTAACTTCCGGTCGACATCCTTCCACGTACTTGGGTGCTGTATTTATGGGACCGTAGTGTGATATTGTTTTTAAGTTTTTTTATGCAGATACATTCCTACACACCTTTTTCTTTCCCACAGTACTTCTGCTCTGATAATACTTCTGCAAATTGTAAAATAGCGTTCACCTTTTTGTGCACTGTTAGAAATTCACTTCTAATCAACTTTTCTCTTTATATTTTACCGATTTATTCATTCACTTTACATTTCATTCCACTAAGTGCTACGTCTAACGTTACCTTGTTTTTCTCTTATAGTTGAGTGTTATTGGACACAGTTTACATGTGACACTAGTCCGTGTAAAATGTTTTCACTGTGAAAAGAAAAAAATTTAAAATCACTTTAAGACAGCTACAGATGTGAATTTTAAAATTTTCCCAGCGCATTGAAAGTTCAATTAAATTTCGTGGTTTAATACATTCCACATCATTTCATTTGGGCAGCTTCCAGTCATCTGCATGTGAGACTGACGAAGACGTGCTCCGTTCCGCATACGTATAGCACACAACAAATTCTGGGGTTAGCAACAGTTGGAAAAGACATCGGCAGTGAACAAGTGTCATACGTTGCTAGAAGAGAGCCACCAGAATCTTTTACTGATGTCCATGGTACAGCCCTGCAGTTCTACAGGACTTTGTCGCTAACAACTATTATTTTCTGAATTGTAGTTGCAAACGGTATATCGAGATGTCAGAAACATATATTTTGTAGAAATAATGTCTGTATTAGTGCATCTATCTTTTACAGTTAATGTATTGGCAATGTAGGTGTACCGTTCCAATACCTCGGGCTTTCATAGTTCTATACTGACGGAAACGGGAAATGTCACACCACGAATACCCTGAGCAGACGATTCCACACTGATATTTATGTATGATTAAAATTTCATCCTTGTGTGAGTTTCAGCACAGAAACAAACCGTTCTTACCGTGGAAATGATTTTGGTACCTGACGGTGCCTCTGTGAGCAACGTTACAGAACGCCCTAGGGACGTACATGTGCTGCTTATACCCAACTTTCAGACTTTGATTGTTGTGTACATAGTTCCGTGTAGTCAGCGCGTACACAACTTTCCCACTAGAGCGCGCCCCACTAAGCACAACAGTGCAGGCGCAGCGCTCGTCTGTCTCCGCACTACGAGATGGCGCTGCCATAGAGACGGACCAAATTCTGCTTCCGCCGATCCACTTATTAATATGTAACGCAGCCAATGAGATTGCTGCTAACGTAGAACCTTTTTCTCCTCGCGGATCACACTCGCGCAGTGATACATGAACGCGCAAGGTATTATAACGAGTGTACAGACCACCGATTAGTCAGTCTGCATTTGTCTGCACCAGTCTGTACCAGGCTGCATTACTCTGTACCAGTCTGTACGAGTTCTACATTTGTCTGTACCAGTCTATGGTCAAGTTTCAGTCTGTGCCTAATAAGATTACCATATTCCTGTGCATAGCCATGAAGATAAATGTATAGACGCTTTTGTCAAGTATCAGAGATATATGTGAGAATAAGATCAACGTACCAATCCCAAAGGAACTTCAGATTGTCAATTGTAAATAGCATCCAGAACCAAGTTAAGTAATTTTTATGCTTGTTATTATTTTAATAAATGTGTGTGAAAATTAATCAAATTCTGTTTAAAGTTGGTCACCGTCAATCTGCTACTCTAAGCATGCAAGTGGCCGTCTGACCTAACGGTAGAAGATAAACACGCCACGATAAGACCACGAGACATATTGCTGACACTCGCCTACTTCGTTAGAGCGACAAGTCAAATAATCTGATGGTGCGTGTACTGAAGGTCTTACAGTACGCACACCACATTGATAAAGGTCGAATTACTGGTATGAGGGACATGGGAGATTCATACCGACAAATCACACAAACATTTTAGCTGTAGAGCGATGGCTGCAGCCTGAGAGATGACGGGAGAGGCTGCATAACAGGGTGTCAGAAAGAGTAGGCATGGGCCCTTCCAGAAAGACACACCGTGAGTAGATAGTGGGAGTGTTTGACTGACTCTGACAAATAAATGGATGATAAGAGGTGAAGGCTAGACAGAGTTCACGAGCAGGTTGTCACCACGAATACTCCAAACCAGGCTACTGAAAGCTGGGTTGAGATATCTACTTGTCACGCTTCGTTTACTGCTGACACCACACCACAGACAACAGACACTAGCATAGTGTAGAACCTGTGTCAACTGAAACACTAAGTAGCTGCCTGGGGCGTTCACTGACTGCTCTCGCTTCTGTTTGTGGTGGTCACACCGACGCCAACTTGTCTGTAGGTACCTTGGTGAAAGGCCACAGAATGCAACAATTCTCAAGACATATACAACTCTTGGTACCGTGGTGTGAGGAACTATTGGATATGGCGATGGACTCATTTAGTAATTGTCGAAAGGAGATTGAACTTCCGTCAGTATATGGGAAGAGCTGCCCCTGTTATCAAACTCCTCATGACCAGTGTGCCATATAATACACTTCAGTGGGATAAGACAAGCCCCCACTCTGAAGTTCACACCATAAACGGATAGAGGGATGTACGGTCGCTTGACTGGCCCGCCTGCAGCAGTGATTTATCACCCGTAGTTTGGGATGCTATACCAGACCCCAGTTTGATAAGTATGGAAAGCACTTGAACTGACATAACATGTGCTTAAAGCACATGTCCTAGGTGACATTCGGAGGCTATTTGGCTCATGCTGTAACGAATATGAGCGTATTCGTGTCGCGGGGGTCACACCTCAAGATGTTCACGGTGGGCATCAATTCCCATCGAGAATGAAAGTTTAATAGTTTCACAGCTATTAAGTGCTAACATATCCACAACGTTTGTAATTATTTGACTGGTGCTTCGTGGTGTAACACTTTTCATTGGCGTCGGTATAAAGGATGTTTATTTTAACTCGAGAGAGCTAAATATCTTGAAAACGACGCAGCGTACCAAAAACCATTCTATCTGAACAGTTGATACTAGTAAAGGGAACATTTGTCTGTGCTATAACTGGCCACCTCCTACCTATCGACCCTTCCTGCACGGGCAGGGTCAACATTGTGCTTTCAACATGGGAACCTCACCCCCCCCCCCCCCATTTTTATTGCATATTCGGATTCTACGCCTTAAAATACGTACGGTTTACTTAAACCATTGTTTCCCAATCTTGGTAGATGGCACTGTAATGAACAAATATCAAGTGTGCCTGTTTTGCAATTAAGAACCGACGCATTTGACTTCATTTCATTTACTATGCAAATGTAGAAATGTAGACCTTTGTGTTATAACGGTTGATACTTAGGTTCTAAATTTGCTTTAGTATTGCATATTTGATTGTACAATACAGTATGGCTAGCCGTTTCAATGTCTGATTAGAAACAATTTTTAGCGTGATCAGGGAAAAACGACATCAATGTAATGCTTTTCTTTTCCTACCGGGATGATTAATACCGGTGAGTCCCCTTGCCTTTCGCCACTGGCGTGCTTGATTTCGATGAGTATCCAGGGCAGGTGCGCCTATCACCATCACTTCATGGACAGTTAACTTCATTACAGAGGTTGCGATTTGTATTCCGCGAGTAGCCGCGTAGCGGCGAAAGCGAAAGGTATGGCGCTTGGGTGGAAACACACACCAAAATCAGTCAAGCTGACGGCGGAGTTCGAGGGCAGCTACTGAAATCAGGCATTCCGATGGTTTGCGGGCTCATCACAATGAACACTGTAGAGAACACAAAAGTAGCTACTTGCCAGAAACGTCAAACGCCATATTATATGTACTGTACAGTCACATCTGCAACAATCAAGCAACGTTTCAACGTCAGTTTCAACCTTTAGGAAACAAAGGTTTACTTTTACATAGTTAATGAAATTTAGAATCGATTGTGTAGGTTCTTAATTGGTAAGACAGCCACGTTTGATATTTGTCGATTACAGCGCCATCCACCACAAGTGGGAAACATTGGTTTGGGTAAACGATACCTATTTTTTGGCGTAGAAACCGAACACATAATGAAATGGTAGAAGGGGTTCCCATTCGATTACACAAAGTTTATTCTGTTCACGCAGGAGGGGTGGTGAGGAAGTGGCCGGTTGTAACACAGACAGGTGTCCCCATGTCCCCTTGATTGATAATAACTTTTCATCCAGAAAATGTTTTCGTATGACTCGTAGTTTTCGAGGTATTTAGCTGTCTCAAGTTGAAAAAGAAACTACCTGTACATGCTTTTACTGGATAATGAATGTAACTAATATTGTAGTACACGATGTCTCCCAAATAGAACGAACGAAGGTTCGTTAATTATTTCAAATGTCACCTTAGCTGATTTATTTTGAAAGTACTTAATTGCTTTTGAATGATTTCACTTCGAATCCTATGCAGTCTAGGTAATTCACATATACGAATATCAAACATGTGCCATTATTTTACTTGACGCTGCATGAAAGTTGATCAACTCAATTAATTGCCTACGTATTCGAAACTGCCCAGTTAGTGAACACCCTGTATATTTAACTGTATCGAATCGGTAAAGCGCCTAGTTGTTTGAGGATCCTCAGTAATCACCATCTGCTTAGTTCGGCTGTTGAGCCAGTTCCATGTAGTGTGATGTATTTTGAAGTAGTACTGCATCTTCCGTTGATTCTTTATTATGCTACTAAGCTACTGCAGTGAGAAATGGATGATAAAAATGACGAATGGAAACAGTTAAACACTTTGGAACTGGTGCTAAGTGTAACATTTGCGTTAAAATTTTGTAAATTTTCGGGAACAGATCCTTCAGATCTATCGTCACATCGCAAGCCACACTCACTGAGTACAGAAAGCGAACTTTTTTGTCGTCTGACGTGATCCTTGATTCAGCTGATATCTCCTTCCACTTTCAACACCTGTAGCTGTCAAGTATACAACTAATCCTTTAAACATATGAGAAAACCTCAGACATATGCACCCGGCTATCTGAATTCCATCGAGAAATTACATGAGTGTTGACGTGAGTTCTGATCCAGTTGAGCCGGCCGGAGTGGCCGAGCGGTTCTAGGCGCTACAGTCTGGAACCGCGCGGCCGCTACGGTCGCAGGTTCGAATCCTGCCTCGGGCATGGATGTGTGTGATGTCCTTAGGTTAGTTAGGTTTAAGTAGTTCTACGTTCTAGGGACTGAAGACCACAGCGGTTAAGTCCCATAGTGCTCAGAACCATTTGAACCATTTGTTCCAGTTGATAGAGATCAGAGTGGAAGAGGACAAAGAAAACTAAGTAACAAAAACTGCTACTTTGTTGACCGCAGCAGAGCAAGATTACGAACAATCTCTTTTCAGTATAACCAATAACAACACAACAATATTGGAATGTTGGGGAGGTACAAACATAACAAAGCTGGATGTCGATGGAAGAGAGGATGTTAGATGTGCCGAGTGATTATCAGTTAAAGTATCAGGTTCACGTAAAAGTGCCAATTTAACCGTTTTGGGAGCATAAGATGAAGTGGAAAGAAATGCCAGCTGGACAAATGCAGTTAACCCAATAGCAACCAAAGGAAAAAAATGTAAATAACGTTTGGAGTTACTGAAAAATGAAACATCTAAAACAAGACAAAATGAGATAATTGACTTCTTCATACAATTTATGGCACGTAGAAGATTCTTGTAGGTGAAGCGCAACGCTGAGCGAACTATCAGTGCTGAAGACACATTTCGCTGATCGACTACTAAGAGCCGAACGTTCACATTATCGGAAGTGGAATTTGTGAACATTCAGAGTTTCTCAGACTGAAGCAGCTTGATTCGGAGACAAAAAAAGTGAAAAAACGTCGACAGGAAAAGAAATGGAACCGTGCTCAGCCGAATTCCTTGGAATCACAGTAATTTAGTTCTGGAATCCGCGCTCCGGTATCGTTCAGAGATTTCATTTCTTTGCCTTCTTTCGTCCCCGATTCCGCCTCGGGATTTCATTTCGCTTTGCGTTCGCCGCTTCAATAGCTCTCCGCAGTTACTCTCCGGGATGCAAAATATTATTCATTCCCATTCCGGTCGTGCGCGCGGCTGACTGGCGGGGAGCCGCCGCGCCGCCACGAGGGGAGCAGCCGCTGCACGGCGCTCCGAGGCAGCCCCACGGCGGGCCGCAGCCCGGGGCGCGCCGTTTGGTCTCACCGACCGTAAAACTGCCGGTGACACACCTTAGGCTGAACATCGCATCTTCCATGAACACTAAGGACCAAAATAACCCTAAACATTATTACGTCACGATGTTGTATGCTGTACTAGCATATTTTTGTCCTGAATCCAGTTTACTAAAACTGTCAGGACAGAAACTTAACAGTTGACTTTATTTTGTACTAATATTAAAATATTAAAAAAAATTAAAAAATAGAAATGTTGGAACACGTGAGGCAATACTAACCTTACGACTTATCTTAGAAGAAAGATTAAGAAAAGGCAAACCTACGTTTCTAGCATTTGTAGACTTAGAGAAAGCTTTTGACAATGTTAACTGGAATACTCTCTTTCAAATTCTGAAGGTGGCAGGGGTAAAATACAGGGAGCGAAAGGCTATTTACAATTTGTACAGAAACCAGACGGCAGTTATAAGAGTCGAGGAGTATGAAAGGGAAGCAGTGGTTGGGAAGGGAGAAGAAGTAAAAACTTGGAGAAGAAGTAAAAACTTAGAGGTTCGCCGATGACATTGTAATTCTGTCAGAGACAGCAAAGGACTTGGAAAAGCAGTTGAACGGAATGGACAGTGTCTTGAAAGGAGGATATAAGATGAACATCAACAAAAGCAAAACAAGGATAATGGAATGTAGTCAAATTAAATCGGGTGATGCTGAGGGAATTAGATTAGTTAGGAGTTTTGCTATTTAGGGAGTAAAATAACTGATGATGGTCGAAGTAGAGAGGATATAAAATGTAGACTGGCAATGGCAAGCAAATCGTTTCTGAAGAAGAGAAATTTGTTAACATCGAGTATAGATTTAAGTGTCAGGAAGTCGTTTCTGAAAGTATTTGTATGGAGTGTAGCCATGTATGGAAGTGAAACATGGACGATAACTAGTTTGGACAAGAAGAGAATAGAAGCTTTCGAAATGTGGTGCTACAGAAGAATGCTGAAGATAAGGTGGGTAGATCACGTAACTAATGAGGAGGTTTTGAATAGGTTTGGGGAGAAGAGAAGTTTGTGGCACAACTTGACTAGAAGAAGGGATCGGTTGGTAGTACATGTTTTGAGGCATCAAGGGATCACAAATTTAGCAGTGGAGGGCAGCATGGAGGGTAAAAATCGTAGAGGGAGACCAAGAGATGAATACACTAAGCAGATTCAGAAGGATGTAGGTTGCAGTAGGTACTGAGAGATGAAGAAGCTTGCACAGGATAGAGTAACATGGAGAGCTGCATCAAACCAGTCTCAGGACTGAAGACCACAACAACAACAACAATATTAAAATATCTAGAATATTTGTATTGGTAGAACAATTTTATAAATGTATGTAATAATCTAAGGCTACGTGTCATCAGTGACAGTTTCAGTGTACCATTTTACCGGAGGCCAAATTTTTTGCGTAGACGCACGTTCGTTGGGAGATATCGTGGCAGAAGTGCGGATACGGTATGTGAGTCAGTGTGGTGAGTCGCGACTGGAGGTAGGCACAATTTTGAGAAACTGAAATTTCCCTACATCGCTTAAGTCAAATGTTTTGACAGGGCACGGTTTATCTCCTTCTCAATTCTTCCGTAATCCGAACTTGTGCTCCGTCTCTAATCACCTCGTTGTGATAGGACGCTAAACTCCAATCTCTCTCTCTCTCTTTTTCTTTTGGAAACTCAGTTCTGTACAACATTTAAAGTGAAATAAATACCGACGACGGGTAGGAAGTGGGGATGCAGTTGGAGGAAGAATTCACAGGAAAAGATGTCAATAATGAATTATTAAGGCAGTTAGTTCGGACTAAAAATGTGTGTCTCACGTGTTTAAAGTAAACCATCAAGCGATTGACGAGAAACCTTTACAGTACGGTGTTTCACTTAAACCTTTGTCAGGAATTTTCTGGAATAGCGTCCACCAGAGTGAAAACAGTGTCGTAAAAATTAATGACGCGCTTAGTGAAGCTTGTTAAGGTTGATGTTAATTTCTTATAGTCAGTGTCTATAATTAAATATCTTTTCTATGTTAGTTATTTAACACAGGTGGCTCAAGCGGTTGCTCACAAGTGGAAGGAGCTGATACAAAAGTTGAAATACAGCAACTATATAATTTAATGCGTTAGAAGTAATCCTGAATCACTGAAAGCTTTTGATGTCAGGAGCAATAAGGACAATCAATGCATACTTGACCTTATATCTAGTAAAGACATTACAGACAGTGTGTACAGTGCGAAAATCGTAGCGCACTGTACTAAGTACACTAGTCATCGCACCAACTTCATCAGACGCTGCAAGGATTCTGGCGATCCGGCCGCGGTGACCGATCGGTTCTAGGCGCTCAGTTCGGCACCGCGTGACTGCTACGGTCGCAGGTTTGAATCCTGCCCCGGGCATGGATGTTTGTGATGTCCTTAGGTTAGTTAGGTTTAAGTAGTTCTAAGTTCTAGGGGACTGATGACCACAGCTGTTAAGTTCCATAGTGCTCAGAGCCATTTGACCCATTTTTATTCTGGTGAGAAGTGTTACTCATCAGGTGTCATGGGCACGTGACCTTTGATATACCCCCACAAAAAAAGAAGTGGCTGCGCATTGGTTGTCTTTGTTATTCCTGACATTCCAAAGCTTTCACTGGTTGAGGATCACTTCGAAGACTACTCTTTTAGCTCCTTCAATTTGTATCCAACTTTGTAAATCCACGTACAATCCAGTATCTATTAAACTGCAACGACTAATAATCAAATTCTACATGAGACAGGTATTAGACTCACGTTTACAGCCCTTAACGTTCCTGTCTTTATCTGTAATATTCCCACTTTTGTGCCAGGCGCTGAGGGACACTTAAGTCGCAACTGGTATGCGAGTCTTTCCCAAAAGGCAGACTGGAGCGGCTTAACAGAATTGTTTGGCTTCTTAGAGTAAGGTTGTTTCAAAAATGGTTCAAATGGCTCTGAGCACTATGGGACTCAACTGCTGTGGTCATTAGTCCCCTAGAACTTAGAACTACTTAAACCTAACTAACCTAAGGACATCACACACATCCATGCCCGAGGCAGGATTCGAACCTGCGACCGTAGCAGTCGCACGGTTCCGGACTGCGCGCCTAGAACCGCGAGACCACCGCGGCCGGCTAAGGGTGTTTCATGTAAGGTTTGTGCCACAGCAAGAGAGATGCACCTGGGGGCAGCTGAGCGAGGCACAGACATTCTCCTCACAAACAAGCGGATTTGTTGTTGCGCGGTTGCTTTCTTCTCAGTTCTGGAATGCCGACTAACACCTGAAGCAATCTTTAAAGGGTTAGAACTACGTTGGCCGCATATGGACACTGAAATGTGTCGGTGCAAAAGATGAAAATTTTTGCAGACCGTGACTCGAAATCAGATTTTCCGCTTAACGCTAGTGGTGGCCTTAATCGCTTCGGCCATCCGAGAATATTTCTCTCTCGACGCTAGTTCTCAGACTCGTATTCATTACTGACGTAGCGACACCTACCCATCAACAAATAACTCGCAGTAGCTGATTCCCATAAGAAATGGGGCATGATATGCATCCGAACTGAAAGAAGGGAACGTTGATTGTTGTCACCAAATCGATAAATGCAGAGTGTTTTCTTAAGAGCCGTCAGGCGCATTTTCTCTGGTGTTTCGGCAGATATCTGCAATTTCCTTTTTGTAACGTCACGTCACGTCTTTCATGCGACGCCCAACGTCGATGGAAAGTTGAATTTTACGTGCCCATTCGACATAGCGATAGCAAATTAGTCCAATGAGTTTTTAGTTCCACCAATATGTATTAAAAAGGACAGTAAAACGTGAGGAATAATGAATTCTCCAGCAACGACAGCACCACTCTGTCCCGAGCTGACGGCTACCGCCATGCAGAAGCGCGCTGCTCAGTCGCTGCTGCAGTACTGAGTATTCTTAGTGTTTTACTGTTCCTGTTAATACATACCGTTAAAGCGAATATCGCATTGGCTAATCTGGTAGCGTCCTATCGAATGGACTCGTGAAATTTCTATTTAAAAATCAGCAGAATTTGTTTGGACTGACACCGGCTACACGTTGCAAAAAGGAAATTGCAAATATCTACCGAAACACCACAAAAAACACGTCTGATGACCCATATAAGAGACATTCGGTGCATTAATATATATCAACTTGTAGCAATGCCTAGGGAAATACAATTCTGTGACGAGATGACAACTAGAACTGGGAACAGTATGAGAACAAATGAGAGCTCCTCCCAGGTTACACGCAAGCCACTGCAAGATCGGAAATTCATCCTTTACTAAGGCTGGGACGTATAGTTATGCAGCGTCGATCGTTCACGGAATGGGATTGCAAACTGATTCCACGAAAGACAAAGACGATACTACAGAAAATTCAGCACCCTGGAAGAGTGAGGAAACCGAAGAAGAGACAGATCAGTCTGAGATGAGACAGTAAACAGACAACGAGAGTAATTACAAGAGACGTTTGGAGACATGCCAACCTATAGCCGACTCAGTCTTCGGAGTTGAGGTTCAGATCCCAGTTTCCATTCCGATGTTTCTGACATATTCATTGTTACTCTATTTGAATGCTCAAATATTGAAGCACCTGACTGTATTTCCATATACACTCCGGAAATTGAAATAAGAACACCGTGAATTCATTGTCCCAGGAAGGGGAAACTTTATTGACACATTCCTGGGGTCAGATACATCACATGATCACACTGACAGAACCACAGGCACATAGACACAGGCAACAGAGCATGCACAATGTCGGCACTAGTACAGTGTATATCCACCTTTCGCAGCAATGCAGGCTGCTATTCTCCCATGGAGACGATCGTAGAGATGCTGGATGTAGTCCTGTGGAACGGCTTGCCATGCCATTTCCACCTGGCGCCTCAGTTGGACCAGCGTTCGTGCTGGACGTGCAGACCGCGTGAGACGACGCTTCATCCAGTCCCAAACATGCTCAATGGGGGACAGATCCGGAGAACTTGCTGGCCAGGGTAGTTGACTTACACCTTCTAGAGTACGTTGGGTGGCATGGGATACATGCGGACGTGCATTGTCCTGTTGGAACAGCAAGTTCCCTTGCCGGTCTAGAAATGGTAGAACGATGGGTTCGATGACGGTTTGAATGTACCGTGCACTATTCAGTGTCCCCTCGACGATCACCAGTGGTGTACGGCCAGTGTAGGAGATCGCTCCCCACACCATGATGCCGGGTGTTGGCCCTGTGTGCCTCGGTCGTATGCAGTCCTGATTGTGGCGCTCACCTGCACAGCGCCAAACACGCATACGACCATCATTGGCACCAAGGCAGAAGCGACTCTCATCGCTGAAGACGACACGTCTCCATTCGTCCCTCCATTCACGCCTGTCGCGACACCACTGGAGGCGGGCTGCACGATGTTGGGGCGTGAGCGGAAGACGGCCTAACGGTGTGCGGGACCGTAGCCCAGCTTCATGGAGATGGTTGCGAATGGTCCTCGCCGATACCCCAGGAGCAACAGTGTCCCTAATTTGCTGGGAAGTGGCGGTGCGGTCCCCTACGGCACTATCCTACGGTCTTAGCGTGCATCCGTGCGTCGCTGCGGTCCGGTCCCAGGTCGACGGGCACGTGCACCTTCCGCCGACCACTGGCGACAACATCGATGTACTGTGGAGACCTCACGCCCCACGTGTTGAGCAATTCGGCGGTACGTCCACCCGGCCTCCCGCATGCCCACTATACGCCCTCGCGCAGAGTCCGTCAACTGCACATACGGTTCACGTCCACGCTGTCGCGGCATGCTACCAGTGTTAAAGACTGCGATGGAGCTCCGTATGCCACGGCAAACTGGCTGACACTGACGGCGGCGGTGCACAAATGCTGCGCAGCTAGCGCCATTCGACGGCCAACACCGCGGTTCCTGGTGTGTCCGCTGTGCCGTGCGTGTGATCATTGATTGTACAGCCCTCTCGCAGTGGTTCAAAAATGGTTCAAATGGCTCTCAGCACTATGGGACTCAACTGCGGAGGTCATTAGTCCCCTAGAACTTAGAACTAGTTAAACCTACCTAACCTAAGGACATCACAAACATCCATGCCCGAGGCAGGATTCGAACCTGCGACCGTAGCGGTCTTGCGGTTCCAGACTGCAGCGCCTTTAACCGCACGGCCACTTCGGCCGGCCCCTCTCGCAGTGTCCGGAGCAAGTACGGTGGGTCTGACACACCGGTGTCAATGTGTTCTTTTTTCCATTTCCAGGAGTGTACGAACTCAGCCTCTGAATTACGGTAACACAGAATTTGCGAGCAGTTACCGCAGATAACACGCGCTGAGAGAGGGTGCCTAGGAGCTTGTGAGGATTCTAGTAGGGAAAGCAAATGGTCGATTTCGCTTTATTAGGAGAATTTTAGGAAAGTGTGGGTCACCAGAAAAGAAAACAGCGTGCAGTGTGTGATCCATTCGTGAGTACCACACGAGTGTTTGGGACCTGCGCAAGGTCGTATTAAAGGACGACATTGGACCAATTCAGAGGCGGTCTGCTAGATTTGTTACCGGTAGGTTCGGTCAACAAGCAAGTGTTGGTTCAAATAGCTCTGAGCACTATGGGACTTAACATCTGGGGTCATCAGTCCCCTAGAACTTAGCACTACTTAAACCTAACTAACATAAGGACATCACACACAGCCATGCCCGAGTCAGGATTCGAACCTGCGACCGTAGCGGTCGCGCGGTTCCAGACTGAAGCGCCTAGAACCGCTCGACCACACCGGCCGGCCAAGCAAGTATTACGGATAGGCTTTGGGAACTCAAATGGGAATCCCTGGAGGGAAAACAACGGTTTTTTTTCAGGAATACTGCTGAGAAAATTTACAGAACCTGCATTTGAAGCTGGATGCAGAACGATTCTACTGTCGTGAATGTACATTTCGCGCAGGGATCACGAAGATAAGACGAATGAGGCTCGTACGGAGGTATATAGACAGCCGTTTTTCCCTCGTTCTGTTTGCAAGTAGAACAGGAAAGGATATGAGATGTGGTGGTGTACAATATCCCCCGCCAAGCACCAAACGGTGGCTTGGAGAGTACGTATGAAGATGTCGATATACATGTCGTTGGCGTAACTAGAGTGTATTGCCGTAGTATCCCCTGTATTTGATGTTGTGATTTTAGAATGTGTAGTTTGTTGCTGTATTAGCTTGTACAACATCGTAATGGGGAGTGCTTTCGGTTCGTGTTTGCGGTTTCCACATGACCGAGGTCCGGGAAGTTAGTAGACGTGGAAACCGAAGTGTCAATCGAGGTAAGTTATAATCTGAGTGAGTAAGCACAGCCCACATCCATGGGGTTTGTACAATGTATGGGTCGCACCACGGAGCACTTAGCGGAAATGAAACAAGGAAATGCCACAATAGCAGCTTAGCTAACCGTGTTAAAAAAGGCGATGGAGAAACATAAGAGTTAGCTATTATCGTGGCGCAGCTGGCTGAGGCAAACCAGGGAATGCAGAATTACAGAGCAACTCGCTGAGAAGCGGCAGGAGAAACAGGCGCGATTTGCGAGACCAGACGCCGAGTTGACATTCTGCAGTCAAAAGATTGATTATCGGTTCGCAGAAGTTAGGTGCAAACTAGACGGAGAGACTGCAAAGATACGGCCGGAAGTCGTCCGCAATACGGGCGAGATAATAAACACGGGTGATGAGAGGGTTTCCAACGTGCAAACACAGTGGTGAAGATCTCCACGTTCATGGATAACGGAAAAGAAAACCTCCATAAAGGCACGGCAGGAAACTAGTCGGAAATGAAGCAACACACTAACAAGAGTGTCTGCTCTCGACCAGGAGGTGTCTGCGATGTGACAAGGAAGTTTTGTTGTCGCGCGGGTCATGCCAACGGGTTGCACGCTTTGTTTCTGATACAGGGTGTGCATGTCACTCCACAAATTCGGTCGATCACGCAGCATTCACTCGAAAGGATACCGAAAGTATTTAGACCCGAATCTGCGTGCGAAAGAATTGCTGGAGTGCAATGTGTTACTTGTTGCTCGGCAAGTACTTGGCCAGGAGGAAACTGCCGAGTTTGACGTAACTATTTGCGGGAGCTGGAACCTGGCTGAACAGTAAGAAAGACAACGGACGTAAGAGTATATCGGGAACAATCTATGGCAACGTACGCATTTTAATTCTGGTGGTATACTTGGACGACAAAATGACAAATTAGGAATGGTCTAGCACAACACACACTTCGGCGGGCACATACAGTGATCATTCGCGGTGACATTGTTGTGAGAACAGTTGCTCAATAGTAATTTAATGTTGTTTGACGTCACTGACAAGGGAACCTCCCCATCTCACCTCCCTCAGATTTAGTTATAAGTTGGCACAGTGGATAGGCCTTGAAAAACTGAACACAGATCAATCGAGAAAACAGGAAGAAGTTGTGTGGAACTGTGAAAAAAATTAGTAAAATATACAAACTGAGTAGTCCATGCTAAGATAGGCAACATCAAGGAGAGTGGTGGTCTAGGAGCGCCGTGGTCCCGTGGTTAGCGTGAGTGAGTAGCTGCGGACCGAGGTCCTTCGTTCAAGTCTTCCTTCGACTGATAATTTTACTTTCTTTATTTTCGCAAAGTTACGATCTGTCCGTTCGTTCATTGACGTCTCTGTTCACTGTAATAAGTTTAGTGTCTGTGTTTTGCGACCGCACCGCAAAACCGTGCGATTAGTAGACGAAAGGAAGTGCGTCTCCAATGGGAACCGAAAACATTTGATCGCAAGGTCATAGGTCAACCGATTCCTCCACAGGAAAATACGTCTGATATATTCTATACGACACTGGTGAGGACATGTGCGGCACATGACAGGAATATGTTGTCGATCCACCTAACTTGTACACTTGGCGAATGGGTAAAAAGATTCTTCTACCTTGCCCGATTTAGGTTTTCTTGTGGATGTGATAATCACTCCCAAAAAAGTGATGAAAACATAAGAATCTGACACATAAACTGAAAATAAAAAATTAAAATTTCCACTGGAAGGAAGACTTGAACCGAGGACCCCTCATTCCGCAGCTGCTCACGCTAACCGCGAGACCACGGCGCTCCTGAGCTCCAACTGTCCTTGATGTTTCTTATCTTGCACGTAGACTACTCAGTTTGTATATTTTGCTTATTTTTTCATAGTTCCACACAACTTCTTCCTGTTTTCTCGATTGATCTGTGTTCAGTTTCTCAAGGCCTATCCACTGTGCCAACTTATAACTAAATCTGAGGGGGGTGCGATGGGGAGGTTCCCTTGTGAGTAGCAAGAGAAAGGGAGGCCGTTACCGCTAGCGCACGTAATGGAAAATAAGGTGTCGCAAATTTTTGTCCAGCGCAATGACAAGCCAAACTGCCGCAATAATGGACGAAGAAGAGAGTAAAGTAGTAGACGAACATGGTGCAGATACCGTGATCCACCCTAGGTAGGCAAAGAACACTACGAATCACAGAACCGCAGACGCCGAGTCAATTGGTTTCAATTGCCTCGGAATGAGATAGGACGCGAGCCGGCCGGAGTGACCGTGCGGTTCTAGACGCTGCAGTCTGAAACCGAGCGACCGCTACGGTCGCAGGTTCGAATCCTGCCTCGGGCATGGATGTGTTTGATGTCCTTAGGTTAATTAGGTTTAATTAGTTCTAAGTTCTAGGCGACTGATGACCTCAGAAGTTAAGTCGCATAGTGCTCAGAGCCATTTGAACCATTTTTAGAAAGGACAGTAAAGTATGTTTACCGATCCTGGCAAGACAGTGATATCGCTGAAATACAGAACAAAAGATAATGAGGTTTCCCAGGCGAGGCCTCATTAGAGAAGGGACATCACATGGGCGATCGGCGATGTTAGTGATCGTAAGTCCAAGACGACACTGACAAGTGTTGTGATGACCCAGAATTGCCTGGAAAAGGCAGACAATCGCTGTGCTGTCATAAACTGTGGAAGGAATTAAGACAAGGTCAATCCTAGATTCTGGTTCGGAGGTTACAGCGTATTCGACGTCTTTTTATTTGATACTGGCGGAAAATCATTGCATATTAGTTGAGATAGGTGTAAAAGGGATATCACTTATTCCTGCGTTTGAGGTGAAAAAGAAACATGTGGAAAAACAGATCTTGATGTTTCTAAGTGACGAAAGAAGTAATTTTCCAGTTAATTCAATAGTTATTGATAGATTGTCTCTAGATCTGACGCCGGACAGTGTGTGGTCATGGACTGCACTACGAAAACTATAGTTAGTATGTTTAAAGATCCGGTCGCAAGGAGTGCAAAGGGTCCTATGGTTGTTTCTGCTGTACCAAAGTGTAAGGGCAAGGAAATTTCCATAAATGTTCCACTGGTGCTAAAAGGTAATTTATTAACAGGAACAGGGGTTCCAGAAGAGGTCAGTTTATCGTAAGTGGGTCATGATGGTTATTCCACTCACCTAGGCAACCAAGGGGAAACTGACGGGCATGCTGCGGCTACTCGTGGGTCAAAGAGCCTCGCATATGCTCTTGTAGGAATTAGAGAGACAAACGCCGTTAATGAGTTCGATCACGTGTGACATCCCACGTCGCCCAAGGGAAAACCGAAGTCACGCGCCGAGATGAATATGATAGTACGTTGCGGGATAATGCAATCGAACCACGGAACAACAAGGGCGCCAAGACTATGATAAAGGTGGGTGATGAAGCCTCCACAGCAACAGCTCATAACGAGCAAGGATCAAGGATCGCCAAGTCGTAGAGAAACATTTTGAAGTATGCCACATCCGCTCACTAGGAGAAAGTGTCAAATTAGTTACTTAGTTAGTTACATGTTCCACAGATCATTTTAAAGATTTTTGTATGTAACAGATGTGGAGCGAATCAGTTTACATTTTTCAGGATACTTGTGCATGATTAGTTATTATGGTTCAAATGGCTCTGAGCACTATGGGACTTAACATCTGTCATCAGTCCCCTAGGACTTAGAACTACTTAAACCTAACTAACCTAAGGGCATCACACACATCCATGCCCTACGCAGGATTCGAACTTGCGACCGCAGCGGTCGCGCGGTTCCAGACTGAAGCGCCCACAACCGCTGGGACACACCGGACGGCGTTAGTTATTATTAATGAAAAAATATTTTCTTCGTGTTACTGTCCCCCATTCGTCTTACTGTTGCAACTCCCCCCTATGAACCATGGACCTTGCCGTTGGTGGGGAGGCTTGCGTGCCTCAACGATACAGATAGCCGTACCGTAGGTGCAACCACAACGGAGGGGTATCTGTTGAGAGGCCAGACAAACGTGTGGTTCCTGAAGAGGGGCAGCAGCCTTTTCAGTAGTTGCAGGGGCAACAGTCTGGATGGTTGACTGATCTGGCCTTGCAACATTAACCAAAACGGCCTTGCTATGCTGGTACTGCGAACGGATCAAAGCAAGGGGAAACTAGGGCCGTAATTTTTCCCGAGGGCATGCAGCTTTACTGTATGGATAAATGATGATGGCGTCCTCTTGGGTAAAATATTACGGAGGTAAAATAGTCCCCCATTTGGATCTCCGGGCGGGGACTACTCAAGAGGACGTTGTTATCAGGAGAAAGAAAACTGGCGTTCTACGGATTGGAGCGTGGAATGTCAGATCCCTTAATCGGGCAGGTAGGTTAGAAAATTTAAAAAGGGAAATGGATAGGTTAAAGTTAGACATAGTGGGAATTGGTGAAGTTCGGTGGCAGGACGAACAAGACTTTTGGTCAGGTGAATACAGGGTTATAAATACAAAATCAAATAGGGGTAATGCAGGAGTAAGTTTAATAATGAATAAAAAAATAGGAGTACGGGTGAGATACTACAAACAGCATAGTGAACGCATTATTGTGGCCACGATAGACACGAAGCCCACGCCTACTACAGTAGTACAAGTTTATATGCCAACTAGCTCTGCAGATGACGAAGAAACTGATGAAATGTATGATGAGATAAAAGAAATTATTCAGGTAGTGAAGGGAGACGAAAATTTAATAGTCATGGGTGACTGGAATTCGAGAGTAGGAAAAGGGAGAGAAGGAATCATAGTAGGTGAATATGGATTGGGGCTAAGAAATGAAAGAGGAAGCCGCCTGGTAGAATTCTGCGTAGAGCATAACTTAATCATAGCTAACACTTGGTTCAAGAATCATGAAAGAAGGTTGGTTACATGGAAGAACCCTGGAGATACTAAAAGGTATCAGATAGGTTATACAATGGTAAGACAGAGATTTAGGAACCAGCTTTTAAATTGTAAGACATTTCCAGGGGCAGATGTGGACTCTGACCTCAATTTATTGGTTATGAACTGTAGATTAAAACTGAAGAAACTTCAAAAAGGTGGGAATTTAAGGAGATGGGATCTGGATAAACTGAAAGAACCAGAGGTTGTAGAGAGTTTCAGGGAGAGCATAAGGGAACAATTGAGAGAAATGGGGAAAAGAAATACAGGACAAGAAGAATGCGTAGCTTTGAGGGATGAAATAGTGAAGGCAGCAGAGGATCAAATAGGTAAAAAGACGAGGGCTAGTAGAAACCCTTGGGTAACAGAAGAAATATTTAATTTGATTGATGAAAGGAGAAAATATAAAAATGCAGTAAATGAAGCTGGCAAAAAGGAATAGAAACGTCTCAGAAATGAGATCGACAGGAAGTGCAAAGTGGCTAAGCAGGGATGGCTAGAGGACAAATGTAAGGATGTAGAGGCATATCTCATGAGGGGCAAGATAGATACTGCCTACAGGATAATTGAAGAGACCTTTGGAGAAAAGAGAACCACTTGCATGAATATCAAGAGCTCAGACGGAAACCCAGTTCTAAGCAAAGAAGGGAAAGCAGAAAGGTGGAAGGAGTACATAGTGGACCTATACAAGGGCGATGTTCTTGAGAACAATATTATGGAAATGGAAGAGAATGTTGATGAAGATGAAATGGGAAATATGATACTGCGTGAAGAGTTTGACAGAGCGCTGAAAGACCTGAGTTGAAACAAGGCCCCCGGAGTAGCCACCATTCCATTAGAACTTGCCTTGGGAGAGCCAGTCCTGACAAAACTCTACCATCTGGTGATCAAGATGTATGAGACAGGCGAAGTACCCCAGACTTCAAGACGAATATAATAATTCCAATCCCAAAGAAAGCAGGTGTTGACAGATGTGAAAATTACCGAACTATCAGTTTAATAAGTCACAGCTGCAAAATACTAACGCGAATTCTTTACAGACGAATGGAAAAACTGATAGAAGCCGACCTCGGGGAAGATCAGTTTGGATTCCGTAGAAATGTTGGAACAAGTGAGGCAATACTGATCCTACGACTTACCTTAGAACAAAGATTAAGGAAAGGCAAACCTACGTTTCTAGCATTTGTAGACTTAGAGAAAGCTTTTGACAATGTTGACTGGAATACTCTCATTCAATTTCTAAAGGTGGCAGGGGTAAAATACAGGGAGCGAAAGGCTATTTACAATTTGTACAGAAACCAGACGGCAGTTATAAGAGTCGAGGAGTATGAAAGGGAAGCAGTGGTTGGGAAGGGAGTGATACAGGGTTGTAGCCTATCCCCGATGTTATTCAATCTGTATATTGAGCAAGCAATAAAGGAAACAAAAGAAAAACTCGAAGTAGGTATTAAAATCCATGGAGGAGAAATAAAAATTTTGCGGTTTGCCGATGACAGTGTAATTCTGTCAGAGACATCAAAGGACTTGGAAAAGCAGCTAAACGGAATGGACAGTGTCTTGAAAGGAGGATATAAGATGAACATCAACAAAAGCAAAACGAGGATAATGGAATGTAG
Organism: Schistocerca nitens; assembly: GCF_023898315.1. Classification (NCBI taxonomy): domain Eukaryota; kingdom Metazoa; phylum Arthropoda; class Insecta; order Orthoptera; family Acrididae; genus Schistocerca; species Schistocerca nitens. The sequence goes on from NC_064614.1 coordinate 517,295,164, forward strand.
TCGAATTAAGTCGGGTGATGCTGAGGGAATTAGATTAGGAAATGAGACTCTTAAAATAGTAAAGGAGTTTTGCTATTTGGGGAGCAAAATAACTGATGATGGTAGAAGTAGAGAGGACATCAAATGTAGACTGGCAATGGCAAGGAAAGCGTTTCTGAAGAAGAAAAATTTGTTAACATCGAGTATAGATTTAAATATCAGGAAGCCGTTTCTGAAAGTATTTGTATGGAGTATAGCCACGTATGGAAGTGAAACGTGGACGATAAATAGTTTAGACAAGAAGAGAATAGAAGCTTTCGAAATGTGGTGCTACAGAAAAATGCTGAAGATTAGATGGGTAGATCACATAACTAATGAGGAGGTATTGAATAGAATTGGGGAGAAGAGGAACTTGTGGCACAATTTGACTAGAAGAAGGGATCGGTTGGTAGGACATGTTCTGAGACATCGAGGGATCACCAATTTAGTATTGGAGGGCAGCGTGGAGGGTAAAAATCGTAGAGGGAGACCAAGAGATGAATACATTAAGCAGATTCAGAAGGATGTAGGCTGCAGTAGGTACTGGGAGATGAAGCAGCTTGCACAGGATAGAGTAACATGGAGAGCTGCATCAAACCAGTCTCAGGGCTGAAGACTACAACAACAGCAACTGATGCAACTACAATAAAAAGAATTGTTTTTTATGCCTATTAGTATTTAAATAGAAATTCGTGCATAAGATAGGAGGAGTTGTCCAGGAGAAACGATTCTAGGTTAGATTTAAAATTTGCTTTTCTACCTGACGATGATTTTTGTTGGTGCAGATTGAACTCCTTTTTATGTCACTGACAGTTTCAACAGTAGGTAATAAATGTCATTTTTCCATCTACTCTTGAAGGTGTGGACCTCACTGTTCCTCTCCAGTTATGGTGGATTATTTATGACGAATTTCATTTGCGAATAAATATGCGTACCTCATGGAAGAGGTAACTACATGACGTCCATGGGTGAACACTACATATTATTCTTACTGCTCGCCTTTGCGCAATCAGCACTTTCTTTCTAATTGGAGAGGTACCCCAAAAAGTTATTGCATGAGATATGATTGAGTGGAAATAAGTAAAATGTGTCAGAAGGTTAATTCGTTTGTTCCCACGATTAGCAATTATGCGAAGAGCAAATGCAGCTGAACTTAGTTGAGAATGTTAGTAATACGCTTCTTACAGTTCAAGGTTTCATCAGTATGTATAACCAAAAATTTGGCGCATTCTGTCTTATTTACTGATTTCTGCTCATGTGTTACATCAACTGTTGGAATGACTGACTTTTTTACAGAATTAAATATAGTGTGATTTTTCAGAATTTATAGAGAGTCGATTTCCTTAGAATCACATAATGATTCCGCGAGGAACGACATTTGCAATGTCTTGTGTTGCTTTCTCTCTAAATGGATTTATTATAACACTAGTATTAGCTGCAAAAAGCAACACTTCTGTTTCCTGGATGTTGAGTGGATGCCAATTCACATACATAAGGAATAAGAGTGGACACAAAATTGAACCCTGTGGGACTCCTTTGTGATATCTCTCCAGTTACTAAAATTTTTTACCCTTCCGACATTTTCGGAATTATTCAGAATAATTTTTGGCATTTTGTAGGTTAAGTATGTTTCAAACCAGCTGTGTGTGAAGCCATCAGTTTCATACATCTTGAGTTTTTCTAATAGAGGACCATGATCTATACAGTCAAGTGGGAAAATCACAAAAATACTAACTGGTGATGTTTTATTATCTGAGGCTATTTGATGAGTGAATGTATAAATAGCATTCTCAGTCTAGCAACTCTTGTGGAATCCAAACCGTGATACGCTAGGAAAATTGTTTCTACTTAAACGTGAGACTAATCTAGAGTATATTACTTTTTCAGTTATTCTGGAAAAATATGTAAAGAAGGGAATTGGACGATAGTTGTTCAAGTTTTAACAACTGTACGTTTTGACGAGACTGTAAAAATTCTTTGTGTCAGTGATGCATTGCGTATATCACTAAGGACATTACTTATTAAGTTGGAAGAATTTTTCATAATTCCATTAGAAATTCAATCACTATCATATAATATTTTGTTATTCAGAATTTTTATAATTCTGTTAATTTCAGTGAAGGATGTTGCTTAAAGTTCTTTTGCACCAACGGCGGAAACAGTTGCAAAAGTTAGACGGTTGTTCGAGGACCGCAAGCTTCCTCCCCTCCTCCCCCCCACCCCCACCCCCCACCCCGTCGAAGTGACCTTCTTCTGAGAACTAGTTCATTCTTTAAAGGAAGTTTTTTTTCTTCCTGGACCGCCATAATATACGAGGTTATGACAGGTTTTGAGGTCATGCATCAGACGGACCTTTGTGATATTTTCGCGTAGTTCCGTGTACCTGTTCTTTCTACCGTCTTTTGTACAGTGTGGTTGTCAGATTATCATTGTTCTTTGGCAGTCACGTGAAACTATACGTTGAGAAAGATTCTCAGATTCTGAGACGTCAGTCTTCTGACTAGTTTGCTGAGCTCCGCCCCGAATTCCTCTTCTGTGCTAACCTCTTCATCTCAGAGTAGCACTTGCACCCATCATGCTCAGTTATTCGTTTGATGTATTCTAATCTCTGTCTGTCTTCACAGTTTTTACACTCTACAGCTACCTCTAGTACCATGGAAGTTATTCCCTGATGCCTTGAAACATGTCCCTTCTTCTTGCCCACCTGCGCATGAAATACGTACTGAAGCGTGTAGTTTGGTAAAGAGAAAAAGAATGCGGCGATATAAATGTTAATAAAACATCTCTGGTTGTTGAAACGTCCCTTTCGTTTCGTTCTGGTAGCTTTCGTGACGCCGCGTAATTCCCCACTCGTAGCCGTGCACGTAACAAATTGCACGAAGTATTGCTCCGGAAATCTACTGAGAAACGTTTACTGGTTGGTTAATCCTTATTGCTGCCACAATGTTAAATCAGACTGAAGAAAGGATTACATCTTCACTTGTCCCTACTCTTGTGGGTCCAGCAGTAATCCAACTGCTTAACAACTCGTCTCAATAAATAAAAAAGAATAATCTTTTACAATTAAAAAAAAAAAGAAAAGGGAAACACGTAAAATCACTACCCGTTACCACTGTGTAACGCCTTGTTCATTAACCTATTTCTTGTGGGAAAAACCTCTACGGTAATCAGTTATCTGCACAAGTAGTACAGGTACGAAGTTTCTGCTCACAAAGGGTGAATATTATTTACAGTAAAGATGAATGTGTAATATATGTGTTGGCACTTCTTTAGCATTTAATTGACATTTGGAATGACGTCCCTGGGTAGTGATCGGAAATACGGACTAGTCAGCAACAGAGTAGGCGGTATCTGGCGAAAAACGCATAACGTAAACAGCTACAGCAACACCAGACAGCAGCGTAACGTAATAATGAAAATAATGAAATGTATTGCTGTAGGGGTGTCAAAGCGGTTCTAAATCGGACCTAATTGGAAGTTGATTTAATGGCCTATTGTCTTACATAGAGAGAAGAGATATATTCAGCGAAGAGTCGAACGTTTGTAGCATCTTTGCGGTAACGTATGGCAAACTACAACGCCTCGTCTATCCGAAGTTGAGTGGGTAGCATTTAAACGGATTGATTTTTGCGGTGTATTTTTGGGTTGAGATTACAGTAAGTAGATTGCGCCTAGACAGGAAAGAAAAATTTGGTTTGTTGAGGGGGAAGGGGGGGGGGAATTGACGCCTTGGATTAGAAATTATTTTTGCTATATTATATTTTAGGGCAGCTACGACGTGAAGGCAAAAGGCAGAAGCGAGAATATAATTATTTTGTCACTCAGCATGGTACGTTTCAACTGTAGACGAAACAAGAAGTAAATGTGACTTTTATTTAAAGCAGCAAAACTGATTTTTTTTTACGGACCATGAATATTTTTATACCACATCCTAAGCAATGTGGGCTGGTAGCTGTTCATTTGGCTCAGTCTGATGGAAACCTATTTTCATTACGAGCCTAGGTAGAATTACATATTGAAGAATTAAAGTAAATTTTCTCACTACAAACTGATTTAATTTAATACAACGATATTAAAAAAAATCTGAATATTCATGAATACGTCTTTATATAACTGAGATGTCTTTAATGGAATGCAAGATATACTCGTAGATTTTTAAATAGTTATTCTCTGGTAAAAAATCTCCCGACATATTTTACGTTCTTACGGTAGAATTATTTTAATTTAGATATTAGTAACTGCTTACACAAAATATCAGTCAGATGCGTATTTTTCAGAGTGGGAGGATTTAATTAAAAAAATTATGCACAGAAAAGTCAAGTTAAAGTAGTAGCTTTGTTGTGGTATTTTAACAAGTGTGCAGCGAATTGGAATATTGTTGCATGTCGACGCAGTAATATCACTGGTATGTATCGTACGGTTACAGTTAAGTGATGATTAAAGAGAACACTACTCAACAATCTTTAATAATAACCAGTATTTAGGTCCCATGAATTATTTCTGTACGATATCAAATTATTATTTAGAACTGTGATGAGGTGTAGCTTTTACTAACATTCACGAAACGAAGAAATCCACAAATCTAGGACCTCGTGGTATGTTGGATTAATGTTGAACACTAAAAAGCAGAATTGTAAAGAGATACCCCAACGGTTGGAATATGTTGTCATCTATGAGAACCCACTAAGTCCGTCTGGCTCAAACAGCACTATCAGGTAGCCAGTGGACTCACGTTCTTTCGCATGAATTTATCACTGACGATAGAATTTGCGACGGACTGCTGAGTTCCCGAGTTACAGAAACGCTCCAAAAAACTGTTTCAGCCTTCAGGACTTTCATCTATTTAAGCCTCAGAGCAGAAAATAGGTACTTTCATTGGCCGATTCCCGGTTCCGCTAACAGAATTTCTTTAGAAGCTCCTGCCTCCTGGCAGAATTTTTCTTTCTTCAGGAGGTCTAGGAAGACACCAGCCATAATGGAAATTCACAAGCCGCAACACAGATTACGGAAAAACAGACGCTTTAAGTCCAGGCTGGACAAATGTCTCCTTCCACAGATAACAAAACCTGGGTGTGGTATACACAATAGCTAACAGTGCGGCACACCTATGCCGCCAGGAAATGACATGTTACAACAGTAATATACTTGTGCTGTAACTGTATTAGTGTGATGAACTTGCAGTATACGTGGACGAGGGGCGTTCAATAAGTAATGCAACAATTTTTTTTCTGGAAGCAGGTTGATTTATTCAGTATTCCAGTACGCTATATTATTTCACACTCTTACAAGTACAAAATTCAGTTTTTCAATATAATCTGAGTTAAATGCGACGACCTAACGCAACCTTACTGGGAGGCCCTGTTACCAATCAACTGAACGGCATCGGTACCTTCCCCATCACCCACGTACTGCTCCTCACGGATTGCTTCCTTCATTGGACCAAAGAGATGGAAGTCTGAAGGTGAGAGATCCGCGCTGCAAGGTGGATGAAAGAGAAGAATCTGATGAATGTCTGTGAGCGCTTCTCGCGTGCGCAGACTTGTGTGCAGTCTTGCATTGTGATAAAGAGGGATAAGTTTGTTTGGACTTTTTTTGGCGACGAACACGCTCAAGTAGTTTCTTCAATTTCCTGAGGGTAGCACAATACACTTCAGAGTGGATCATTGCACAGCGAGGGAGAACATCAAGCAGACCGTGCATTTCATCACCGCCGGGTCCCCGTAGACATTCTGCAGGCGCCTAAGGATATCTGAGGTGCTCTGGTTTACCCTCGAAAGAAGCTCGATGACAAGCTTTCGGCTTGGATCGCACCGCCATTATAGACGCCATTTTGAAAGTTACTAGTGCCGCCACCTATCGGAATTCACGAAACTATAGGGTCTGAAGCGGGAATATTTCCCGAGGTCACACATTAAATTCCGCATTTTGTCAACTAAAACTGGCCGTGAAAAAAATCTGTTGCATTACTTACCGAATGTAATCATGGTAGTGTTCATTAAGAGTCCTTTCAGTTGTTACAGAATTTTAAAATGTCAGTGCCTGCTTATTGAGCGCATCAGTCACAAATATCGCAACCTACTTTTTAAACTGGGAATCTAAAAATAGTGTGTTCCACCTCCCGGATGTTGAACTTCGCCGTGACATGTACCTTTGCTTCCAGCTGTAACCAGGCCTTGTTCCCTCCTCTCCCCAGGGCCCCGCTTTTCCTCTGCCCTCCTTCTCCCAGAGATGATTCTCCTCCCCCCCCCCCTCTGCGTCCCGGCACCCCCTCCTCAACTGTGTTCCACCCACGTCCTTCCCTCTCCTCCATTCTTCCCTTCTCCTCATCTCCATGAACCTGGCAGATCCTATGTTTTGTTCATCGTCATCAGTGTGCTACGTCAGTGTTGTGTTTGGTGCTGTTCTCCTGTACGTCAAGTGCTGTGGTTTTAATTGTATGCTCGACCTGTTTATCGTCCATGACTGTTCCCTGCTACTCTGTCCGTCACGTGGCTGTTTTATTTCGTGTTATGACCTCTCTGCTCCGGCTGTACTTTGCCTAGTGCCTTTTAATCAAGTGTGTGTTTTTTGTGTGAATTACTTTTTTTAGATTTTTATCTCCGATTTACACTCACCACTTCGAATACTTTCTTTTCTTCTGTTCCGCCTTTTTTGTTTTCTTTATTCGGCCATGTTTTCTTCTGTATATTTTTTTAAATGTCTTCCTGTCTATTTTTGTCTCTCGGCTGAAGAGCAGCGCTTATGCTGCTGCCAGCTCTCCCCTGGTGCGGAATGGAAATAACAATAAAGGAAAAAAATAGTGTGTATCGAGACAGTGTCTGCTAAACGCAACAAGCTCATTATAAGTACATAAACAAAGTGAGCAAGGCGGACACTGACGACAATTTTCACCACAAACATTTACAAGACACCTTCGAAAGCCACTGCTTTAGTAGGATATCAGAACCTGAGATAACAAGATCTAATGAAGTGGGGCGAGTTTACGTTGTTAACTACAGCAGGAAGTGTGTCTAAAGTGAACATCACTGTGAAGCTCCGCTTGTTCTGTAATGCTTCGGAAAGCCATACAGTGTAATTAAGTTGTTGGGCTCTGTAGACTGAAAGGAATAGTAAGGACCACTGAATCGCTTAGATGTCACTCATATGCACAGAAGAGTTCCGAAAAAAGGGTTTTTTAAATTTTGGCTTTAGGAAAAAGGATAATTATACAAGGAAACGAAAAAACGCAACAGCAAAAAATAATTAATGTGCAGTAATGAAATTTAGGGAATACTTATGACTAGAGAAAATATTTAAGTGTTTAACTTTGCAAATTCACAGGAGCGCGAGATAAGCCATACAAATGTTAAATGCTGATAGATTAATAACCGTGCTTCCAGAATGAGATTTTCACTCTGCAGTGGAGTGTGCGCTGATGTGAAACTTCCTGGCAAAGGGCCCGAGTTCGAGTCTCGGTCTGGCACACAGTTTTAATCTGCAAGGAAGTTTTAATAACCGTGTAATCGCCATGATGTTGAATTCAAGCATGTAAACATGCGTTCATTATGTTGTACAGGTGCTCCATGTCAGTTTGTGAGCTGGAGTTCCATGATTGTTGCATTTGTGCTGTGGGATAGTTTTCGATCCCTGTTGCATTTGGTCAGTCAATACATAGACCGTTAATCTTGTCCGGGAGTGACACTGGAGTTGCCGTCCGACTATGTCCCATATGTGCTCAGTTGGAGACCGATCTGGTGATCGGGCACACCAAGGCAACATGACACTTTGTGGTGCATGTTGGATTACAACAGCGGTATGTGGACGAGTGTCACGCTGTTGAAAAACATCCCCTGGACTGCTGTACATGTATGCAGTCAGGGTGCGTGGGACAACCACGAGAGTGCTCCCGCTGTCATATGAAATCGCCTCCCAGACCATAACTTCTGGCGCAGGTCCAGTTCGTCTAGCACACAGACCGGTTGGGTTCAGGCCTTCAACTGGCCTGCTTCTAACCACAAGAGCATCATTAACACCAAAACAGAGACTGCTTTCATGAGAGAACACAAGCTCTTGCTTGACAACAGAGAAGTCGCAATTGGCTTTGGTTTGGAATAAGTGGAATGCATGCTACAGGACATCTAACTCGGAGCTGAACCTGAAGTAACCGATTAGTAACAGTTCGGTGTTTCACTGTGGTGCGAACTGCTGCTCAGATTGCTGCTGCAGATGCAGTACGTTCGCCAGAGCCATACGTCGAACATAATATTCTTTCCTCTTGGTAATTCCACGTGGGAGTTCAGAGCCCAGTCATGTCGCACATCTTGCGACTGTATATTTTGGTGGCCACCGCTGCCAGCAATCATGTACAATGGCTGCATTCCTACCAAGTCTTCCTGTAATATCGCAGCTTCTTGTAGCCCTATTACACGACCTCGTTAAAATTCAGTGAGGTGTTGATAATGGCGTCTTTCTGGCCTTAAAGGTATGCTTGACTAACATTAATTCACCACATCCAATGTCCGCCCCCGGTAGCTGAGTGGTCAGCGTGACAGACTGTCAATCCTAAAGGCCTGGGTTCGATTCCTGGCCGGGTCGGAGATTTTCTCCGCTCAGGGACTGGGTGTTGCGTTGTCCTCATCATCATCATTTCATCCCCATCGACGCGCAGGTCGCCGAAGTGGCGTCAACTCGACAGACCTGCACCAGGAGAACGGTCTACTCGACGGGAGGCCCTCGCCACACGACATTATGTACCACATCCAATCTCAGAGGTAACTAACTCTCACGACGGTTACAGCAGGTATTTAAACCAATCCTGATTTGCATTCTCCACTCTTACGCGACTTGCGTGAAATCTGAATGGAAATCATTATTCAGGGGTAGAAACACGCCTACTAGCTTTCGTTTATGTCGCACAACTCCTTCTTGGTATTGCGACTTCTTTCCGTGAGTGTATAACATTGTTTCACATTCACAGATCATTAAACATGCATTTCTGTTAGTGTTAACGCTGAAGCAGAAATGTAGTCGACGACTGTCAAAGGCAAAGTAAGTTTTGAAAACTGGAATCAGCTCAACTGCTTTTGAGATCAAATCAAATAGTTCAAATGGCTCTGAGCACTATGGGACTTAACATCTATGGTCATCAGTCCCCTAGAACAAAGAACTACTTAAACCTAACTAACCTAAGGACAGCACACAACACCCAGCCATCACGAGGCAGAGAAAATCCCTGACCCCGCCGGGAATCGAACCCGGGAACCCGGGCGTGGGAAGCGAGAACGCTACCGCACGACCACGAGATGCGGGCTTTTGAGATCTCTCATTCCCCTGTCGTTAGTGCCTTCACAGTACCAGAAGCTGCTGTCAGGAACTAGTAACTGCTCTCGGCAACGTGAAGCGCCATCTAAAGCCGGTGTTTGCAGTCGGCTTGCACGAGGCAACGAGGAAACACTGCGCTGTAGAAGTGACTGGTCGCAGTGTGGAGGAAGCCAGTGGGAGGGAGAGGCAGTGTTCGCAACAAGTTGAGCAGAGCAGCGTTGCTGCACTGAAATGCGACCCACTGGGTCGGGGGAGGGAGCGCTGCGCCACTACACACCACCGCCCTCCCCCCATCCACCCCCGCCGGGTCCGCCACAGTGTCCGCGCGTCGCCTGCTACGCTCGCAGCAGCGCAGTGTCGGAAATTAATTGGCGGGCAGCGGGGGCGCGTCCAGGGGATGCGTGACCGCGCCACTGCCGCAGCGCCACGGCGCCAGCAGACGCCGGCGAAATGGACCAAAAGTAGGGCGGGCCGCAGGCACCGCGAAATGAATTTAATTACAACGTATCACGTCCTTAATTAAAACCTTTATTGCGGGCGTGACTTTACTTCGATAATGCGGCTCCGCGATGGCGAAATTTCTCTCCCGCGATCTCGCCGCCTTTAAAATGACGCCTTATTAAAAAAAAGAAAAAAAAGTGCACCCAACGCGACGCTCCAGCTGAAAAGGCTTTTGCGGGGTAAAAGTGCGTCCACCGCTGCTCTTTCCTCCGGATGCTGCGTCAGCAGATTCTTTTTTAATATTTTTTTTAACACACGTGATTCCATTCCACATTTCGTCCCCAACCGACGCTCCGCTATCATGTGACGCAAGTACCAAAAACAGCGGTATGTAACACGACGGTAAAGTACTGGTAGTAAACAAAATCGCAACACCAACAAAGAGTTGTGCAACGGAAAAAAAAAGTTGGTAGACGTGTTTCTAAATCTGAAAGATGATGATTATTAAAATTTCGCACCAATATCATAGGAGTTACTCTAGTAGCACCACTATGAGGATACAAATCAAGTTTGCTTTAAGCACACGCCGTAAGCGTCGTAACCTTTAGTTACCTTTGAGACTGGATGCGATAAGTTGACGTTGGTCAAGAGCGTCTTTAAGGCAACAAAGACGCCATTACTAATACCTCACTGAGTTTACATTATGTCGCGTTGTAAGGCTACGAGAAGCTGGACATTCCTTCACCGATATTGCAGGAACACTTGGCAGGAATGTGGTCACTGCACAAGACTGCTGGCAGCGGTGGTTACGAGAACGTACGGTCATAGGGAGACCGGTTTCCGTATTGCCACGTGGCTGACAGATCATTGGAGGGCAGGGTGGAGGTCTGTTGCATTTTCTCATAAAAGAAGTTCCTACTTTGCTGTCAGTGATGGTCGTGTGGTGATTACAAGAAAGCCAATTGAAAGCCTCCAACCAATGTGTGTGCTTGCTAGACACACTGGACCTTCACCAGGAGTTATGCTGTGGGATGTGATTCCATATGACAGCAGGAGCACTCTCGTGGTTGTCCCAGTCACCCTGACGTCAAATGTGTACGTCAAGCTGGTGATTCGACTTGATGCGCTGACATTCATGAAAAGCATTCCAGGGATGTTTTCCAATACCGCAACGCTCGCCCACATATCGCTTTTGTAATCCAACATGCGCTACAGACTGTCGAGTGCCCTGTTCAGTCGCCATATCTCTCTCCAACTGAGCACATGTGGGAGGTTATCAACCAACAGCATTAATCGTTTGCAACAAGCATGTAACGCCATCCCACAAACTAACATCCGGTACTTGAACTGCACAATGCATTCACGTCTGAGCGCTTGTATTCAACATGCTGGCGGTGTTTTTATTTTGTTTTTCGTTTTTTTGAGTCATCAGTCATCTGACTGGTTTGGTGCGATCCGCCACGAATGTATCTCCTGTACCAACCTCCTCATCTCAGAGCAGCACTTGCAACCTATGTCCTCAATTATGTGCTGGTTGTATTCCAATCTCTGTCTTCCTCTACAGTTTTTTCCCTCTACCGCTCCCTTTAGTAGCAAGGGAGTTATTCCCCGATGTATAAGTAGATGTCCTACCATCCTGTCCCTTCTCTTGACAGTGTTTTCCAATATTGGCTCTAATGTTTCAAATGGCTCTGAGCACTATGGGACTTAACACCTGAGGTCATCAGTCCCCTAGAACTTAGAACTACTTAAACCTAACTAACCTAAGAACATCACACACTCTAAGATGGCAAGAACTATGCCCCTTACTTGAAGTCATTAAAGATCACCTAACTCACGTTGAGCAAACAGTAGGGCTGAACAAAAATGACTGACAAGGCACAATGCATCTTGTAGAGGGTATAGTATGGACGTATTGGAATAATTAATGTCGGGTGATGGTTTTAAAGTAATTCACACGACATGAAAACTTTGTGGAAATGCGTCGATTTACTGGAGGCTACTTTATCCCAGGGAAGTATTCAGAATTCACCGCGGCACGCAGCTGGGGAGCAGCGAAGGGAAGCAACAATAGGCAGCTTAGGGAGGCTCAAGCTCTGAGAAAGCGGTAATGGGGTGCGGCCTCCAGCTGCCTTAAGATGAGTGACAGTGAGTGGGTGGTTGACCCCATGCTGGTGTACCGGGAAGCAGACGGAGAACTTGTATGTCTGTTGATTAGTGTCTGTCGTCCTGTTTTCAGTGAAACATACGAGAAAGCTGCGCAAAGCTATGGTGGAGTGGTCAACAGGGCCAAAATATGCGTGTTTGTGACTATAGCAACTTCACGCTGAATTCACAGTCCGCAGAGTCTGAAGAAAATCAGGTGAAGAGCGACAGAATGAAATACGCTGGCCTCCAATGGGAACGTAGGACCAAGGAATTTGAAGTACTCTCCTGGGAGTCAGAATTCCGGAAAAATTGGTGTTTTGTGCAGACGCTAACCTTGACGGGTGGCCTGGGAGGAGCTAAATAGCAGAAGTAGAGAGGAAGGGAAATTTTGTGGGAATTTGTTCACTTCCCAGAGCAGGCATTGGTCGACGCTGGGAAGCGATGCATAATTAACGTGACTTGCGCTGCAATTGGCGTAAGTGATTTTGCTGGAGGGGAAACAGTGGCGAAGAGCAGACTGGGAGAAGTCCCCATAGTGGTTTTCCATTACCAGCTTGCCTAGAGTGCGGACTTGGCATTCTTTACTCAGCTTGCCTGAGAGAGAGTGAGCATCTCTGCAGTTTAGGACTTAGCAAACGAAACGATTGAGCTTGGAGATAGAAAGTTTTGGTTCAGCTATGTACTGAGCAAGATAGCTAGGAGTGAATAGACAAGTGCAGCCTTGCAGCACCATGAGGTCGGCCGACGTCCGGACAACAACGCCGCTCCGCCGCGCTGTATTTGGTGATATTGCGCCCACTCCGGCCACTGATTAATTTGTTGGATCACGTCGGCAAAGTTTCCACGAGGGTTTCATGGGCTGTGTATTGTAGAATTCTTCTCACACTTTGCATTACGCCTGGGTCAGTCGATATGAATTACTTTTGAGTTATCGCCCTTTACTCCACGCAAACGCTATTTATTACCACTGCCTGGTAGGAGAGTCATGTAATGTGATGATTGAAGGTCGTGAGTTAAAATAAATTTGTGCTAATCGACTGCATCTGTGTTCAATAAGTAGTTGAAATCCCAAGTCACTTTCTTAATTAATTTTATGTTCAACATTTGCATCGGGTGTTCAATAGCTGAATATAACATCAATGTGCACCCCTTTCTAATTAAAAAGGCTCAATTCTGAATCAATTAATGTCAACACTGCCACCGCAGTTCAATCAGGAGTCACAGGGCCTTCTACTTTCTTTGCATTATCCGACATTGCGGCAGTTTTGCACTCTCTGTTGATGTGTTAGTCAATTACCTGGGGTGAACATACGCCAAAACCAGATAAGTGACGGGTGGGGTGTTACAACACATGCATGCCCGAGGTAGGATTCGGACCTGCGGGACTGAAGTGCCTAGAGCCGCTTGGTCACAACGGTTGGCAATAAAAAACAAATGAAAATTTATTTTTGTCACCCCAGAATTAACACTTCACTCGAAAACAATTTGATGGTTATGCGTATCCCGAGTAACTTATTACGGCATCTGAGGCTGTTTATAGCAATGATACCGACGCGACGCGACTCCCGGCACAGATGTTGCGCTAATCAGCGTCTGGAGAGAACTGGAGCCTTTTTTCCTCGTGCAGCATTCTTATATATAAAGCCGCAGTGCGGACGGCTAAGGGAACGCCTGATCAAATCGGCTCTCCCGACTAGCCGCTGGGCTAGTAATGCACCACTTCAAGTTATTGAATAAATCATTGCTTCATTTGCTGATGGCCGATGAAGCTCTCAATTTAAATGTGAAATCAGCACACAGGTAAGTAATCATAATAAAAGTCTGACGTGGCTAAGTCAATTATTTTGGGAGAGAGAAATAATTTAATTACACTACATGCAGTAGACGAGCTCTGAACTTGCCCTTTGGAGATATGCTATCGCTATAGTCTTCTAGTTATTCATTTGAAACTTCTCACATCTTTATGATTATAGCGGATCTCCCTTCTACTTAAATTTAAACATCCTAGCCTTATTTATTAGTCTACTTAATCTATCCTGCTTCCTTAATTTTTAAGACAAAAACCAGAAAATCATGAATTTCAATAAAAATTTTAATTTGTGAGATCCAGAATACTGTTTATACTAAATTATTATGCAAAAGGAATCTAAATACAAATTTTTAAGTTTCTAGCTCTTTTCTGTTGCGCCAATGATTTTTACAGAAAAATATCCAAATTTCTAATACGGTTAAAGTTATTGAACTGATATTCAACACATATTGATTTAGTATTACTCCTGACATGCTAGAAACGTTCCAGGTTATTTACTTGATTTTTAAAGTATTGCACAACATTTATGATGTAAGAGCTAGTTACAGCGGACTGGCTGGCACACAATGGCAAGACTGATGTGAATTTTATACGTCATGAGTAGGCTGCTTCCCTACATCACCCTCTACTTAATTTTTTTGAAGGTAAATAAAAAAAATCAATTACAAAAAGGGAAGCAAGAGTACAACTTAACTACCTATGAAAAATTAAAATTTAAATGTAAACATATAGAAAAATTAAAAGAAAACTTATTACCTACTCAAATTATTTAAATTGCTGGCATGTTCACTGCCTCTTAAGCAACATTATCACTCAAAATTTAAGGAAAATCAATGAAACACTTTGGCATGTATATTGCCTTAGACAAACAAACACATAAAAATATTTAAAATTATTTAAATTTTAAATCCTTTAAATACATTTTTACATACACAAATTCAAAGAAAATAACACAGTTATTCATGATACATAAACAGATAATTTTATCTTAGCAGTCTTTTTTAAACCTGAAAGAAAATTTCACAAATCATGACCATTTTTACACATGTGGTTGTAGCCGCTTTGGCTGGCGTTCTACACTTCCATTCACAAGGGTAGAGGAGGGGAAGTTGCTATGGTGTATGTCCTTCACGTGCACTCTATATTACTTGGGGAAAGGGGAGGGGTCACTGTGAGGTGTGTCCAAGTCACTCCACGCTTTCACGCAGCTACCAGGCTGCCATTATCTGGTTTCTCCTGTAGAACAAACAAAAAGAGTGCCTCAGACTCTGTTCACTTAATATCTAAGGGTGGGTCACAATGAAATGGGGATATATACATTTTATCTGTCAATATGTTACTGTAACAAAGTTAACATAATTTTTTCAATTTTACTCTCGCGGTTACTTAACTGTCATAAAATCGGTAAACAAATGGCTCAAAACGCCGTTAGTCACGTACTAGAGAAAATTTATGCTCAAGCCATACAATCATAAATCATATTTAATCTCAATTTATCATTTCTGGGCCGGAACACTGAACCAATGCTCGGTACATTCCTGATATAATTGTATTTTATTTACTTAGCTGACTCATCTTCGATTTCCTTATTCTTAGAGATAGTATGAGTATATTTGATTAGTAGTTGTCTTCTCAGCTGCTTTGCACAGGTGAGTAACTTGTGGTAATAGTACAGTTATGAGTGTTCAAAACACACTACGTTTAGTTGACTACTAAATCCACTTATTGGTCCTCTACTGCTGTGTCAGATCCACATCTGCAATTATGTACTCAATTATGTTGCTAGTGTATGTACTTATTTAACACTCACTCTATTAACATTTAACGCATAGGATAGCACATTTATTTCATATCTATAGTGTATTGCAGCTGATCAGTTTGCTCACGTGGCAATCCATTTCCACTCGATTGGACGCTGAAACCACAGGTAGTCTCTCTCGACCTACCACTAAAGTGCATTAAGTAATTATGGACGAGCGTAATGCTACATTCCTTAAACCTATAGGACACCATGAGCTGCTCTGTCTCATCTAACATAAGGGTACCTATGGTCGCATTCACGCCTCCAACTCATAACCTCAATACATGTAGGTGTGTCCTGTCACACACTACACCAAATAACGGCGAGCTCCAACCTTATAAATATTTCAAGGACGTGTCCTTCACGTCTCAACCACAAACACTGTTCAATTCTATTACACTGCCATTCCTTGCTACACAAGGTGAGTTCATTCTTACAACTTATCTGCATATTTTTCATAACACTAAGCAATCTCTTTTACTATTAACTAGTTAGCTCTACAGCATAGAATAGGTTTCACTGCCACTTCAGATCCTGCTTGTACATGAATTTGTACACTCCTGGAAATTGAAATAAGAACACCGTGAATTCATTGTCCCAGGAAGGGGAAACTTTATTGACACATTCCTGGGGTCAGATACATCACATGATCACACTGACAGAACCACAGGCACATAGACACAGGCAACAGAGCATGCACAATGTCGGCACCACAGTGTATATCCACCTTTCGCAGCAATGCAGGCTGCTATTCTCCCATGGAGACGATCGTAGAGATGCTGCATGTAGTCCTGTGGAACGGCTTGCCATGCCATTTCCACCTGGCGGCTCAGTTGGACCGGCGTTCGTGCTGGACGTGCAGACCGCGTGAGACGACGCTTCATCCAGTCCCAAACATGCTCAATGGGGGACAGATCCGGAGATCTTGCTGGCCAGGGTAGTTGACTTACACCTTCTAGAGCACGTTGGGTGGCACGGGATACATGCGGACGTGCATTGTCCTGTTGGAACAGCAAGTTCCCTTGCCGGTCTAGGAATGGTAGAACGATGGGTTCGATGACGGTTTGGATGTACCGTGCACTATTCAGTGTCCCCTCGACGATCACCAGTGGTGTACGGCCAGTGTAGGAGATCGCTCCCCACACCATGATGCCGGGTGTTGGCCCTGTGTGCCTCGGTCGTATGCAGTCCTGATTGTGGCGCTCACCTGCACGGCGCCAAACACGCATACGACCATCATTGGCACCAAGGCAGAAGCGACTCTCATCGCTGAAGACGACACGTCTCCATTCGTCCCTCCATTCACGCCTGTCGCGACACCACTGGAGGCGGGCTGCACGATGTTGGGGCGTGAGCGGAAGACGGCCTAACGGTGTGCGGGACCGTAGCCCAGCTTCATGGAGACGGTTGCGAATGGTCCTCGCCGATACCCCAGGAGCAACAGTGTCCCTAATTTGCTGGGAAGTGGCGGTGCGGTCCCCTACGGCACTGCGTAGGATCCTACGGTCTTGGCGTGCATCCGTGCGTCGCTGCGGTCCGGTCCCAGGTCGACGGGCACGTGCACCTTCCGCCGACCACTGGCGACAACATCGATGTACTGTGGAGACCTCACGCCCCACGTGTTGAGCAATTCGGCGGTACGTCCACCCGGCCTCCCGCATGCCCACTATACGCCCTCGCTCAAAGTCCGTCAACTGCACATACGGTTCACGTCCACGCTGTCGCGGCATGCTACCAGTGTTAAAGACTGCGATGGAGCTCCGTATGCCACGGCAAACTGGCTGACACTGACGGCGGCGGTGCACAAATGCTGCGCAGCTAGCGCCATTCGACGGCCAACACCGCGGCTCCTGGTGTGTCCGCTGTGCCGTGCGTGTGATCATTGCTTGTACAGCCCTCTCGCAGTGTCCGGAGCAAGTATGGTGGGTCTGACACACCGGTGTCAATGTGTTCTTTTTTCCATTTCCAGGAGTGTATATCTTTTTAAATTACTGTTGGTGGACCATTTCCAGTAAAACGACAACTTTGTACTTATAATATTACCAGGGTTCTATACATACTTGTTACTCAAATACATTTGTATCTTAATTACATCATACTTCTCTGTTGTTTATGTCACTGTTAGGTTTGTCACATTAGGTTTTTTTTTCACTAATCGGTGGATAGAATGGTTACAGAACTCGTGGCTTGATAGCCATGACGGAAAATTTTTGTATTGCAAAGAAGGAGTCGAAACTTTCGTGGATAGGAAAGATGAAGAATGAGTGAGACCTGAAAAGAAAAGAAGATCTCACACAGCTGGGACTGCACAGCTGCCACACCGTGTAGAGGTTACAGAACAACCTCCTCCCTACAGAATTGATTAGTTTATTATTGGCTTGATAACCATAACGGAAAATTTTTGTATTTGAGAGTAAGAGCCGAAATTTTGGTGGATAGGAAAGATGAAGAATGAGTGAGACCTGAAAAGGAAAGAAGATCTCACACAGCTGGGACTGCACAGCTGCCACACTGTGTAGAGGTTACAGAACAACCTCCTCCCTACAAATTCATTGGTTTCAGAAAATTTTCGTATTGGAAAGTAGGGGTCGAAATTTTTGTAGATAGGATAGATGAAGAATGAGTGAAACCTGAAAAGGAAAGAAGATCTCACACAGCTGGGACTGCACAGCTGCCACACTGTGTAGAGGTTACAGAACAACGTCCTCCCTACAGAATTCATTCACTACCTATGAACTTCTTTAGGTCAATCACGTTCCTGAGACCTAATACCTTTTTACTCTTAGGGTACTCTAGCCTATATGCATTGGCATGTGGTTTTCCTATGAAAAACACTTGGCCAGGTTTCACCTTTAACTGACATTCATAACCTTTGAGCACGCCAGGTCGATTTGAAAATACCTTATGATACCTTTTTAAAACCTGTCTCGGTTCTTCCTTCTGATTAGCTGAAATTTTATCGATTTCCTGCAATTTAGCTTGTATCTTGTCCAAAATAATTGCTTCTTCTTCTTCTTCTGTGTTTAGCTTACTTTTACTAACTTTAACACCTTCGCCCCAATATCTCCTATTTTTCAGAACTCGTATAGGCAGCTCCCAAGTTTCATCATTAGTTACTACTTGTTTATCAATAAAAGGTACTGTAATTACTCCGGTTATCGGCAAGACCATTTTTAACTGGCTTCTTCCAAAGTCAACAACACACTGATATTTTGACAAGAAATCTATGCCAATTAAAACCTCAATACTGAGATTATTTACAATTAAGCATGGATGATCAATTAAATTACCATTAATGTTAAAGGGCAGCAAAGCTTCTTGCTTTACCGTTTTTGACACCTTGCCAGTAGCACCAGTTATTCTTAGTCCTGATACCCTCATTACTGTAAGCTTGTCTTTACCAGGTAATGCATCAAAGAAGGACTGAGATATCGCACTCACCTCACTTCCACTGCCTAAGAGACAACGTACATTGATACCCAACATATTCACTAATATTATAGGGTGGCTTATTCTAGTTTGTGCAGGTAGTTCCTCAATCTCATCCAATAGTTCCTTTAGGATTTCTCTCCAACTAAAGTGATCGACACCTGTCTTCATTACATTTAGGTCAAAGTGTGTAGGGGTTTCCTGAATTACATTTTCAGCTGTCTTTTCCAGTCGGTCTATTAATTTCAAATCGAAACACCACACGACTTCATTACATTTAGTCTGCTGAACATGACCCAAATTACTGTAGTCTGAGCGATTCTGCGCCTCCAGACCGGGCATAACCCTAGTTACAACTAAACCACTTTCACTATTATCGTCGGGTTCCTTCTCAAGTGACAACTGGTCACAGCTACTGGGTTCATCGACCCCCAACAGGCTATCCTCTACATTCTCACTTACCTCCTTTCCTAAATCTATTAGTACAGTATCAACATCCTGCACAGGCACTTTAGATAAGAGCACATCATCCTCATCGTAAATATAAGCATGAATTTCTTCTGCTTCTTCACCTGACAATTCAGTATTTTTTAGCTCCTCCCTACCGTTACACTGCTGCGCCTTCTCTTTCTCTTCCCACTTAGAAAGCGTCTCTAACACGGTATCTATTGAATACTGTGAGTGATCTAACATTTCTGCTGTATTCTTGGATGCTACCGACCCCTCATCCACATGTTCAGTCTGAGTATTCTGATCTGTCTTACCAATTACTGTAATTACTGGCTTAGGAAAAGTAACCGCCTGGTGAGCGCCAGTGTCCTCATAGACGGGAACTAGTTTTCCTGCCTCGGCCTACTTTCCATTATAATTAACTGGCACAGCATTGCTTTCCGCTCTGTTGTTTACCTTCATAATTTTGTTCGGAAGCCGGCCGAAGTGGCCGTGCGGTTAAAGGCGCTGCAGTCTGGAACCGCAAGACCGCTACAGTCACAGGTTCGAATCCTGCCTCGGGCATGGATGTTTGTGATGTCCTTAGGTTAGTTAGGTTTAACTAGTTCTAAGTTCTAGGGGACTAATGACCTCAGCAGTTGAGTCCCATAGTGCTCAGAGAAATTTGAACCTTTTTTTTTTGTTCGGAACAAAATTACTATCATTTGGATGCCATTGTTGGTTCTGATAATTATTTCTCCAATTCCTACCTCTCTTAGGATGGCGAACACCTACTGTTATGATGTTTACATTGCCGTTCTGCTCGTTCTTAAAATTACTACTAGTGTTATTACCATTTTTGTTATTACGTGCTTGCTCCTCATTGGCAGCCACACGCTCTACACGTTCCAAATAATCAATGTAACGATCGAGATTGTCTCTAGGGGCAGATATAATTCTAGTTTGCCAATACCATGGCAGTTTGGCTTCAAGACCTAGTATTATCATTTCAGGTTTTAGCTTTTCGGCCAAATGTGACAAACGTGAGATCCATGACCTGGCAAACTCTTTAATAGATTCCTTGCCTGCATTGAAGCGTTTTCCACTCCAAAATTCTCTCAACACTTCATTTTACTTATTGCTAGACCAATACTCATTAATGAAAGCTGTTTTAAATTCCGCCAATGTTTTACACTTCAACATAACATCAGCTGACCAACGCATGGCGTCACCTGCTAAATGGTTTCTAATAAATGAGATTTTCTCTCGTTCAGACCAAGTTAGTGGAATCACATCTTCAAAATCGTTCCAGAAATTTAGCGGGTGGATATTTTTATCTGGATCGAACCGCAAGAACTCCCGACACCCGATAAAAGCGGCGTTTGCAGCTACAACTTGTTGCATACTACCATTACCAGAAGTTACTGAAGCTACTTTACTCTCAATGTTAGCAGTGTTAGTACTAATATTTTCTATTCTCATTTCAACATTATCTACTCTTTGCACAATATGAGTAGTATCAGTTTTGATTGCATCTACTTCTGCTTGACATATGTTTACTTTTATATTAACATCTTTAAACCTATCTGAGCAAAATTCAGATTCCGCCTCGATCTTTTCTGTTAACTTATGCTCCAGCTTCACATCTTCCATTTGGAAGTCTCTGCGAACCTCAGCAACTTCGGATTTTACTGTTTTATACATCTCAGATAACTGTTGAGCAACCTTTTTCTTAATATCCTCATGATTGTAATCAATTTTATAATTCAAACTGTCCAGATCCTCTTTCAACTTATTGCAACCAGCCTTGAAGGTCTTGTCCATTACCTCCAATCGTTTATTAAAATTAGTTTGGCTGGCCACAATCTCATACTTTAATTCAGCATTACTGCTTTTGACCTTAGTTATTTCAGACTTTAATTCAGCATTACTGGTAGCTATTGCTTGTAATATAACATTTAAATCAATAGCCCCAGTATCTTTGGGTTGCTCACTAGCTGGCTTTTCATCACACTCAGGTGACGAAAAACTAGCTCCAACACCAGAATCATCAAAACTAAATGAAACTTCTGATTGATCAGTCATATCTAACTTCTCCTTCTTAAACTCTACCATCTCTGATGACTGTTTCGTTTTTAACTCATCAGATAAACTATCATCCAATAAATTAACAATTCCTGATTTCTACTTTACTACAGGGTCCTCTATTATTGAATCATTGCCCCTTTTCACACTACTGTCAGCAGTCAATACTTCATACTTCACTTTAACATTACTATTTTCATGCATATTTACACTTGAACCGTTGTCTGGATTTACAGTCCCTCAACAGACATAGGTTCTGATTTCAGTTTAACCTCGGTTTCTTCTGGCAGTTCCATTGCCGACAGTCTGTGCAGGTTAGCAAATTTTTTTTACAGCTTTTCACTTAACGTAGTTCCTTCTGCATGACGTATGGCGTTGCCGATGTGGCGTACCAGGATACTGATGCGACGCGGCACGTTGAACTGCAGATGGCACTTCGATGGCTGCTGTGTGGAGCGCAACTGCAGGTACAGCTCCGGTTGCTCCGGCAGACGACTGCAATGAGGCAAAACTGGCTTCTCGAGATGCCTGCAGCGCCGCTAAACTCAGTGCCAGCTCCGTCAATCCAGATGCGTTGTTAATCCAATTGCGTCGTCCACATGCACATGTAACACTATCACTGTTCTATTACTCAGTTGCATGTCACATTTCACTCCCGAATCCGAATATTTAAAAATCACTTTCACTTTTACTCAGCAGTGTTCCCGGTCGATGCACCATATGTGGGGTGACGGGTGGAATAGTTGTCATATAAAATGTTTTGTTTTTCCCGGCTGATTAGCAACATATGTGGGGCGACGGGTGGAATATTTGTTATGAATTAAATGTTCCTGTTATTTATGCTGTTTGCCGTTCTCAGCACTGGCTCTCTAACTACAATATTGGCAACCAGAAAGTGATTAGCAAAACGTGAAGCCTGTAATTAGAATTACTGGTGCCCACTTCATCTGAGAAATACACTTATAGCTACAGCTTATAGCTCTGAGGAATTAGGAGATTGTCTGGGATTCATAATCAAAAAACGATTCTCTCTAAAATGTTCACTATATTCTGAAAGTCACAGACCAAAAAATAATCCACACAATCCAACTACCAGAGCAGTTCAGAGTCTAATGCGCTGATGCAACTATAACTGTTCAAATTAAATGTTTAAGTGAATGCTCGCCATAATTTGATGATAATGTTCATCAAACGCCACCCTAAATAATGCTAGAATGTCTGTCCCGCGGCGGCACGTGAAAATACGACATACGCAAACTGAAGATAGATCATTAAAGTCACCCCAGAATTAACACTTCACTCGAAAACAATTTCATGGTTACGCGTATCCTGAGTAACTCATTACGGCATCCGAGGCTGTTTATAGCAATGATACCGACGCGACGCGACTCCTGGCACAGATGGTGCGCTAATCAGCGTCTGGAGGGAACTGGGGCCTTTTTTCCTCGCGCAGCGTTCTTATATATAAAGCCGCGGTGCGGACGGCTAAGGGAACGCCTGATCAAATCGGCTCTCCCGACTAGCCGCTGGGCTAGTAATGCTAGTAATGCACCACTTCAAGTTACTGAATACATCATTGCTTCATTTGCTGATGACCGATGAAGCTCTCAATTTAAATGTGCAATCAGCACACAGGTAAGTAATCATAATAAAAGTCTGATGTGGCTAAGTCAATTATTTTGGGCGAGAGAAATAATTTAATTACGCTACACGTATTAGACGAGATCTGAACTTGCCCTTTGGAGATACGCTATCGCTATAGTCTTCTAGTTATTCATTTGAAACTTCTCACATCTTTATGATTATAGCGGATCTCGCTTCTACTTAAATTTAAACATCCTAGCCTTATTTATTTGTCTACTTAATCTATCTTGCTTCCTTAATTTTTAAGACAAAAACCAGAAAATCATGAATTTCAATAAAAATTTTAATTTGTGAGATCCAGAATACTGTTTATACTAAATTATTATGCAAAAGGAATCTAAATACAAATTTTTAAGTTTCTAGCTCTTTTCTGTTGCGCCAATGATTTTTACAGAAAAACATCCAAATTTCTAAAATGTTTATAGTTATTGAACTGATATTTAACACATATTGATTTAGTATTACTCCTGACATGCTAGAAACGTTCCAGGTTATTTACTTGATTTTTAAAGTATTGCACAATATTTATGACGCCAGAGCTAGTTACAGCGGACTGGCTGGCACACAATGGAAAGACTGATGTGAATTTTATATGGCATGAGTAGGCTGCTTCCCTACAAATCCTCACCGACTTTTATTTCTGTATTTCGGAATTCCCCTGAACGTTTTTGTACTTCCTGCTTTCATCGATCAACTGAAGTATTTCTTCTGTTACCCACGGTTTCATTGCAGTTACTGTGACTTACCTTTTCAGAGATGTACATTCCTCTTCAACTGTACTGCCTACTGAGGTATTCTTCATTGCTGTGCCTATAGTCTTAGAGAACTCCAAGCATATCTCATCATTCCTTATTACACTATTGGCCATTAAAATTGCTACACCAAGAAGAAATGCAGATGATAAACAGGTATTCATTGGACAAATATATTATACTATAACTGACATGTCATTATATTTTCACGCAATTTGGGTGTATAGATCCTGAGAAATCAGTACCCAGAACAACCACCTCTGGCCATAATAACAGCCTTGATACGCCTGGGCATTAAGTCGAACAGAGCTTGGATGGCGTCTACAGGTACAGCTCCCCATGCAGCTTCAACACGATACCACAGTTCATCAAGAGTAGTGACCGGCGGATTGTGACGAGCCAGTTGCTCGGCCACCATTGACGAGAGGTTTCAATTGGTGAGAGATCTGGAGAATGAGCTGGCCAGGGCAGCAATCGAACATTTTCTGTATCCAGATAGGCCCGTACAGGACCTGCAACATGCGGTCGTGCATTATCCTGCTCAAATGTAGGGTTTCACAGGGATCAAATGGTTCAAATGGCTCTGAGCACTATGGGACTCAACTGCTGAGGTCATTAGTCCCCTAGAACTTAGAACTAGTTAAACCTAACTAACCTAAGGACATCACAAACATCCATGCCCGAGGCAGGATTCGAACCTGCGACTGTAGCGGTCTTGCGGTTTCAGACTGCAGCGCCTTTAACCGCACGGCCACTTCGGCCGGCCTCACAGGGATCGAATGAAGGGTAGAGCCACGGGTCGTAACGCATCTGAAATGTAACGTCCACTGTTCAAAGTGCCGTCACTACAAACAAGAGATGACTGAGACGTGTAACCAATGGCACCCTATACCATCGCGCCGGGTGATACGCCAGTATGGCGATGACGAATACATGCTTCCAATGTGCGTTCACTGCGATGTCGCCAAACACGAATGGGACCATCATGATGCTGTAAACAGAACCTGGATTCACCCGAAAAAATTACGTTTTGCCATTCGTGCACCCAGGTTCGTCGTTGAGTTCACCATCGCAGGCGCTCCTGTCTGTGATGCAGCGTCAAGGGTAACCGCAGCCATGGTCTTCGAGCTGATAGTCCATGCTACTGCAAATGTCGTCGAACTGTTCGTGCAGATAGTTGTTGTGTTGCAAACGTCCCCATCTGTTGACGACTCAGGGATCGAGACATTGCTGCACGATCCGTTACAGCCATGCGGATAAGATGCCTGTCATCTCGACTGCTAGTGATACGAGTCTGTTGTGATCCAGAACGGCGTTCCTTATTACCCTCCTGAACCCACCGATTCCATATTCTGATAACAGTCATTGGATCTCGACCAACGCGAGCAGCAATGTCGCGATACTATAAACGGCAATCGCGATAGGCTACAATCCGGCCTTTATCAAAATCGGAAACGTTTAGGTACGCATTTATCCTCCTTACACAAGGCATCACAACGTTTCACCGGGCAACGCCGGTCAAATGCTGTTTTTGTATGAGAAATCGGTTGGATTCCACATGTCAGCACGTTGTAGGTGTCTCTACCGGCGCCAACCTTGTGTGAATGCTCTGAAAAGCTAATTATTTACATAGCATCTTCTTCCTGTCGGTTAAATTTGGCGTCTGTAGCCCCTCATCTTCGTGGTGTAGCAATTTTAATGGCCAGCAGTAGTGTACTTCCGTATCCCAATTCTTTGCGTAGTGATTCTTCCTGACTAATCTCTTGAACTTCAGTCTACTCTTCATAAGTACTACTTTGCCATGTGAGTCTTCTTCTGCTACTGGGTACGCCTTGCAGTCCGGTATCAGATTTCGGAATGTCTGCCTGACCATGATTAATCTAACTGAACCTTTCCCACATCACCCGTCCTTTTCCAAGTATACCTCCACCTCTTATGATTCTTGATCAGAGTATTCGCTATTACAAGCTGAAATATATTACAGATAGTACTGAGTCTTTCTCCTATCTTATTCCTTGTCCCATGCCCATATTCTCCTGTAACCTTTTCTTCTGCTCCTTCTCCTACAGCTGAATTACACTCCCCTATGACTATTAGATTTTCATCTCCCTTTACGCACTGTATTATCCTTTCAGTATTCTCGTATATTTAGTCTCTTCATCTTCAGCTCGCAACATCGGCACGTGTTGGTTTGCTGTTAATTCTGATGAGAGCAAAGCTATCGCTGAACTGTTCACAGTAACACACTCTCTACCCTACCTTCCTATTCATAACTAATCGTTCTCCCGTATACCATTTTCTGCTGCTGTTGATATTACCGTATACTCATCCGACCAGAAATCCTCGTCTTCATTCCGTTCCACTTCAGTGATCCCTACTATATCTATATTGAGCCTTTTCATTTCCCTTTTAAGATTTTCTTGGTTCCCTACCACGTTCAAGCTTATGATATTCAACGCCTCGGCTCTTAGAACGTTATTCTTTCGTTCGTAATTCAGTCCTTTTCTTGTGGTCACCTCCCCTTTGGCAGGCCCCTCCCGGAGATTCGCACGAGGGACTATTCCGAAATCTTTTGCCAATGGAGAGATCGTAATGACATTTTTTCAGTTAGAGCCCACATGTTCTGTGGATACGTGTTATGCGTCTTTAATGCGGTCGTTTCCGTATTCTTCTGCATGCTTATGCCGTTGGTCATTGCTGATTCTTCCGCCTTTCGGGGAAGTTTACCACCCAAAGGGTAAGAGAGTGCCCTGATCCTCTGTCTGCTCTTCCGCCCTCTTTGACAAGGCGTTGGAAGAATGGGATTTCATATGCCGGATCTCTTCGGCCGCCAGTGCTGATCATTAATAAAAATTTTAGCGGCACCTGGTTTCTAACCAAGGATCGAGAAAGTTTTGATTAATAATCAAACACACAACATTCCCCCTTGTTTTTCTTCTTTCTTTTTTCGTTGTATTTGGTAGTAGCGGACATCACGTGACATCCGTTGAAGTTCTTTACGATCCTTTCACTCAGTTTTTTTTTTGTTACAGAGACCAGCCAGTTCTCTGACCTAACACGCTCGGCTACCGTATCCGGCTACCCCTAAACTACGGGTTATACCGGTTATAAATGTCCCAACATTTCCGATTTATCTCGTGCTTACATTAACCTGTGATCTTGCAGTGCTAATCCCTTAAATATGTAACAGGTACGCATTGTCCGCTGCCAAAACTACCCTGCCAACACACATCAGAAGGGAACAGTAATCTGCCCAAATAAGGCTACAAACAGGAATGTCTAGGATGTATGCAATATTTACTTATTCTAGGAATGACTTCAAACACAAGCTGACCCTCATGAATCGAAACATGACTGCGTCGTTTCATGATTCGAGGGTCAGCAACTGATAAAAAAAATTGGGGCCCCCGGGGTCCCAAGGTCGCGATGGCGGCGTCACTGTCCCGCCGAGATAATTTGTCCTTTTAGGACAATTATCTGAGCAAGCACCCACGTCAGCAAAAGGTTGCCCGACACGTGTTGATAACAGGATTTGTTTTAACCTGCTGTACCCGAATTTTAGTATATAAGGAGGGTGATTTGGAGCACAGCACATCATGTCCTCTGAACCGATAACGTCGACATCTACGAGCAGCAGCAGCAACACCACAATTGTAAGTACATTTCTGAATAATGGAGACGCTATATAATTTGGCCAAAGTAGCAGTATGTGGACAACTGGAAAATGCATTAGATGCTTTAAAATTAGAATTGCCATCTACTGTTGAAGATGATATACTGTTAACATATAGAGTATCGAAAATGAATTATATCCTTACCAATTATAGATTGCCAGAATGTTATATTTTTGCTAGTAGTATAAATGTTCCAATGATACCTGATATTGTAGCCGACGCTATTCAAGCAGCTGGTAAAATTAAAAATGGTGTACCAATTCCATGGTCTACATTATGCTTAATGACACTTGCCAACTTTAGTAAATGCAATGTCTGGCAATCAAGATTTAAAATTAAAGTGGGTTTTTATGAAATAGAATACAAACACTTAATATTTCATATTTGTGAAAATTGTTTAACGTCAATGATGTGTAGATGGAGAACATCAAAACTGTCTGATATTATTGCAAACATGGAAATTCATTTAGTTACTAACAGACCACATTTTGTAAATGGGGTAGTTTGCCCACCGCATATAACTATGTATGGCCATTGGTGTATGTTTTGCGTTAATACGCCATTATTCAGAAGTGTACGTTGTGGTGGAGCATTAGATGCTGTAAGTGATTCAGAGTAGGAAGATGTTGATTTCGCTGATATATTGCTTGCAGACCTCTGATGGAGACGCTGGCCGACATCTTCCAAACGATATTCACCCTGGTTCAAGCACACGTGACGAGTCCAACGCTGAAAATCTTCATCTGGATCACTACGAGATTACACTGCCAGTTGGGAGCCACCGATGGACCCTTAGGGACATACATATTCACCATTTTGAATTGTTTGACGAACTTCGAAGATTCCTGTTCACAATTATCGTTTGGTTGCCAGAACTTTTGCGATTATGTGAAATCTCAGAAATATGGTATTACACTGATGTCATTGTCATCAGAGGACCGGACGAGGTTGATGAATTTAGTAGACGAATTGCTTCTATCGCATCAGTCTACCCTGGAGAAATTATCCTATGGAAACATGATGACGACCACATCCACCTCGTCCACGATTGCATCTATTCCTCTAGACGATGTAGATGCCGATTTAGGGTTGACCCCTTTATTGCCAGCAGAATTAAGAAATGTCCCCGATGAAGGCAAGCAATCACAGCCATGTCGGACCTCGACTGGTTCAATATACTCATATATTTCTTCCTGCAAAAAAGGCCAAGTCGGGGGCAAGTTTGGACTAGAGGAACCCACAATAGAGTGCCTGGTGAGTCTAAAATTATACAATGGGTCAGTTTCATCGAGGGATCCCTCTCAGTATTGGAAAGGGAAAACCCTCGAATTAATGATCAGTTGCAACAAGACCTCACCACAGATGGCTCACGTAAAAGGCCTCATACAAAGCGCAAGCCAATCTCTGACTGCCAAAGGTGCAACCCTGAAACGACGGCAAAAAAGGTACTTTCCACATTAATGTCATAGACTTGCATACCCCCAGAAAATATAGTCAGTGTAATACCATCTGGACACCATTATTATATTAATTTCATTGATCCTAAATTCAAGCGATTCTTTGACATGGGCCATGAGTTATACAAAAAAACTATAAATGAATTAGAACTTAAAGGTTTGGAGAATCTTTTATGTTCTGGCTCAGAAGACAGTATATTTTACAGCCACTCTACAAATGTTTTTGAATATTATTATACTTTAGCAGATTCTCTTGCATGGCTAAATAAACTTTTGTTATTTCAATTTAATGATGACACAGATGAAGTGTCTAATTTTTTGTTAAATTTGGTATCATGGTTTAATAGAAAGGGCCTTTACCAATGGAAGGATAATAATTATGTACAAAATAAAAAATTAAACGCTATTTGTATTGTTGGCCCACCAAACTCTGGAAAAAATTGGTTTTTTGATTGTTTCATTTCACTTGCAATAATAAGACGAATCAATTTGCTCTTCAAGACGCCGTAAATAGGCGTATAATCATTGGAAATAAAATTTCATTAGAAGAAGGTGCTATAGAAGATTTCAAAGAAGTTTGTGAAGGAATTGCATGCAACATTGGTGTAAAATATAAAGGAGATGCTACTTTTAGACGTACTCCATTACTGTTAATCTCTAATTCTCAGCCAATTGTATGTAGTCATCCAGATTTCAACAATGTCCGTGTGAGAACTATTAGGTGGAAAAAGTTTGATGAATTGAAAAATGCAATAAAAAAGCCTTATCCTTTAGCTTTCTTTTCATTATTGCAAATGTATAATATTCCTTATTAAATAAAAGACAAGAATTTGTACAATGTATAATTTTTCTTATCAATTAGTACAACAAATAAAAATAAATTACAATTGTTACATTTCAATTACAATTGTTTAATTTCATATTGCCCCTTATAAACAGATGATTCCTCATTCCTTTTTACATTAGACATATAAATCATATCTGATACTTGAACATTTGGTACAGTTGCTCTAGGGTAATGTGTCTCTAGACCATCTGCATACACTGAACATTCTGCAATAATTTCAAACAACATTTGAGTATCAGTATATTTTGTAACATCACTATTTAAACTGCTTGTGCTTAAAGCATATGTAGGATTAATGCCTACATGAAGGCTCGGTTGAACATTTGTATCATGAAGCCTAATATTATACCCCGCAGAAGCAATATCAGCTTTTTCTATTAAATTATTATATCCAGATGCTTCTGCATTTGTCACTGGAGTAACAGCTCCTACTAATTGTTCTTCCATTCTTGCTGGTTCAAAAGGGGTTAAAGAAAAACTATTACATGACATAAAAGGATTACAGTGCTTATCAGCATTAATATTATATTTTTGAATTACATTTTGAGCAGTACTTATAATAGGAAAAATATCAACATTGGCTACTTTTGTAATTTTGAGAAAACCCAATGTTGGTGTATAAGTATAGTCAACAATAAAATTATTTAAAAATTAACAAGGTAAAATATCAGCACCTGCAAATTCAACCACTACAACATAGTCATGTATAAAGTGCCTTCCCTTCGACAAAGACTACGTTACGATTTCAACTTCACCAACTCAATTTACCGCAGAGAATGTCTGTAGACTTGCGCAGAATATGGTCTGGAGCAACAAATTATTATCAGTTACACTGAACGATGACCACCCAGATACTCACATGGATGTGCGTTAATATGACAGGTCTAATTCTACCTTAACACAAACGTACCCTAACGATAACAAGTACCATAAAAAAACCACTTAACTTCACTCAGCTGTGAAGGAGCGCCATGCCCACCACTGCCCACTCTGCGTCCATTACTTACGTGTGGTGTCAATTAACGAACAATTTGCACAACAGCTACTGTGTGGTGTTTAGCAGTGTTGTGCAGTTTGTCTACTAGAGCAAGAAGAATACACAAAAATTGGCTGCTCTGTTGCAAGTAAGCCTTTGAGGCAGTCAAGATTGGCACAAGATTGTAAGGTATGTGCTGTCTGCATAGATTTTAAATTATTTACCTGCAAACTACGTGGAGAATTTTAACACAAACTCCAACAAATATGATATAAAAATGGCACGGCAGTGTTACTCTAAAACAGGGAAAACACATTTTTCTCTATGTAGAATATTCTTGTCTACAATACCAATATACATATTGCTGGATTAGGAGTGTACCTACAATCAATGTTATTCCACAAGTCTTAAAAAAAGCAACGTTTCGAACAGACTTAAGCCAATCCACATTAAGGAAATTACTCCTTTAAGTACAGTTATGTATTATGTGTACAAAAAAGAAATTCGAAAATGGATGTTGGGAAAAAAACAAAAACTAGAGTATATTGCCAAAACAACTGCCATAACAGACGAATAGAAACGGGATCTGGAGAAAGAAGAAGCTATTGTAGATGTGCAATCACAGGGTTACATTTTACTTCAAACACAGTGTATCGAGAAATATGGAATCAAGTGGAGAACATATCTGCATTTACTGTTAATTGCAGTGGTAAGTGACCATATGATGAAATATAAATGACGGTTTCGATCATGTTTACTATGTTAAGGGAAGCACGAAAAATTTGTTTACAAAGCTCCACTCCCATTTGGACCAGCTTAAAAATGATGGTTGAATTGTATCTAACTCCGGCGGATTGGACGTTGTGCACCTAGCAGCAGAACAGGTGTTTCCGGAGTATAATCCAAGAAAAGAACAACATTTGATGTTGTAAACCTTGAGGTCTATTGAGAAATTCCACGAGACTATGTAGAAGAAGAGCTCTAAGTGTGCACACAGTGTGGTTCAAATGGCTATGAGCACTATGGGACTTAACATCTGAGGTCATCAGTCCCCTAGACTTAGAACTACTGAACCCTAACTAACCTAAGGATATAAGACACATCCATGGCCGAGGCAGGATTCGAACCTGCGACCGTAGCAGCAGCGAGGTTCCGGACTTAAGGGCCTAGAACCACTAGGTCACAGTGGCCGGCCACACAGTGTGACGTGGATGATTTAACAGTAGTGTCACGCAGGAAATAGGAGACAATATTAAAACTCCTAAGTGCTTTCACCCCGAAGAATTGCAGGAAGGAATGAAGCTTATTAATAAAGTCATACAATTGATATAATGCAAGAAAAAATTAGACAAATATTAGAATCAAGAACTTTCCTTCTTTGTACTTCTCAAATTATTGGTTGGAGACGGAAATATGCGATTACAATTTAGATTTAAACTATAAATTATAAGTTAAATTTGATGTTATTAAAACTACAGGAAATAAACATACAGAAAGAGTGGTTTTCTGTGTGTCAAAGTACATGCAAAAATTAATAAAAGCTTTTGCACGATAATATTTCATGTATTATTCGATATCCTGTCGAAATTCCTGAAAAGCCTCCCATTTAGGTTGATCTACATGCATAGTTTGGATTGGGCGGAGGGTAGAGATGTAGTTGGATAACCTTGAAAAGTATGTTTGGTTAATAACAACAGTGTACATTCTTTTATATTTTCTTATTGAATTACAGCATCAGTCCCATTTCATTATGAAATATACTTCCCAAAGAACATGATAGTTACACTGTTATAGTGGAAACACTACATATCGCATTTTTCGTGTATAATATCTTGCAAGTAGTTAGATGATATCCTCCTACGTTTCCAGTTTCCGAAAGTTACATTAAAAAATTTATCAGACTATGGCTGCAAATGATTCAGTAATGTCCTACAGGATGGGCGGGAGAGAACTTGGATGTGACGTAAAAAGGTGGACTAGTTCAATATTTTGTCTGATATTATCTGGTTAGGATGTCATATACATAGTCTGACTGGTTTGAAGCAGCCCGCCATGACTTCCTCTCCTGTGCCAACCCTTTCATCTCAGAGTAGCTCTTGCAGCCTACGTGCCGGCCGAAGTGGCCGTGCGGTTAAAGGCGCTGCAGTCTGGAACCGCAAGACCGCTACGGTCGCAGGTTCGAATCCTGCCTCGGGCATGGATGTTTGTGATGTCCTTAGGTTAGTTAGGTTTAACTAGTTCTAAGTTCTAGGGGACTAATAACCTCAGCAGTTGAGTCCCATAGTGCTCAGAGCCATTTGAGCAGCCTACGTCCTCAATTATTTGCTGGATACATTCCAATCTCTGTCTTCCTCTACAGTATTCGTCCTCCTCACCTCTAGTACCATGGAAGTCATTCCCTAATGTCATAACAGTAGAACGTCCCCACTTTTACACGAAATTTACCCAATGTAATGTAACTATGCGGACACCACTGGATAACATATCGATAATCATACAAAGATCATAATGTGTAATTAGTGTAAATAGTGGTGAAACAAGGGCACCGCTCTCTTTCCTCTTTTTTGCTGTGCTCTTTTGCTCTTTTCTTTTTGATGTTGTGTTTGTTTCTCTCGGTTAGCTTGATTCATGTTACGCAATTAATTCTGAAGATTCAATGAAATAGTCATAGGAGATCTTTCTTGGACAGATAATTATCTGTAACTGGAACTATTACTAGAAATCAGAATACCAAGTGCGTGCATTTGAATATCTCGCGTTTCAAGTAGAAGACCTTTTGTTTTAAATATTATGCTGTGTGGTAGTGTACATGGATTTTCATTTCTTTAAAATATATTTTTAAAATTTAACCATGTTTAATTTACAAATCTGTCTTTCCTTTGCAGATTCAAAATTTTGTGTGTTTTCTTAAATACGGAAACATTTCTTTTGGTTATTACAGTCTGCGCGCGTCATTTCATGTGCCGTAGTCTTTTGTTTGTGAAATACAATAGAACCTGCAGCCATTTTAATATTACGAAGATAAATAATCAGTTTAATGCCAATTTCCGCAAGAAAACATATTAAAATTCACGGTCAGCATCAAATTTTACCAAAAAATTTCGCTCCAAGCCGACACTGTGGTCCGTTACTACTTTCAGAAGAAATTGCATTAACTCATGTAAAAGTTCAGAATTAAGTCACTCATTTAATGAAAGAGGCCCCATTTTCTTTTAACGTTGCCGCCATTTCTTTTTATTTTAACATAAAAATAGTTCACAATCCGAAATTTCCTACCACATTAACTGCAAGTAAAACAAGTAAATCTCAATTAACGGGTGATGACTTTAAAGCCTAGTTTACACAACGACATTGGGTTGCGCCACTCGTTGCGTGGAAATGGTTTCTTGTTTGACTGTATACACGGCGAAACAAGTATACACTTCAGTTTCGTCGTTTTGTGGGTTCCTCAGTCGTGTCTGAAATGAAAGTTTTGGCAGCTGCACGTCGCACGAGTTGTGTTGGAGTTAAAGCTTGTTGCGTGGAATCGCTGCATGAGAAAAAAATAAGAAACATATTTCGATTCGTGACTGGATGAAGAAAAGACGTCAGATCAGTTGCTCAGCATCCTTGCTCAAATAATTTGTAATGGAAGAGCCAAGAAGTTCTTTTAATTATCTTAGAATATCACCAGCACTGTTAACGTTTCTTTTAAATATGAATAAAGACTATAGCTTCTTGATTTGTGTAGCCTTCCCTCCTGTCAACACTATTCCTTAAAAAAAGAGTCGGCCAATTCGAACGATGGGATTTTAGTCTTGTAGACAAGAGCATTTCTACAGATAGAATTACATTATCTTGTATTTTTCTTAATTCAATTTTACATGTGCTCCTAATTCAATACGTTTTGCCCTGCAGTTCAGATATTGTCAAACTAAGTTCTGATCGCACGTGACGGTCTCAGGGGCAGCAATATATTGCTTATTTTTGTAATCAGTATCACTGAAATCACACAAACACCTATGCAAAGCATAGATATCCAAAATGCGAACATTATTCTCCGTTCGCCACTTCATATTTCAGTTTGTCTACACTCCACGAACGTACGTAACCTTAAAACTGATGCACCTAGTGTTGCCAAAGTTGGAACACGCTGAAAAATGTTTAGTTTCACCGACGAGTTGCGCAAACGCGCGGCGTGCATGGGCAGTGGCCGGTTGCGCAGTTGTCTGCGACCTAGTGTCGTCGTGTAAACTAGGCTTAAAATTGGCGACTTCAGACGAGGACTGTCACGGAATAAACAATAAATACAATTTTATTTTGTGTCTAATTGTTAAAATTTCATGTTTGTAATTATGTGTATTTTCTATTCCATGTAGGAAAAACATAACAAATGTCAGAGGTTGAGAAACATGAAGAGAGCGAACCAGGAAAGGGAATTATAAAGGCAACAAGGCGATAAGAAATAGCAACTATAAGGTAAGGAAAAACAGTTCAAGGCCAAATTTTGTACTTCGTGCTAGAAAATAGACGGGCTATAAGTCATTTCTTGTGTGAACTTATAAAATTATTTCGTGTGAGTTTTATATGTTTATGTGTGAAAGTTACGAGCCACAAGATGGTGGAATTCATTAGTGGATTCACGTAATGACTACGCGTGGTTAGACTGTTCAGCTATGTTCGTAATTATTACATCTGAAAGTGATTTTCGAGTGTAGGATATGTAAGGGTATCTATTGTGTTTACGATTTTGGTCTATATAACTGTTGGGTAAGGGGAAAAAATTAAAGAATACAACTGACGACGGCGTGAATGCACGCAGTTCGAAATTAAATACCGAGGGTCGGCAAATTCCGGACGTTGAAGCAGAAGCTTCACGTTCTGCCGCAAGAAATACTGATATGCTGGCAGAATTAGAAGCCAAGACTAAGTTACAAGCTCCTGTATCTGACCTTTTGCTGAATTGTATAATGGACTAGCAGATCTTATACAGCAAGATTTTATAACCGTGCGCGAGAGAAGAGCGTACAAATTAGTAAGAGTATTCAGGACAAAATGAACAAAAATTTTCAGCAATTTGCAAATCATCAGAAGGAACAAATAGCAGCGATATTCAACACCAGATGAGTCTTAATTTCGAACGCTTAGAGGAAAAGTTAAATGCAGATTCTGCCGGCGGACAGCTGAAGAGCAGTCTCCTGAAATAAGAAAAATAAATTCGAAGATAGAAACTGTTACTAATAGCTTTGCAGAGTTGCAACTTGTCTGTAAAGACATACCCGAGTCGGTAAGGTAGTAGAACTCGGAAATGAGCAAACAAAACAAATGCAGTCTGTATTACAAAATACTGTACAACAGATCGCATTGCAAAGCGACAAGCGGAAAGAAGAGTTCGTTACCTGGTTGCATGACAAAGACAAACAGCTTAACGCGTGCTTAACAGCACAAAGTGACGGATTTAATAGCGACTTCGTATACTTGTTGCATCAAAAGGATTCACAAGTTAAGGGGCTCCGGAACGCCCTATACTTGCAATGTTAAAATAACGCTTATAAATTACATCTTTCCTCACAAAGTATTTGAGGCAGGAAGTTGAACTTTTCACAGATTATTTATTGGAATATGGGCTACAACTTAACACAGGGATTTTACAAAATTTTTGTTCAGTTATTAAAGATGATTTTTTTTCAATTGTAATGAAAATTCACAACATTTTTTTTCCATTTTTTATTTATATATTCAAAAATATACAGTTTTTTGGAAAAAGGCTGTGTTAAATTATGCAGAAGGTACTGTGTAACATTTACTGAAAGTTTGAAACAAATATGTTTGGAAGATCCTTAGAAAACATGTAATTAGTATGAGAAAATAAAAGTTTTGGGAATCGAGCAACAAAGATTGGATTAGCTTTTTAGTGCATTCCAGGTCCATAGGATGGATTATCTTCATCCTCTGCAAACTCCTCCTCCAGCTTCCTCTTGTTCCTCCTCCTGTTTACTCTTGCTTGTATTTCTAGACTCTTTACAGCTCTGTCTGCAGCCCGAAGGCGTTCCTTGTCTAAAGCAAGCATCGCTCGTACCATGTTAGAACCTATCTTCATTCCCATATTTCTAAATACATTGCACCTTACAATGTTGCCATCATTAAAAGTCGCAACAGCATCATACACACCAAAGTGAAGTGTTTCTATTCCAACAAATACAGTCTTGGGGATTCTCGACCATATAACACTATTTACACTTTCATTGGGATTTTGAGTTTTTCCGTGAATACACTTTTTCAACAGTTCAGGTGCTGCTAAGTCTCTGAAAATAGGTTTTATCACCTCCATTATTGCATGAGGCAGACTATGCTTATGAGTGTACACTTCACCAGTTAGCAATCCTTTGTTATATTTACACCAACTGTCTTCTTCTTTGGGACACAAGCTATGTTGGGGATTTTCATCGGTTGAAGAAGTATGAAAAAAAAGAGCCCAAACAGCCTTCTTCATTTCGTCGACACTTTGTGTATTTTGCCTAATAGCCATTCCATAATAGTTCTGTATTTTGTCAATTACACTGTCATTTAACCTTCCCTTCCCATCCAACCCTTTACCATCACTGAGTTTTTGTTTTTTGTATGAAGCTTTCAGTCGCCGAAGTCTTGTTCCCATTCGCTTCTGTATGTGTCCAATACACTCAAATTTCTGCACTACAACATCATCACCAAAGGGCTTCAGTCCTTGAACATGTTTGAAACTTTTAGAATCACTGTCACCAAGGTAATTAACATATCGCACTTCATCACACGCCTCAGAACGCTGGAATATACTGGCAACACCAGCCACTTCCATTCCTCCACTACTGCCACTATAGTTAGCTTTGCAATTATTTTCATGTGTACCTTTATATTTTTGTGGACATCTACAATACTTTGATATTACTGCTACATCTAAAACTTTCCCTGTATACATACTGGTGGCAGATACTACACCATGAAGAGATGTGTGTCCCCGTTTATGCCAGGTACCATCGAACGCTGCAGTCAAATCTCTGTTACCATTATTTTCCATTACTGCCTCTTCCACTGCGTTCTTCATAGATTCTATACAGACATCTTCTACTTTAGACCCTATTAATTTATTATAGGTCGTAAACTTGGTTGGGGGATTTGGAAGATTCATGATGCCAAAGAAAATTGCACCTGCAGTAGCACCCTTACCAACTGAACGCAAGGAATAAACAAATCTAATGTTGTGTTTGTAGATTTTGCTACCATTTTCTTCAGTTGCAGTTACTGCAACACTGTTCCAAAAGGTGGTCATGTATGAACACTTATCACATTTCAGTTGTATTTCACTAGCAAGTCCTACGTGCTTTATTATGGAGAGTTCCAGACCAACTTCACTACAATGAATACATCTTACACAGTTTGAAAAAATTCCTTTGAGAACAGACATATCAAATATTTCATTCACATCCGATTCGCCCATAAAACATTCATAGTTTTCACTCATTGAACCAAGCTTCTTCTGTGAAGTATTTTCTTTCCCACTTTGACTGCTATGGGCAGGTGTACTTGAGAGGTTAGGTTCACTCACTTGGTTATCGTCTTTATTGTTTACAGTAATAACACATTCCTTTGGCTTTCCAACATTTCTCCTTTTCTTAAAAGCCTTCAGAGGATTTCTAATAACTTTACTTCTACTCATTATTATACTTCAACAAAACAGAGACTCAAGAAACAGAATTAATTACGAATATTTTCGAGATAACGACAGAGTAAATAAACATGAAACAATCGACAATCACACCAGCGATATATATTGAACCATCACAGGTTAGCCACAACACATACTTTATCTCACATCACTAAAATGTACCTGATGAACACGGACGTTAATAATAACACCATTTGACAGCAGTTTAACAGCGCCACAGTGGGTCACGCCCATGTAGAACACATTTCAAAAAAAATTTAAAAATAGTTGTAGTCTTCGGAATTGAATAAATTATATATCTATTAAAACGCAAAAAAGTAAAAAATTGAACTTTTCATGATTTTGAGCCTTTCCGGAGCCCCTTAACGATGCGGTTAGGACTGAATTACACCGTAATTCAAAATTGTAGTTCTGAAGTGTTATCTCAAAACAACAAGGAGAATATTGATGTAAAATCACAATTTGAACAAATTAAAACGATGCTAAAACGTGATCTTCCTTAAGTGGAAGCATGATGTGGAGGATTACGCAGGCAAATTGCACCATGAGTTGTCAGCTGGGCCCAATAATGCAGGAGGAAGCCTAGCAGAAAGGGCATTTACCGTCTCCACAGTCGGATGTGTTTCACAGAGAAACATCATACGAGACTTACACGAATATGGGGTGTTCATCATGTGATACAGGGACAGCAAATGCTTTGAAGAACATTTTGTTGCAAGAGAGTTTACTCAAGCATCATCAGTTTCAGACATACATCCCAGACAAGAAAGGGGGTCAACAATCTGCTGTTTTTATAAAGAGGTTCAGAGGGGTACTGACCAGATCCTGGACAGACACCCAAAGCTACCATGTTCAAGCTTCTGACATTTCATGCCCTGACGTTTAGAGCATTATCCTTTTGTATGTTATTCAATCCTATTCTCATGGTCTCCTATGCTTTGGTAGTCCCCTCCTGGAGATTTGAGTTGGGGAAAATTCCAGAATCTTTAGCCAATGGAGATATCATACTGATACTTTTTCAGTTACAGCCACATGTCCTGTGGATACACATTATGTGTCTTTCATGCAGTGGTTTCCATTGGCCTCTGCATCCTCATGCCATTGATCACTGCTGATTCTTCCACCTTTAGGGGGAGTTTCCCAACCCAAGGGGAAGAGAGTGAAAGCAGATTTTACATGTGTGTGTTTGTCTGGGATCTCCTTCCAAATCACTGGATAGATTTCAACTTATTTGCCACAGAAACAGCAGGCCTTATGAGTAACAGCACTGTGAGGTTTATAATCTCCTTGCTCCAACAGGAGAGGAGATATGGGAAAAAAGTGTTTTTCCCATCTCCTGGCATATTAGCTGCCCTGTACGACAGGCATGTTGAGTGGGAATAGTATTGGCCCACCAATTGGCAGCCTATGAGTCAGGGGCCCCGACATATCAGCTAGCCTGCATGACACGTGTATTGTGTTGGATTAGTGTTGGGTTGTTATATTGACCTGCTTTGCATGGCAGCTTGTTTGTCAGGTGTAAATGATTTTCAGACCCCTGATGTGTAGTCTTCCCTGCATAACAGACGTGTTTTGTGGGTACTGTAGGTCTACTTTATTGAACTACATGGCTGGGAACAGGTTGAGATGCATAGAGGAGGAGATGGACAAAGTGAGGGAGAGGAGAAACTGGACAGGGAGTGTGGAGGAAGAGTCGCTGCATGAGGCAGGTGAAATGTACAGAAGGATAGTGGTCATGTGCAAGAGGAGGAGGGGGAGGTAGAGATCGAAAGAGAGAGTTGAAGGACGACATGGCCAGAGGGAGGGAGATGAAGATATGGTCAGAGAGGGGGGTGGAGGATATGTGCAATAGAGGGGGAGGTGCCGATGAAGAGAGCATGGGCAGAGAGAAGGAGGAAGAAGTGGACACAGAAATGGGGAGGTGTCGGTGTGTTTGGTATTTGTGTGGAACGCATATTTGGGCCAAAGTTTCGGGGAAAAGGCCAGTTATACTCATAAAAAATGAGGGGAAGGTGAGGGGGGGGTGTTTACTGCTTAGCCATTGGCCACACTAACACGTTTTCTCGTGCTTTGAACACATCCACCAATTTACTGTTGACTGCACAACGTTGGTGTGTTCAGTATCAAACATCGTCGATATTCTGGAGCTAATCGATGTCAATCATATGCTCGAGCGATAGATAATTCTAGTTAAACATTTTTATAGGAAAGTTAATGAAATACATTGTAGACTGAATGCAGTACACAGCTTACATAATTGGTGTTACAGATTTCAAGCTTTAAGACAACAAAGTATTCCTCTGCTGCCAGCAGGCGGCTTGTCAACTGTGAGGTGCAGCGGACGTGGCGGTTGTGCTCTGAGACAGGGTCTGTTTGTGAGAAGCGGTGAACACCAGACACGTGCGAGGCTCACAGCCACACACCGGCACTTGGTGCGCCTTAGGGGCAAATCAGTCACACATGCAGCGTCCTTGCAGCTTCTGCACGACGTTGTGGCGAATTTGCAGGGAGGTTACAGCGAGGTTACATCAAGGCTGCATCAAACCCTTTAAGGTTAAATTGCAGTTATGCTTAAAATAATAATGCAAAATTCAGCCATCCACGCCTGGTTTCGATGCAGAAGTTCACAGTTTGTGGATACTCTGGCTGGAGGAGCGCTCACATCTCCAGCTGCTGTTACCTAGACTGGTCAGGGCTCTCTCTGGTACCACTGAACAATAGCTACACTTACACACCCAGCAGCTATCAAAACTAGGCTGCTAGTTTAATAGCATCCAGTAGCTACTAACTAGACTGGTTAGGGAACTCCCTTGTGCTAGAAAAATGGCAAATATCCCCCCCCCCCAAAACACCCACGCTTCACACAGCCAGAGGAAGAAAAATAATTAGTTGGTTTTTATCCGACTACATTCTCAATACTCACATGACAGCTGTATTGTATCGTTCAGCGTTGAGTGCAGGTGTATGCCATCGACTCTCTGACAAGTAGTAAATGTTTCTTCTCAGATATACATTCTATAGCACATTACAGTTCTTACTTAGGCAGCTTAGCCAATATCTCTAATCATGTTAAGAAAAGCCATTGTGCAGAACATACTGTGACATCACTGATATACAAAAGAAAATAATCACTTCACAGTTCACTGTCAAATCCGGAATTATCTTCCACAGCTTATTATCTCTATTTACAAATTGTAAAAACAATCTGTTTTATCGTTGTGCGGCTATAAAAACTGTATTGCACCACCGCCAGAAGCTGACAGTTACCGACGAGTAATAAGATTCTGCTGCTCCGAAAAAATATGTACATATGCAGATGGCATTAGTACTACGCGCAC
The DNA here is from genome assembly GCF_023898315.1 of Schistocerca nitens. Classification (NCBI taxonomy): domain Eukaryota; kingdom Metazoa; phylum Arthropoda; class Insecta; order Orthoptera; family Acrididae; genus Schistocerca; species Schistocerca nitens. Next base: position 517,336,994 of record NC_064614.1, read on the forward strand.
AAGGTTTAAATGGTCAGTCCATTGACGGGGCTGTCATCTTGTACTCAGGTAATTCTGACATGATTATGGCCGTACAACGGGAATTTTTTTGGATGACAATGCACAATGTCACAGGCAACAATTGTTTGCGATTCGTCTGAAGAACATTCTGGACATTTCGAGCGAATGAGTTGGTTAACCAGATCACTCGTAATGAATCACATAGAACATTTATGGGACATAATAGAGATGTCAGTTTGTGCACAAAATCCTGCACCGGCAGCACTGCCGCAAATATGGACGGTTATAGAAGCAGCATGGCTCAGTATTTCGATAAGGGTCTTCCAACGATTTCTTGAGTCCATTTCACGTCTAGTTGCTGCACTATGCCGGGCAAAACGATGCTCGACACAAAATTAGGAGGTATCCCGTCTTCAGCTCAGTGTGAAATGCAAATGTGTGTGTGTGTGCGTGTGTGGTGTTCTTGATTAATAGGTTTGATAATAAGAACAATAGGATATATTTATTCATTAACACACACACGCCATATATAATGACTGTCGTGCTCTTTTCCTCCTGATTGCTTCGAAGCCCAAATAAACTGCCATTCCTTGATGTAGAAGGCAGCTGCTGTGGCTGGTGAAATAGCAAATCGTGGGCTCTGTTTTCAAAATTGCACTGTGGACTGTTGCAGCTGTTGTAATGGTTCAGGCAATAGTGGGTTGTGGGATACCTGCAGTAGTTCTGCTAGCGCTGTAATAATAATAACAATAATAATAATAACAAAGCACTGCATATAATGACATACATAATAATAGTAACAGAAAGAGAAGAGATTGGCAAATGCTTACTGACAGTTATTTCCAGTCAGGTAATACATCGCCAATAACAATATTCCTGTGTTGCTGCACAACTCGGAACCTCCTCTTGTGTGGTGAGATACTGGACAGACATTTTAAAAACGGGATATGATTCCAACAAATGCAATGCATTCTGTTAGAGGACCCACTCATGTAATGCATATCTATTGCATTGCCATTATTTGTTGAACAAAATTCCTCTGGATTGTTGCGTAAAGTGAACGAATGATAATGCTCACACAATCGAATTGTAAGAATTTAAATTAATCGAGGGGTGGGGGGCTGGGCTTGCATGTCATTGACCGAGACATCAGTACTCTGTGGCCGCAAAATATTTGGCAGTGAACGAGGACATAGCATTACGTGACTGGCTGTGGGGAGAGTGGGGAGGGTAAAAGAGTAGAGATTTCCAAGAAAAACATTGCGATTCCAGGAAGGCTAACGTCAGAAATTGCTGAACCTGCAATGATACCCTACTGATATGGACTTAGATCGCAATTTAGTAATGATGAACAGTAAACTCAAGTTATGAATCATCTAGAAAAAATTCGTGGAAAGAAGTGGGAATTATCGAGTGGTTTTGGAGTTCTCCAACGCTGTAGACACAGCAATGATAAATACCACAGCAGACAATTCAAGATAAATGGACATCGCAAAAAGGACTATCACAAAAGCTGGAAAGATAGATATAGTTACGAGGAAGGTAATTGCAAGAAACATTTGCTAACAGATGAAAGAAGGAAGTACAAAAATGGTTAGAAAATTAAAGGGATACAACAATATAAGTTAATTAGGAATGAAATAAGTAGGATGAGCAGGAAAGTCAAGGCGAAATGTCTGAAGGAAAAAACGAAAAAATCGAACAAGAAATGCTCATCGGAAGGATTAATTCAACACACAGAAAAGGCAACGCAACCATCAATGAAATTGAAAGCAAGAACGTCAACATTAAAAATGCGATGGAAATTCCACTGTAGAGGGGATGGGTGTGAAGAGTACACTGAAGGTCTCTTCGAGGGGGAGGAACTGTCCGATGACGTGATAGAAGAAGAAAGTGGAATCGGTAAGGAGGACTTATGACAGCCAGCATTACGGTAAAAATTCAGTAGAGGTTTGGAAGATTTGAGCTCAAATAAGGCACAAGGGAGAGATAACACCGCTTCGAAATTTCTGTAATCCATGTAGGAAATGGCAACCAAACGAATATCCCGTTGATGTGCAGAATTGAAGAGGTATACCATATCACTCAGAAAATCTCGAAGATAAGTGAGGGAGCTATCACACGACCAGTTTAAGAGCTCATGCATTCATGTTGCTAACAAGAATAATACGCGGAAGAATGGCAGAGAAAATTGAGGATCTGTTAGATGACCAAAATTTGATTTTAACTGTGGTACAGGCAGTAGAGAGGCAATTCAAACGTGTTTAAGAAAAGAAGAAAAACTAGACGGGCTCATTGGATTTCACGTCCTAAATAAAAGCGTTCGATAATGCAAAATAGTGCAAGATGTGTGAAATTCTGAGAGAAACAGGATTAAGCTGTAAAGAAAGACTGGTAATGTATAACATGTATAAGAACCAAACTGGGGTAACCAAACCGGAAAAGCAAGAACGAAGTGCTCGGATTAAAGAAGGTATGAGACAGTGATGCAGTCTTCCTCCTCTACTGCTCAGACTCTACACCGAAGAAACTAATCCGGAAAGAAAGAAGGATTCAATATCAGTGATGAGATTCATTAATGACATTGCTATTTTCAGTAAAAGTGAAGTGTAATTCAGGACCTATTGAGTAGAATGAACAGTGTGATGAATACGGACTATGGATTGAGAGTAAACCGAAAAAAGACGAAAGTAAAGCTAGTAGCAGAAATCAGATTAGCAATTAACACCTAGATTTGAGAACACGAAGTAGGTAATTTGAGGAAATCTGCTACCTCTGATGCAAAGTAACACATGACGGACGAAGTTAGAAAGACATAAAAAGCAGACTAGCGCAGGCAAAGAGGGCATACAAGCCTAAAAGAAGTCTACTAGTATCAAACACAGGCCTCAGCCTACATTTGTACAAATCGCCCAATGTGTTTCACTGCGGTGCGCTTCACTTCGATAAGTTTTCGTTGTTCCTGAGACACTGAAATCGTCCGTGTAGTCGGCCGCCGTGGCCGAGCGGTTCTAGGTGCTTCAGTCCGGAACCGCGCTGCTGCTACGGTCGCAGGTTCGAATCCTGCCTCGGGCATGGATGTGTGTGATGTCCTTAGAAACAGTTTAAGTAGTTCTAAGTCTAGGGGACTAATGACCTCAGATGCTAACTCCCATAGTGCTTAGAGCCATTTCATTTCGTCCGTGTACATGACTGTGTAGCAAGTTTGCGTCGCCAAGCATTTAATTATTTTGTTGTTTTATTTATAATGTTACGTGTAACCATGTGAGCCAAAACTACTTGGTCATGAAACGAGTCAGTACATAGTTTACAGTATACTGTTTACATTATTTATAAATAAAAGAAGGAGTTAATAAAACACGAAAGAGAATGCGATAGAGTATACGAATAAATAACACCTTGCAGAGAAAAGTTTCGAACTTCTGCGAGGAACTCCTGTACAAAATCGAAGCAGCGCGCCACAAAGAAACCTTCCAATTTAGGTTTGAGTCTTCGTGGTTCATTATTCAACTTTTCATTTCTACTGGAAGCCAAAAGAAAATGAAACTAGCTGAATGGTGGTCACCATTCAGTACAGTACTTAAGGAAGTGTAATCCAAGTGCAGGTAGTTGGTGCAGATTGACATTCCTAATCTCTACTTCCTACTATTAAGTTCTACTTAACATGTATCAAAAGCAGTGATCATCGTAGTCGGCCTTCTGCACAATGCTTTCCACGACCGCCACTGGTGATGTCTGCCTTCCATGACAACTGCGAGATAAGACTTCTTCTTTTCTTAACGGCTGCTGCTAAAAGCTTTTCTTTCTACATTGGTAGTATTGCTTACTATGTCCTCAGGCAGCCCTTCGCCGAAATGACACCGCTTATGTGTGGGTGCGGTCAGTACTGCAGTTTTGACACGACTAGTGACGTGTGCCACATCCCTCTTGTCTATATATTACACCTGGATCTCATGTATTGTAGAAAAGAGTGCAAAGTCGTCACTGGTGGTGGATTCTTGTATTTCAAGATTTTGGTGACTTGGAATAGTTACGAAACTTCTGAAAGAATAAACACACATTTCTTTTCCTGCGAAAAGGATTAGCGACTGTTTTATCACCAGACATTGATTGTTCATAAGAGTGTTAGCCATAAAAAAGAGAAGGTAGAACAGTTTCCAAATTAGCTGACTGTTCCGAATTAGTGTTGTTGCTAATTCGTTTTTACAATTCAGCTAATTAACATCATTCACCACAAACTGGTACAAAATGCACAACAAATGCGTTACGACCGTTGGTGACGTAAGTTTAGAATACACCGAAGTTAGGTTAAATACAATTTATAGACGGCGATAATCCAACGGACGGGATGGTCGGTGTATACTCGGTACCCACGGACAGCGGAGGGAGCCCGCCGCGGGCGGAGGGTATTTAAATCGGCCACCGCCGCGACCGAACCCAGTTTCCTCTGAGCAGCCATAGCGTACGGATCTCCGTGCCGGCACGTTCACAGGAGCTCAGTCCGTCAGTTCACCTGATGATGGCGACATGTTTGATCGTCGAAATATTGTGCCCGTTGGACACTGTAGACCGGCAGTACACCCGTCGATATTTTGATTAGCAGACGAGACAGTCTCCAAATTGTTTTATAAATAGTTGGCCATAATAACTGCAATGAAAGGGGCGGTTCTTATTAAAGTAAGCTTCACAACTGAAATAAGCTTCACTTCTTTTTGAATGAACTCTGACAGACAAGAAATACAATACAGTTGAGGGGAAACTGGTCGGAGTACCAAGATGTTAGCGTGGCAATCATACAACTGAACACCCTAGCTTTCCTTAATAACCTACAAATTGTGCACTCTGGAAACTTTGTCCGTAACGAGGTTGTGTACTGGGAGGCTGACCAGCTTCAGCATTTAGTTGACCTAACATGGACCCAGAACGGGGGACCAACGTAGCAGATATGGCTGTGCCGCCCCGACCATGGCCTCACCTACCATGCACGGGAATCCTTATTAAAACAATGTACCTGCATCCGGTGTGTGAGCTCCTTGTTTTTCCTGGCTCTCTTCCAATTTTTCTCGATGACCTCAGGCGTGAATTTGTTCGGCAAAAGATCATTCACGAACTATAAATTAGCCAGCGGGGAAGTCAGATGGTAACTCAACATTAAGGAGCTCGGAGTTGCCTTAAGAATCTCGTGATGAGCCGAATTAAATGCTAAGTTCAACCACAGAATAGACACATTCCACTTATATTGAGAAATGGTGCGAAATGTGATCAGGGCCGATTACAAATTGCGATTCATCCTTTCGGTAAGTGAAAGCTGTGGGTAGTGTGGTATGAAATGTGTGATCTCGTTCTTGAAACAGAAATACTTTAACCGACTGGACCAAAAGGCTAAGCATTGTCGCCAACCAATGACCATAGAGGGCTGAAGGTGGAGAATATCCCAGCGAATGGGTAATGCCTTAGTCACTCCACTGCTTGGGACCAATCATACATTCCGAGTAAAGGCATCCACCACCACAGTGTAGCAGCACCATAGTTTAAAAAATGGTTAAAATGGCTCTGAGCACTATGGGACTCAACTGCTGTGGTCATCAGTCCCCTAGAACTTAGAACTACTTAAACCTAACTAACCTAAGGACATCACACACATCCATGCCCGAGGCAGGATTCGAACCTGCGACCGTAGCAGTCGCACGGTTCCGGACTGCGCGCCTAGAACCGCGAGACCACCGCGGCCGGCCCATAGTTTAAGATAGGAAAGTTAGATTCGGTGCAACGTTTCTGAGCACAGAAGTTACAGCCATGCACGGGCCTGTTGACAGTAAGTTAAGCTGACCGTTGGTTGCAAAGTAGAATGGAGGCCACAGAGCCGTCACACTGCTGGAAAGAGTAAATGCAGCGGTTTGCATGGTGCAAGCTACAGGCAGAAGGGGTCCACTGGCGCAACCTAAGTGTGGTGAGTGCGTGACTCGGAGCGGCGCGTTAGCAAAACAGGGGCACACATCTGAGTATAATTAGGTGCTGTTTTCTAACGAGGGTCATTCAAGTATGGCAGCTCTCCTGGACGGCAGGGCATGTCACACCACTGGCTACACACAGGAGTTGATGGGGTGCCAGTGTTCTAGTCCAAGGCGGTTCGTTGGTGCGAACCCCTGAGGCCGACGTGGGATTTGTAGCCAGCCAGCCAGTGTCGAACCACACCACGGCTCGCTACCATGGGCAGTCGTCTTGGCTCCCAATGCACGCCGGAGGCAACCCGAGGCGAGGGCTGCAGATTCGGACACTGGAGCATGGGCGCTTGTCGTCGCCGTAATCTCAGCTACACCAGCGAGGAAGGAAGCAGTGGGCCGCTCGACGGCTTCCAGCGGAGCAGCGCTGGGTCAATGGGGAAGAAGACCGCTGAGCCGGCTGCAGGTTGTAATGGTACTTGAATTACGTAAACATTATGGCAGTTCACGTCAGGCTCTCGATACCAGCAATATTCTACTGTGTTTCTGTAAAGTAGTTCACATATTTCTGAGACAACATTCAGATTTGATTTCATTAATGCAGAGATACTTTGATACATCGATATGTTTATGTTGCAATGATATTATTCTTATGTGTATTCTCTCTTTTGTCACTATGATCTTTGTCGTACTTGTAACTCTGATTTATGGGCGCGTAAGCAGTTATTAGAGAGTCGGACCTTGAAAAAGTCAAGTCTTGGACGTCATGTTAGAAAGACGCATATTGTAGTCAGCTTATAAAATGTGAACTTTAACAGTGAGGAAGATATTTTCAAGTATGTTTTGTATTGTGAAGTGATGTTTTGTGTGCTACATGACATTGCAACAAAAGTAATAAAAAAGAAGTGTAACTTAAATTCGGAGTGCTGATTACTTTTCTACATCACCATTGTGCTAACTTTCAAAGGTTTAATCTTCAAGTATGGTTTATGAAACACATCTATAAAACTTTTAAATAGCGCATAATAACACCTAGGCCTCTTTGCATCCGAGCTTGGAATCATCACCACCTAGATTTTCGACGACTGAGCCATAAATTCACAACGAAACCAGTGTGGGAAACACGAAAAGATGAGTGCCTATTTTATCCATTATTTCATGAAATGACTTTATTAACTGTGCTCTAACGACACCTGCCACATAATACAACTTTGTTGTTGCCCGAAAATGCAGCGTGAGCAACACCACAATCATAATTCATTTTTGACCTTTGTTGTGGTAGGGTTGTTAGAACGTGGGTGCTCTTGCCTGGATAGGCAGCACCAAATATTCAAAATTTAACTGTAGATGTGTTTCAGGAAAAGTACATAGTGAATCTGTTATGAAAAATATCGACAAAAACCTGACAATCAAATATTAAGGAGACAACCACACGACGAAAAATGGACGCAAAAAACAATGGGACGACAAAGGATTTAAAATAAACACTACGACAGGATTCCGACGGAGAACAGCTATAAGTTAAATAAAAATTCTAACGAATTTTGTAATTTGGTATTGTCACTCTTAGTGGTTCATTTTTTGTTAACAGTTAATAATGGACAAAACTAATGAAGAGGAAGAAATAGTAGGGGGGGGGGGGGGGGGAGAGATCAAAAACTTGATAGATTAATTCTGCATCTCGTGAGTAAGCAGAATGAAAATATAAGTAATTTAAAATCTGAAATGAGAGCTGAAACTGGAAGGTTAGGGTAGAATATGAATAAGCAATTAAATGTAATAAAAACTGAGTTAACTGAGGTCAAAAATCCACTGGACGGTAACTTAAAGGTGATAGAATTGAGGGTAGACAATGTGAAGAAAACAGTAATTGTTTTTGAAAATGAATTCATTGCTAAAAATAGTAACAGAGCCAGGGAAATTCAGGAACTTCAAAATGAAAATGAATCACTAGATGCAAAATTAGATGACTTGAAAGCAAACAATGTTAATGCAATCAGTAGTGTTGAGAAAAAGGTTGACAGTTTAGAATCGAATCTTACCAATAAATTAGACACATTAAAAACTAAAATAAATCAAGTTGTAGAATATGTTGTTTACAAAAATTTGTACAGTCATGGACCAATATGGTCGAACCTGTTAGTGAAAAATTTTCCTTGTGATAATTTGCACCCAGTTGATTTTTTGCACCATTGAAAGGACAATTTTGTGCCAGGAATATCTGAAAATTCAAAAATTAAATTTGCCAAAAAATTTCTTGAAGGGGAGGCCCTATCCTGGGCTAACCAAAATTTCGATCAGTGGGAAACCTTTGCACAGTTTCAGAAAAGCTTCTTAAACAAATTTTGGTCAGAATCTGAACAGGGGAGAATTAAATCTGAATTTTTAAATGGACCTATTTTCAGAGGGAGAGTGGGCACTATGAAAGCATTTTGTAAAGATCAATTCAGAAAATTAATACATTTAGATAAACCTTTTGATGAAATGACACAAATAGATACGCTAAAAAGAAGGCTACCTGAAAAATTGCAATGGGATTTAGTTCATGGGTCTGATGATTCTGTGGAAGAATTTTTAAAATATGTGGATAAATTGGATAGGGCATTAGAAAGAAGGAATATGCAAATTTCTAACAATGGTGAACACCAACAGGGGGGAGGGGGGTTGGTATTCAAACAGGTATGGAGAGAGGAGAGAGTACAGAGACAATAGACATGAACAACACTGGGGAAACAATAAGGATCATAATGGTAATGACAGAGACAGGGATAGAAATTTTGGAAATAGAAACAGGTGGGAAGACGAAGACAGAAACAGGGGGGAACAAAATTGAAGATCAAACAACAGAGAAAACAGGCAGGAAAACTCCGGACCACCTCAATGAGGGTCCGCAGTTTTGGGGCGAGAAAATTTAATCACAATAGGATCTACAATAACAACTGGGAATTTACAGACAGAGGAAGAAGGAGAAATGTAACTTATTATTATAAAACCAGTGAAAGACAAAACAAATACACACCACAAATAACAGACGCTCATGTTCAACAGCAAATTAATACTTTAAATTTTGATCAGAAATTTTGGGATTCAATAAGAGAAAATAATCATGTTGAAAGCAACAAAGGTAACTACTTCTGAGAACAAGCCAGATGAGGATATTGCAATTGTGCCAGAATTTTATAATTGTAATTCTGAAGTATCTGACAAACATTACAGCTCTGATTTGAATACGTTATTTAATGAAAATCAAAAGTTATGTGAAGAGAGAGAGATGGAACTTAATGTGACCGTGGATAGGGTGCATGATGAGGAAAGTTTTGATTTTGATGAAAATATAGAAGGTAATGATGTTGTTGAGGGTTGTACAGAGGTAAGTAATGGTGAGATTAATGCTGTGGGTGAGTATCAAGTATTTGTCGAGAATATTTCAAGTGAAGTAATAAATAAGAAGTGTAACTTAAATTCGGAGTGCTGATTACTTTTCTACATCACCATTGTGCTAACTTTCAAAGGTTTAATCTTCAAGTATGGTTTATGAAACACATCTATAAAACTTTTAAATATCGCATAATAACACCTAGGCCTCTTTGCATCCGAGCTTGGAATCATCACCACCTAGATTTTCGACGATTGAGCCATGAATTCATAACGAGACCAGCGTGGGAAACACGAAAAGATGAGTGCCTAGTTTATCCATTATTTCATGAAATGACTTTATTAACTATGCTCTAATGACACCTGCCACATAATATAACTTTGTTGTTGCCTGAAAATGCAGCATTTAGCAGCGTGAGCAACACCACAGTCATAATTAATTTTTGTCCATTGTTGTGGTAGGGTTGTTAGAAGGTGCAGCCCTGATGACGCGGTCCGACAAGGCCGACACACGGCATTGCGTTGCACTGGGTCGCTGGGGCGGTGGCCTCAGCATGCAGACTGAGGTGTACAAGGACACTGTGGTTGGAATTAATAAATCATTTGGGAAGCTCAGACGAGTTTCAATACGGTGCTTTCTACCTTTTCCTGCTAAATTTGGTCATCCTTATACATTCAGTGGCAGAAGTCGCCACTACAACAGGCATTTAATGGCTCCCATCCATTGCATGTGGGAGTGGCCTGGAGCAATCAATGAACTTTTGTCCATGAGATTTCCTTCTTGCAGAGGCTGATGTAAACCTTGATTAGAATTGGGACTGTGTCTGGCGACGTAGCAACCTTCGCACTTCCCCACTAATTTACACACATTATATGCATTGTGGACGACATCAGGTGCTGTTTAATATTCATAATGGTTATATTCATGCCCAAATGTCCGTCGATAAGGGAGTAGTGAAAATACTTAAAAACAGCTCGGACTAGTTCCTTGGGTAATTTTTTTTTTTAAAGATTTGTCTCTCTTAGTCTTGTAAAATACAGTCTTTTTTCTCAGTTCATATCCCTGGACTTGTTCCCCAGTAAGAAGCCTTTGTCTGATTCTCTGAATCAATGGATCTTCGCTCTGTTTGTCCTTATTGTTCTCAAGAGGTCAGGTACTTCAGCCAACACAACTGAAACCCACTTTGAGTCCAGCAAATCCTGATATGGCTGTTCGGTTTCGTACTCCTAGAACATATGGCTAAGGGTATCTGCTATCTGGTTATGCGCACCCCAGATGTTCCTGACAGGGAAGTAAAAGGCAAAAATATATACAGCCCACCTCGCGATGCGCTTTTACTGATGAGCACCCAGCTCAAAGCTTCATTGTCGGTTCGAGGATAAAATACCGGTGCTCCAAGTAAAACTTAAATTTTTCCAATGCAAACACGACCACAAGGGCCTCCCACTCGTACACCGAGTGTTCCAGGGGCAGGCGACACTTCTCTGGAAGTATATACCACAAAATGACGCCCGTCATTGTGTTTTGTAAAAGGACAGCAGCGCTCTCTGCATTAGAGGGGTCCGTTAGCACAATAAAAAATCGTTAAAAATCCGGTGGATTACTCAGAGGTATTTTAGGGCCGCTAGATGCGTCCCCCCCCCCCCCCCCCTCCACACACACACACACTGGAAACTCATTCCTTTCTTCCTGAAGCTATTGAATCGGGATGCCAATTGGACGAAATTTGGCACAAATTTTCTGAGAAAATATGCCGTGCCGATGAAGAGGGCTACTCCAGTCTTGCTTTTAGGAAGGTGTGGGGGATTTCTGAAGATCCTGAGTTCTTTTCTTATCTGTTTTAACACCATCGCCTGAGACTAAATGTCCTAGAAAGAAAATCTCCTTCCGAGCCTATTTTATCTTACATGGTTTAAAAGTAAAACCTTCCTGCAGTCGAACAAAGACCTGTTCAATATGCTGAAGGTGTTCAGAAAAGGTGGTTCTAAATACGACCACATCGTCCATGCCATTACAGACTGATTTTAATTTCAGGACACCCAAAACAGTGCGTAAAAGACGTGACAATACTGCCGTTCCGGTGGATAAGTCGAAAGAAACACGGTTGAATTCGTATAAGTTCCAATCGCGGCAAAATGCTGCAACATGTTTAGAGTCCTCAGTGAGAGGAATCTGGTGGTAGGTCTGGTTCAAACACAAGACAGTAAAATAGCGGCCCCCACAAGCCTGGTAAAATAGTTAAGCAAGTGATACAGAATCGAAGATGACTTTCTGGTTAAGAATTCTATAGTCCACCATCGATAACTACCTGCTTGCCTTTGGATACCAGATACATGGGCGACGCGTACATACAGGCGGAAGCCCGTATCACGCTGTCACGAAGAATCTTAGCTGTAGCAAAATTTTCCTTTTGGTGGCGACAACTGATATGGAGGTTATCCATACTAATCTTGTACTGAATCCTGTTAGTCATTACATCACGAAACCGCCCGAGTACCTGTAACAGAGTTTTCTCTTCGCTCTCTTCCAAGTGACTGACCTGGAACTATCATCCACCGCTACACTATTGGCGTCTTGGATGGGCTGGTAATCAAACAGCTTAAAATCCCTACCAGGACAGAAATTAAAGGAAACCTCTTATCAGTGTAATTAAGAATCAATCCTGTTTGTTACATGAAATTGCGCCATATCAACAAACTAACTGACATTCCATTGAGTACTGTTAATTCCGCCGGCCGAAGTGGCCGTGCGGTTAAAGGCGCTGCAGTCTGGAACCGCAAGGCCGCTACGGTCGCAGGTTCGAATCCTGCCTCGGGCATGGATGTTTGTGATGTCCTTAGGTTAGTTAGGTTTAACTAGTTCTAAGTTCTAGGGGACTAATGACCTCAGCAGTTGAGTCCCATAGTGCTCAGAGCCATTTGCCCACTGTTAATTCCACCGACCACGAAAATCCCTGTATAGCAACGTTCCTCCGCAAACAACCCACTAAAATGCTACCCCCCGCAAGAGTGCGAAATTTCACGTACCGTTCATGATCGATAAGACAAACACTACGCTCAGTCTATTAGAGCACAGACAGCTTCGTGACTAACATATGCGGAAACAAAAGGTAGGTATTGACTAGTTACCGCCCTGACGCGGTTACACCTTTCAGGTCGGGAAGAGCCCCCAGAGTGCCCAAATCTTTGGCGTCAGCTGTCGGACGACCACAACACTCTGGCGTACAAAATGACCGGTATAGCCACACTGATTACAACATTTAGCCTGTGATATAATCGGCTGCTTGACCCTTACACTCTGAATTTTTCCAGTATATTCCTCTTTCGCTGCGCCTCGCATCGGGGACAGCTATACTCTCAATTTTAAAAACCAATTCATCTAACTCAAAAAAGGTGATACGCATCTAGAAAAAATAAATAGCGTCCTGTCTGCAGGTTTAATGCTTTCCAAAATATTCTCAACGCTTCCCCCTCAATTATCGGCAATTCAAATACAGCGACCGCTATTCGGATCTCCTCAATACGTTCGTTGTTGGAGAGTTTCGCTGTGGGTCTGGAATCGAAGAAAACATTTATTCAGCAATTCGCTAACGTTTCCCAAGCCTCTTGTACCTCAGCCACACTCTTACTTAAACCTCTGGTCAGCGGATACATCAACTGACGAATCACCTAATGTGGAACTCTAAGTGCATCCGCGTGTTACTCGAAAGTACCAATAACCATAAAACTTTTACCACTTGTTATAACTCATCTATGAGAAGCAGTGACAAATTCTGAAACAGATACGAAGTCAGATTCCTCAACCTTGCAAAAAGATTCAAACGCAACGCGAGGTGCTTCACTCACAGTATCGATACGTTACTCTTTATAGTTACTATGCGTAGGACTACTCTCTTTTTCAGTAGCCTCTGTATCACACCTATCTAACCTACTAAGTTTAGTTTTCAACTGCTTAGCTTGAATGAGCAATTGCTCACTGTCAGCTCTTTGTTCAGGCGTGCACTCAAGTTGCCTCAAATCGTGCAATCTATTAATCCAGTGATTGACTTGTGCCTGAACGCGGGATACTGCATGCGAGTGGGATTGTTATCTTCCAGAAGCCTTATTTTCCTCCGCACCGCCGAGCAGGTAGATAAAGCGGGATCTACCTCGCAGATGTTTACAACGGTCAGGCGCAGAGGCCAGTGCAAAAAACTGCGAAGCGTGCGGCAGGTCAGCGACGTTTCTATCTTCTGCTTCTCCACGAATACGGAGTTCGTAGCTAAGCTGCTTCTTTTTGAGGCGGACCAAACCCGGGCAACCTCTCGTCTTCATTTTACCAGTGCTGTCATCCTGAAACACAAATTACCGCTAGTTTTTCCACCCCCACAAACGCACTTACAGAACAGCAAACTAATTAAAAATTTAACTGTGAATGGTGTTGCGAAGTAATTAGCCACCCCTCACTCTACCAATCTTATGGTCTCACGTGCCATTTTAACCAGCATAATACGATGCTGAGTGGCAGGACTGGCTCAGTTGAGGACAGCTATGTTATTTTATTCAATAGAAAAAAAAATCTGCAAAACTCGTAACAAGAAAAATTTTTTCAAATTTCCAAAACCTGCTTTTTAGTTGTAAAACTTTATCAATGACAGAAAATTCCTTTTTTTATAGGCTTTGAATATCAAAATTTAAACAATGCTCTTTCCGCTTCGCTAACAGACTCCAACTGCCTAAACATGTTCCGGATAAAGCGCCTGGCGCGGTAAACCGTCAAAGATTCTGCACGGCTACCGCGATAGAGCTATCGATTCGAGCCAGTACGGGTCAGTGCTGGCAGGGAATTGAAAGCGGTAATATATTTCTTGACATGGAGTAATATTCACAAAGTGAGTGAAATGCTAAGCTGTTAGGTCAGTGGAATATCGTATCTTGTAAGTTTTCTGTTTTTGACACTGGGAACATGGGATGACACGCCGTTGCCCAAAGCTAAGCTTTTGTTCATCAGACGTTATGATTGGCAGTTCTCCTTTCGTAAATTTATGTCATAAAGACAATAGTTTTGATGAAATTACTTCTACGAATTCTCATTGGTGTTACCTGTCTCACTTATCTTACATCCCATGGTATTTAAATCATACTTTCTGTAATTTAAAACGGTTAACTGAAATTAATTCCGTTTATTAAGTGCTTTCCATATAAAATTGATATTTTTGGAAATACTTTCTCATTTGAGGTTGCATTCGTTCTTGCAGCATTTCCGTGTGTTATAAATTCAACTGTAGTGACCATTTTTTTTATTTTATGCTTTTCTCATCTTTTGCTAAATATGAGTGTGTAATTGTAGTGTACGTGAGGTTACTCCTGTCTTTTTCATGTTTATCCACGTTGCATGACGAATTACATGCTGTTTAATGCAATTTTCTAGTAAAGACCTCTCAGAGAGGTCACAGTTCGTAGTGAGAGACGGTAAATCATCGAGTAGAACAGAAGTGATATCTGGCGTTCCGCAAGGTAGTGTCATAGGCCCTCTGCTGTTCCTATTTTATATAAATGATCTAGATGATAATCAGAGCAGCCCCCTTAGATTGTTAGCAGATGACGCTGTAATTTACCGTCTAGTAAAATCATCAGACGATCAATTCCAATTACAAAATGATCTAGAGAGAATTTATGTATGGTGCGAAAAGTGGCAATTGGCACTAAACAAAGAAAAGTGCGAAGTCATCCACATGAGTACTAAAAGAAATCCGATAAATTTTGGGTATACGATACATCGCACAAACCTAAGCGCTGTCAATTCGATTAAATACCTAGGAATTACAATTACGAGCAACTTAAACTGGAAAGACCACATAGATAATATTGTGGGGAAGGCGAAACAAAGAGTACCCCTTGTTGGCAGAACAGCCTACGTTACACTTGTCCGTCCTCTGCTGGAATACTGCTGCGCTGTGTGGGATCCTTACCGGGTAGGATTGATGGAGGACATCGAAAAAGTGCAAAGAAGCGCAGCTCGTTTCGTGTTATCGCGCAATAGGGGTGAGAGTGTTACTCATATGATACGCGAGTTGGGGCGGCAGTCACTGAAACAAAGGCGGTTTTCTTTGCGGCGAGATCTATTTACGAAATTTCAATCACCAACTTTCTCTTACAAATGCGAAAATATTTTGTTGACACCCACCTACGTAGGGAAAAATGATCATCATCATAAAATAAGAGAAATCAGAGCTCGAACAGAAAGATTTAGGTGTTCCTTTTTCCCACGCGCCATTCGAGATTGGAATGGTAGAGAAGTAGTATGAAAATGGTTCGATGATCCCTCTGCCAGGCAATTAAGTGTGATTGCAGAGTAACCATGTATATGTAGATGTAGATGAAAATATCAGTGTCATATAGAGTCGACCATTAAAGCGGTTTCTATGACCAATCAGGAAAGAGTACATGGATTTTCACGGGTGAAGCATTTCAGCTGGCATTTGCTTACATCCCAGAATTCGTCATTTTATAGTATTCCAGAGCAATTGTGGGACCCTGCTTACTTGTTTCGTGAATAGTAATAAATGTTTCAGTTAAAGTAACACTCAGTGAATTCTATGAATAGTCAGAATTTTATGTTTTAGTCATTTCAAAATTACATATTAGAAATCTTATGTTCATTTCGCTAGAGCCGTGTCATGTTTCCTCCACTTTTAATGTTTTTCGATGAAATTGTGCTTCAGTTTGAAAGGTCAATGGTTTTTTATGTGAAATTTTTATTCCTGCTAAAAGTAATATTAGGGAGACTTCTGTTTCGTTACACAGACCACGTGCTAGTGGGCCTGTGGTGTTGCTTCGTAGTTGACAAATAATAGGAATTTCCTTTCGCTTGCAAGTCCCTACAGCCTCAAGAGGATAAGATAATAAGATATGTAAAATAGGGAAGGCAACAGTAATAAAATTCGTATTTTTCTTTAGTCGTGTGACACAAGAACACCGATTCAGAAGTGCCTCTGATAAAATTAATTTTCGTTTCCTCCACTGTATTCAATGTAGATAAAACCAGAGCAACTTTTTCACTAGCTGCGCTTTCCAGTCACATTAATGTGACACACCTATCAAAATTGTGCAGGGGGAGACTCTGGAAGGTACTGACAGTGGAGCGGAGCCATGCAAACTCCAGAAGCGTGGGCAGCTGCGGTAGGTTTCTCTGTTGAGGATCCATTGCGCGAGCAGACCGGTCGAGTTGATCCCACAGATTCTCGACTGTGTTTAAATCTGGGAGGTTTGGTGGCCAGCAGAGAACAGTAAACTCACTCTGGTGCCACGCACGTACTCTGTGAGCTGTGTGACACGTAGCATTATCCTGCTGGTAGATGCCATCTTGCCAAAGGAAAACAAACTGAACGAAGGGGTGGACGTTGTTCCCAAGGATAAATGGATGACGAAATCATCAAGGGCATTCCCCCCCCCCCCAAAAAAAAAAACATTCTCCTCTCTCTTCCGGCCTGGACCCTTCCGCCTAGCGTTGCAGGATGTTGGTCATCTGTCCGACGGGGCATAAAACGTGATTCATCTGAAAAGGCCACCTGCGGCCTCTCAGTGGATATCCAGTTGCGTTATTGGCGTGCATATTCCAGCCTTCGTCGCCGATTAACAGCAGTCAGCATGCATGCATGAACCAGGCGCCTGCTGTGGAGGCCCATATGAAGCAACGGTCGCTTAACGGTCTTTGAGGAGACACTTGGTAACCCCTTGGTTCATCTGGGCGGTCAGTTGCACATCTGTTCGTCCGTATACATCGCCGCAACCACTTTTCACCTCTGACATCTACGGCCGGTGGTGCACCACATTTGCCTTGCTGCCGGGTTTCGATAGTATCATTTTTCCATGCACAGTGTAACCACGGCGGCACGTGAACAGTTAAAAAGCTCAGGCATTTTGGAGGTGCTTCCACCCGTGGCCCGAAAACCAGTGTGTGGCGTTTTGGACGTCAGATAAATCGATCCGCTTCCGCATTACGTCGACGACTATACGATTTTCCTCAGTTTTCCACGCCCCCAACACTCTTTGTATACTCTCCACTGAAACTGCTGCCACCTCAGTCCCTGAGAGGCTACTGCATGCCCGCTTCGAATACAGGCCGTATACAAGGTATAAAAGGGCGGTGCATTAGTGGAGCTCTCATTTATACTCAGGTGTTTCACCTGAAAAAGTTTTCGACATTATTACGACCACAACGACGGGAACAATATATCTGAACAAGGAATGGTTGGCGCATGGAACATATCATTTCAGAAATCGTTAGAGAATTCAATATTCCGAGATACACAGTGTCAAAAGTGTGCCGAGAATAATATATTTTAGGCACTACCTCTCACCGTGGACAATGCAGTGGCCGACGGCCTTCTTTTAACGACCAAGAGCAGTGACATTTGGTTAGAGTCGTCAGTGCTAACAGACACGCAACACTGTGTGAAATAACCACAAAAATCAATGTGGGACGTACGACGAATGTATCCGTTAAGACAGTGCGCCGAAATTTGTCATTAGTGGGTTATGGCAGCAGACTACCGACGCGAGTGCATTTGCTAACGTCATGACTTCACCCGTAGCGCCTCCCGTGGGCTCGATTGGACCGTAGACCGCTGGAAAATCGCGGCCTGGTCGGATGAGTCCCGATTTCAGTTGGTAAGAGCTGGTAGTAGGGTTCGAGTGTATCGCAGACCGCACGAAGCCATAGCCCCAAGTTGTCAACGAGGCACTGTGGAAGCTGGTGGTACCTTCTTAATGGTATGGGCTGTGTTTAGATGGAAGCAACTGGATCCTCTGGTCCAGTCGAACTGATAATTGAAGGGAAATGGACCATTTGCAGCCATTCATGGACTTCACGTTCCCAAAAAATACATAATTTTTATGGATGACGAAGCGCTTTGTCTCCGGACACAGTGTTTCGCGAAGGATTTGAAGAACGGTCTAGACAATTCGAGTGAATGATTTGGCCATCCAGATCGCCCGACAGGAATCCCATCGAACATTTATGGGAGGTGATCGAGAGGTCAGTTCATGCACAAAATCCAGCAGCGGCAACACTTTCGCAATTATGGACGGCTATTGCGACAACATGATTCAATATTTCAGCATAACGACTTACTAAGTGCATTTCACGTCAAGTTTCTGAACTACGCCAGGCAAAAGGAGGTCCGACACGTATTTGGAAGTATCCCATGGCTGCTTTCACCTCGGTATGTAATAGAACTTGTAAAACCACTTGTACATACATTGGCGATTACAGTTAGCGGGAGTCACCGACGATTTCGTGACACTACAGGCCGTTTACATGCTGGCATTGGCGTTCCAAATCTGCTTTCACTGGCCTCTGGTAAGTTTCTCTGTATTCTAAAGATTGTGGGGTGTACCAGACGTGCTCCTGTATCCAAAAGATAAAATTACCTTACTTAGTGCGTATCTCCTTTTGAAACAGGGGCCGAAATGTAACGTCCATGTACTAGCCCTCCCCTCAGCCTGAATCAGAATAAAAGGTTGTGGTATAAACGTCGGATACCACATTTGTTAGGGATTGCAGCTATCGACCGTGGTCCGTATTAGTGTCGTTGGACCCGCGAGTCGCGACCAGCGCCGCTAGCTCTGCTCCACCGCTTGTATCAAGTTTCTAGCGACCTCTGGTCTACTCTGCTCGGGACGTCAAGTAGTAAAGTAGCATAGCCTTCAGCTGACAGGAAGCAACCTCTAACAAGGCGCTTCGTAACGTATGGTCTAAGTGAGGCCTCAATAGCTATCTGTTTATAATTATATGTATGCAGCCAAGAAGAATCCTATACAACCAGTTAAATACAATACATATTATTTTTTACCAACGACTTCTAATTATTTTAGTCGTTGCAGATCCAGACCATGCAGACAGCACCATATCGACGTTACTGACACACCTGCTGTGATTTATATGTTTCTACTTATCATTGGCCACCAGTCAACATTGGCGACGACTCGTTCGCCGCCATCATAACAAAGGTACTATTAATATAGCATATCAGTCCCTAAGTACGCACACCTGTCATTCAATCATAAATATTCAGTGATGTTCTCGACAAACTGGGACTATGAGCAAGATGAAATAACAATATATACAGCTTATGTGGTACTGACACCGCAGCAAACACCCCACCGTCATCGCCGCCACACGCGACTGTGGAAAACACGTTGGTCTAAAAACAGTGTGACGATGCGAACATACGCCCAGACAATTTTTCTCGAAAATAAAAAAGAAATGTTAATACAGAGAGTTTATTAAAACAATCTGTAACTGGTACCATCGTTTCGAGCTTCAATTTCTGGTATACCCCTTTGCCTGAATTTCACAGGGACCTACAGTTACGTAGATTACAGTCAGTACAAAGAGCACTAGATATAATTACTTATTCAAATGGTTCAAATGGCTCTGAGCACTATGGGACTCAACTGCTGAGGTCATTAGTCCCCTAGAACTTAGAACTAGTTAAACCTAACTAACCTAAGGACATCACAAACATCCATGCCCGAGGCAGGATTCGAACCTGCGACCGTAGCGGTCTTGCGGTTCCAGACTGCAGCGCCTTTAACCGCACGGCCACTTCGGCCGGCAATTACTTATTCTTGGAAGTGGAAGTGGATATCCAAGCTCGCATTATGGCTCTGCAGGCAAAGCAGAATGAAAGCCTAACCAATATGGGAAAAGCAGCCAGAATGTGAACTCAAAAAAGAGAAAAACACCCACTAACCATGTAAATAAATCTACCTCATCCTAGACTGTCAGAACTCATATACAATTAATTTATTATTATTGGTTCTCTGAAATATATGGCAGGAAGAGCAGGAAAATCAGTTAAGTAAGTCAGTATTGGTAGTAATCACATGCAGCTTTCTTCATCAGAAAATACACAAGTCAACAGTTTTCTGAAAGTACTGGGATAATCCTCGCCATTGCTATGATGTAAAAGAATGATGCTATACGACATACATCAGAGATTAGAGTTCAATGCAGAACCACATTTTAACGTTACAACTACGCTCGTCAAGCCAAAAGATGCAATATACATAAGCACAGATTAAGCTCCTTGACCTCTAGCACTTCTCCGAGAAGAAGAAAATGCTCTGTCACTACTAAGATCCGGCAGTAACTATACACATAAAGAAAAAAGGAAAACGAATAGAGTACATAATTAACATCATTCTTCATTTATTTCTTTGTTAACGTACAAAGGAGTTACAGACATTTGCTACATCTGGGCATTCATTTAAATCTCCCGCCTACTAGGCAGATGTTCTGACCACAAAACCATCTGGACATAGCGGTCGTCGCAACTGCATGGACTACCCTAACATGTCTCTCTTCAGACCCAAATCTCAACTTATCCACACACTACTAACATAGTGCCCGTTACCCACTATCCTCATTACTTATGGCGTAATAGTTAAAGCGTGGCGTGCAACTGCACGACCTTAATTATAAGTATGTGGCGTCTGTTCTTTCAGAATTAAAATAGTTAAGGTAAGGACAGCCAACGATCTCTTCAACGCGGATGCACACCAGGCTCAAATGCTTATGGGAATAGGCGAAATGGCACAGGTAATGAGGATAATGGGCAAGGGACATTACATTAATAGTGTGTGGATAAGTTGAGAATTTGGGTCGGACGGGAGGTATGCTAGGGTAGTCCGTGCACTTTCGACGTCCAATGTGACCAGATTGCTTAGTGGCGAGAGCATCTGCCTAGCTGGAGAACTGGATTTGAATCCCGGTCCAGCACAAATTTTCAGTTTTCCCCATTAATTTAACGCAGTGCCCACTTCCAGCCAATCGCTGTAATTATTTTGTATCTTAGTGGCTGCTGGGTAAAAATATATATTATAATTGTGTTGCATAATTGCGAAGAAAGTTCTTGTAAGTCCTGTTGTATACAATACACGTACAGATCGCTCCATACATACATAATGTGGATATAAATACAAACATCTTCTCAGATTCATAACTAATAGTACTTGCTTCAGTTCTAGTTTCTTCTGAAAATAAACTGATCAGGACATAGCAGTAAAATATCCATAAATCTCAATGTCTAAACAAGTAACATTTCTGCAAATATTTCTTCAGATCGTTATGATGGTACAAACCTTTATTTCTATTTGTTCTAGGATAAACTAGCTGGTATGTTCTTGCGTCTGGAATACTGATAATCCTGATTGGTTCTAAACATATTAGTTGCCTTTTTGGGTTACGAGAGATGATTTAGGATGATTCCTTACGAGTATCTTATCTCCAACCTGAGACCTCTGTATAACAGATAACTTCATATTAAAATTTTTTTCTTTGATTTGGTTTATCTGTCAGTGTGATAAAAGCTTGTCTCACTGCTTCCAGGAAATGTCATTTCCTGAGATTTGAGAAAGTGACTATACCCATTCATTTGCTTCTAATTTGTTTAGCATTACCTCATTAGGCGTATAATTCGTGAAAGCGGATGGTAAACTGTTAACCACAGCACACCTATGCTGTACTTATAACTGATGCTCTAAATGTCTCTTCAAATACTTTTGAATATCTCAGTACGATGTTGACTAGGTTGGATTTCAGTTCAGCTGTAAGATATTTAGGTTCAGATACTTTGTTTACAATGCACTCCGTGGTAAAAGAGACCATGGTAATATCAAGCTGCTGACTGCCTGCGGTTGTGGCTTTTATGAATGGTTCAAATGGCTCTGAGCACTATGGGACTCAACTTCTGAGGTCATTAGTCCCCTAGAACTTAGAACTAGTTAAACCTAACTAACCTAAGGACATCACAAACATCCATGCCCGAGGCAGGATTCGAACCTGCGACCGTAGCGGTCTTGCGGTTCCAGACTGCAGCGCCTTTAGCCGCACGGCCACTTCTGCCGGCGCTTTTATGAATGATCAAGTCGATCTTTACACCTTGACAGTATTTGCCATGGTTTAGTTCAATTTTCAAAAAGCCTGGCATCAATAAACAAATGGCGTTCACCCATAGGGTGGTCAGTCTTGCCATCCCCTGCTCTGAGAAACTGAGTGCCTATGATACAATCCATGGCTAGACAATTCATGAGTAGGATTGTGCACAAAAGAACTGCATTTCCTAGTACAATGAGAGTATTAGTTTGGTATCGATCATACAACAGCGTTTCTCCTCTTGTATCCTCACATTACGCGACCTCGTGGCAATGGCTCTCAGAACATTACAACTTTGGACCAACACTGTCGCAACATTAATAACTGTACAAGCTGTTTTGTAAAAATTAGTGGAAGCCACATTTACAGCAGCTCCTTGGTGTAACAATAATGTATTAGTAAGTAAAGCACTCACAGCTGCTTGTGCCACAACTTGTGCTGTTCACTGTAATGGCTACATTCTGAATATAGCTCACCGCTGTTGTCTGGCCAATCATTATAACGGAGTAGATGTATATGTTTGTCACTGCCCTCAGTCCATTTCGCGACCAGCGTTTTGGGGGAAAGTATGGTAATGTTCAGTTCTCTGCGTCTGGTGTGGCCAAATGACTAATGTCAGCGGCCTCAGCCACACTAGTTTCTAGATTCTGACCACACTAGTTTTGATTCATAGGGCTTTATTGCCCTTGGTTTTGGTTCTGTCAGATATTATTTGCAATTGCTTGCCACTGATTTTCCGTACCATAATTCCATTGGTTGCCGTGGTTGTCTGGTCATTGGTTACCGTGGTTAGTCTTATACCTGTTTCTTCGACTGAATTCGTGTCATCTTGCATGCGTGTCTCGCCTGACAGGCTGGCTTATGGGGCAGCACAGTTCACACGATATTCATCTGTTCTACACTCCTGGAAATGGAAAAAAGAACACATTGACACCGGTGTGTCAGACCCACCATACTTGCTCCGGACACTGCGAGAGGGCTGTACAAGCAATGATCACACGCACGGCACAGCGGACACACCAGGAACCGCGGTGTTGGCCGTCGAATGGCGCTAGCTGCGCAGCATTTGTGCACCGCCGCCGTCAGTGTCAGCCAGTTTGCCGTGGCATACGGAGCTCCATCGCAGTCTTTAACACTGGTAGCATGCCGCGACAGCGTGGACGTGAACCGTATGTGCAGTTGACGGACTTTGAGCGAGGGCGTATAGTGGGCATGCGGGAGGCCGGGTGGACGTACCGCCGAATTGCTCAACACGTGGGGCGTGAGGTCTCCACAGTACATCGATGTTGTCGCCAGTGGTCGGCGGAAGGTACACGTGCCCGTCGACCTGGGACCGGACCGCAGCGACGCACGGATGCACGCCAAGACCGTAGGATCCTACGCAGTGCCGTAGGGGACCGAACCGCCACTTCCCAGCAAATTAGGGACACTGTTGCTCCTGGGGTATCGGCGAGGACCATTCGCAACCGTCTCCATGAAGCTGGGCTACGGTCCCGCACACCGTTAGGCTGTCTTCCGCTCACGCCCCAACATCGTGCAGCCCGCCTCCAGTGGTGTCGCGACAGGCGTGAATGGAGGGACGAATGGAGACGTGTCGTCTTCAGCGATGAGAGTCGCTTCTGCCTTGGTGCCAATGATGGTCGTATGCGTGTTTGGCGCCGTGCAGGTGAGCGCCACAATCAGGACTGCATACGACCGAGGCACACAGGGCCAACACCCGGCATCATGGTGTGGGGAGCGATCTCCTACACTGGCCGTACACCACTGGTGATCGTCGAGGGGACACTGAATAGTGCACGGTACATCCAAACCGTCATCGAACCCATCGTTCTACCATTCCTAGACCGGCAATGGAACTTGCTGTTCCAACAGGACAATGCACGTCCGCATGTATCCCGTGCCACCCAACGTGCTCTAGAAGGTGTAAGTCAACTACCCTGTCCAGCAAGATCTCCGGATCTGTCCCCCATTGAGCATGTTTGGGACTGGATGAAGCGTCGTCTCACGCGGTCTGCACGTCCAGCACGAACGCTGGTCCAACTGAGGCGCCAGGTGGAAATGGCATGGCAAGCCGTTCCACAGGACTACATCCAGCATCTCTACGATCGTCTCCATGGGAGAATAGCAGCCTGCATTGCTGCGAAAGGTGGATATACACTGTACTAGTGCCGACATTGTGCATGCTCTGTTGCCTGTGTCTATGTGCCTGTGGTTCTGTCAGTGTGATCATGTGATGTATCTGACCCCAGGAATGTGTCAATAAAGTTTCCCCTTCCTGGGACTATGAATTCACGGTGTTCTTATTTCAATTTCCAGGAGTGTATTTTGATTATTGCTTTGCTTACCTTAGGTCGGCGGTTGGTCTGCCACGCTCTCAGCTTTTAACCTGGACTCTTCAGTAACCCTTTCACTGCTGTGGGTATGTGTGACCGTCCTGCTGTGGACGTGTAGTATGTCGGTTTTCCTATTGTGCGATTGACATCAATATCCGTTCTGAGCCGCCGACCTCTCACTGTTGTGGACGAGTTATTTCCATATTTCGGTGAATAAAAAAGTTTCGAGTATTAATCATATGACATATGTGCCTTTTTGAGTTCTGTCATTTACAAAAAACTTCGTTTCGAAGTCTTGAAACGTTTATGAAATATGGCGATTTCTATGACCACATAATTCCCGATTCGCGCACGACCATCCATCAATAACTCGAGAGCAAAATTAGATATCGTTCGGCTCTCAGTTTAAATGAAACTTCCACAACATATCTATATTTCATGTACTGCAATGAACTAGAATCGACCATACACAAACTTAGCGAAGTGCGTTTTTACCTCTGCAAACTCTAAAAAATAAATGCAATGTTTTACTTAATTCGATGCAAGGAAATATCTGTAACTAATAACAAAAAGAAATTCATTGTTTATCGAGTGAAGATATAAGACTATAAGTGCTAATAACGAATTTTTTCAGTGAATACTTTTCTTAAAAGCTGATGGCAGGCCTGTTCTCTGCACAGGTGTCAGTAGTTGGCGAACAGTACAGACACAAAAAATCGACGCTTCGCACGGAATGCAGAGAGCACGAGCAGCGAGAGGTTTGATAAGGTCGACTGAGTATGGTACAGACACAAAATATCCAGATCTGTCCCTGACTCATGTATGAATTCAAGGATCTCGATTGGCAGCTTTGCCTTGAGACTCCATAAGATGAGAAATCTTGTGATGTCGACTCAACGCAATGGAGAGTCTTGTTGATACATTTTTCGAAGTACTTGATTAATCTGCTCTGGCGAGGAATGAATGGTTTTAGGTTAAGCAATTTCTTATGGAGCCTCTCCTGAATTCCCACAGATCAGTATTTTGATAACAATGCACTTCGAAATTGTTCGTAGGAATGAAAATGCTATACACTTCCCATTGCCCAAATGCGGCGTTCACAAGTTAGGCAGTCTTTCCAAAACTGCTCCACAACCTAATTAATAACCCTATAGCAAAATTAGACTATCGAATGTAAATTCATATCACTAGTGACACATGAAACTGAATGTAAATGAAATGCAACACCAATTGTTGAATATCCAATAAGCATTCCTCAGTTCCATTCCTTTTTGGAGAAAGGGGCACGTAATGTTTCGCTATACGTGGGAAAATGAGGTACGCAGGTATCCAATGGCTGGTGACCAGGTCTCACTACAGTCTCAAACTGTATATACTCACTACTAAATTGCACTTTCTGGTGATCAGACTAAGTGCTCGGTAATACCCCTCGGAATGCTCTGAGAAAAAGAAGTAGGTGAATACCCTTTTTAATGGACGAAAAAACCCTGAAATCGTGTGTGCTTAAGAAGGATGACCTGTAAAAAAAGCTGAGGAGAAAGTAAAAAAAAAATGGCTCTGAGCACTATGGGACTTAACATCTTAGGTCATCAGTCCCCTAGAACTTAGAACTACTTAAACCTAACTAACCTAAGGACATCACACACATCCATGCCCGAGGCAGGATTCGAACCTGCGACCATAACAGTCCCGCGGTTCCGGACTGCAGCGCCTAGAACGGCACGGCCACCGCGGCCGGCCTGAGGAGAGAGTAGGCACAGGTCCCACAACGTAAGGTGTGTTAGGAAATAACTGATCCTCTGATTCACATTGAGTCTGCTGCTGTCTACTGGTAGTGGTTTGGTGTCTTCCATGATGTTTGGGATATGCACAGCTGTGTATCCTGTACTACGTCTTTGACTCCAGAAAGTTTCTTCTTAATATTCTCAGTCTGAGCGATATTGTCGTCATGCCATTTCGTAAATTCTTTTTATTTTTCTTGCATCTCAGAACTCAGTTTTTCAGCTTCACCAGAATTTTTCCGTTTAAATGTCACTTCCATATGCAATTGCTGCATCGTAACTTCGCTTTGAGATTGTATTTTTTTTTATTGATTCGATCAACTTTTCGGAAATCCAAATCGCGAACTCGCATGAAAACTTTTTGTTCTGTAGTTCAAATATCTCCTGTAGTTTGGTTTCGTTTTTGGTGTCTAAATCATCTAGCGTACTGCAGATTTTCAGAACCGTTTCTGTCAATGAGGACTGCACCTTGCTAATCGACCCTACTGCATCGGTTAGGTTCTTCACTGCTTCAGGCAGGCTCTCTTGAGCGGATTTGTTTTCGGAAATTCCGGATTTGAAGACATACTCTTTTTTGAAACGTCGTTGAGCGCTGACAGCACTGTCATTTGTGCAGATTAGATTTTGCCTACGCGATCTAATACAACTGCCATGGTCGTAACCATTCCTTGTAACCACCTAAATAATTCTGCTAATAGATTTACATTTTATATATCTTCGACACTGCGTCAGCTTGGGGGCGATCTGAAGGTTATATTATTCTTGAAGAATCAAGTCTGCCAATTCTTTTTATTACAATGAACAGTTACGGCAGATCTACGCTGTCATCATCGGATCTTGTAACGTTATTAGTTGTACAAGCTTGCTACAAATCGCCATTGTTTTGTCAAGTGATTGGTGTATGCTCGGACATCAGCACAACATTTCGTATGTTTTAACAGTGTATTATTTTATTTGTGATATGCAGATGTTCCCTGATTTGTTTTATTTGATTCAACATCACTATGAGACTTCCAGTATTGTAACAAGCGTGTACAACTAATAAGGTTACAAGATCCGATGATAACAGCGTGAAGCTGTCGTAACTGGTCAGACCAATAAAGCAATAAAAAGAATTGCTAGCCACCTTGGCAAACTTGATTCTTCAAGAATAAAATTTATAATTGGACTTATCTGAGCAGTAGCTTTTTCACCACCAGCTCGCAAAGTCCATTTACCCCCTACAATAACCAAAATAAACCCCTACACTTAAATAACACTTAAATAAATAACATTAACGAAATTTTCTTGATACATGAACCATTGCTGGTCCGAAGTAAGCTGTGCACCAGCATCGACATGGCTAAGAATAATACGCCACCAGGTTCTGACCGACGTTTTTCGGAGCATTGCTGCTACTCTAAGGAACCATTTTTCATGTTATTTATTCAAACTTAGGGGTTTGTGTTGGTTATTACAGAGGGTAACGGGACTTTGTGCCCACTCTTTACATCGCTGTGTTCAGCCGAATCCATCTTTACCATAACACAAAATACCGGGTAGTTATGATTAAAGTGCAGTTACTCACAGGGGTCCAGTGTGGACTGTAATTATCGTATGGCAACGAAACTTGGTAAATATGTTAATGCTGTACACTGTTTGTATTACAGTATGACATCCACGCAGTCATTTGACAGTCACAACGTGAGTGAGCAGTATGGCTATCGAGAAGAGAGACCGTGCGCTGTTGTGAACCTGTTTTACGTGAACGGCAGCAATTACAGTGCTACACTGAGAGAGTATCGCCGACTGAAAGTTCTGAGGAGAGGCGCGATGTCATTATATGGTTTAAAGAAGATGGTAATGGTATCCGAAAACACGGTTGGTCTTGTGTGGCACCTCGAAGAGGAAGGCGTCGTATCCCCGTGGAACTTAATGACGAGGTTGCTCCTGCTCTAACTGACCATGCAACACGTTTTCCGGGTAGTGCTGGTGCCTGTGCAGTGTCACGAGGATCGTCCAGCCAGTGGTCAACAGAAGCGAAGGTTTTGCGGTCTGTTTTACACTGGCACCCGCACAAGGTCCAGACACTGCAGCAACTGAAAGCTGATGACCCGCAGCAACGTTCTGAATTTGCTCTTCGGTTTCTGACACGGATCGATGTTGATGACACGTGGCCAGGCAATATTCTGTGTAGTAACTAGACACAACTTACACAACAGGATACGGTGGATATACAAAACTGCCGAATTCGGGATATTATTAAACCGCGTGTTTTGTGCACGAAGAGCCACCGTTCTCGCTGTATATGACTGTGTGGTTCGGATTCACAAGCACCTTTATTCCTGGTCCGTTCTTCTCTGAAGAAAATACAACCAGAGGGCCTATCAGATGCACCGTGACCTCTGCACGTTATCGAGACCTCCTTGTACAGCTAACGACTCCTGCTTTGCGAGAACGCAACTTGTGGACACGACTGTTTTCATGCAAGAATGGGTAACACGTCGTGTCACTCGTCCAGTGACAGAACTGCTTAATGCAGTCTTCCACTATCGGGCTATTTCCAGAGGTATTCCAGACTGCATGGCCTGCAACATCACCTGATGTGAATCCATGTGGTTTTTGGCTCTGGGTATATCTTATAAGAACGCGT
This sequence comes from Schistocerca nitens, assembly GCF_023898315.1. Lineage (NCBI taxonomy): Eukaryota > Metazoa > Arthropoda > Insecta > Orthoptera > Acrididae > Schistocerca > Schistocerca nitens. The sequence continues at coordinate 517,365,979 of NC_064614.1, forward strand.
TTATCTGGAGCAGGTTCAGTATCTACTGTATCTGAAGGCCCCTATTCCACCGCAACTGCTGCGAACAACTATTGATCACGTTATTTTACGGATGCAGTATCTCGTCGATCTATTCTGTCTCATATTGAACAAACTCCATTTGCTGCAGTTAGTAATAAAATCAATATTCAGCCTTTCTCACTCGTTTGAGCTATTCTGTGCACGTCCCGTTCGTAATCCATCACATATCGAAACATTTCTATACGACTTTCTTGCATTCACAGAGCCAGATTTAAACCCGGCAGCCAAAATGGGAACTACTTTTATTTCAAGCGTAAATTGAATCCACGACAACACATCAGAATATCTGCCAAGTTCCGCTCACTGAACCCTGCGAGTAGCTGCACTTTAATTATAACCACCTGGTCCCAGATAAAATATTCCACAAGTTTTCTAATTTCAACTTTACAAAACAACTAATTTGAGCTGTTGCTTTGTAAGTCAACAGCCAATTTATGAGACATTAGAAAGTAAAAAAACAATCTAACATTGCTTAATCATCTTCCATTAGCAGCGTGTTGAATCAACCGTTTTGTCTACAACAAACTCGATACTTACGTGAATAGCTACAAAAATTGAAATTTCCGTGTTTTTGTAAGTTGAACTTTGAACAAAAGTAGAGCAGCTGTTTAATGACAAGCAAGACAGCCCGAGAATAAACAATGAAATCTAACGCTTTTCCGTTCCACTTCACCGACAGAAATTCTTTTGTTTGTTCATACGTCTCATCATATTTTCGATTTCCTTTTTAGTCGTCTTCCACTCGTGACATGGCGTAATTATTCACGCAAATAAAAAAATACAACAACTTCTCAGTGGCACTCATCAGCATAAGCAGCATTTTCCTGAAGATGGCGAGCAGTTGGATCGCCGAAATATCGAGTCAAGTTGATTTTAGGATCCGGCAGCAAACCCGAAGAGACTTTTAAGTGAATAATTACTTAGATAAAGGATACAGCCGCATATAGTCGCTGGAATGCGTGCAGATATATGAGAAAACGTAGATAACAATTACATATAAATGCAACAATCTGTTGTATTATATCTGGATCTTTGTCGGATTGTTGTACTATCACTTTTTATCTGCTAATGCTTTAATAATGACTTTGTGCGATTCACGTTGTTGTCCAGCGCTACATTTAATGAGGAATTTACCTCAGTTTCCATGATGTCCACAAGAGGTGTATTTGTTCTTATGTGTTTCTGATTATCTCGATTCATTTAGTCCGATTACTTAGAGTATTACACCTTTTTACTCGCGAACTTAATTCATACCGATATTTTCAAACTCTTATGCAATAGACTAAATAGTGAAGACGACTCATAGGTGGGCGTAATTATTTAGAGGTGTGTATAGACCTACATGTAAAGTATTTCTAAATCGCAAAATCAACATATCGGTCTTTCCGTATTGATACTGAACGGTTGTACTCTATCTCCTTAGAGTTTAGTTGTTTTGACGGGTGCAGTCTCATGTAAACGTCTTTTCAGTTAATTCAGTACCATCCACGATTGTCTCATTGACACACGGAAAAGGCGTAGTGTATAGGAACAGGTGGAAGGAGACACATAGCTTCCTGGCTGTAATTGAATCATTATCATGATCAATATGCTGCATCAGTTAATATTAATGGAGACGAATTTCATTAAATGGATATCATGTGCTCGTGCCGGATTGCTTAACACCCCATAGCACCGTACGAAAAGCTGTTCAGATGAATGTACGGCGATAATGGGGGGCATCGGCACAGGTTCGAAGTTCGCCGTAACAACGCTGCGGCTATTACTTACACCAATCCCTCACCCTCGCGGCGGCCAGCGAAATACTGCTCTTGGCAAACAGCTCGCTCACTGCCCACCGGATTTCATGTATCAACCAGGGTTTCAATTAAAGCTGTGTGGCCGCTCGAACGCAACACAAGTAATTACGACCAAATTACAGTTGTCCTCTGATGAAGGCACAATTTTAGCAACAAAGAGAAATTCAAACTGCTCGGCGGCCTTCAGTGGGTTTATTTGCCTGCAGTTGCGCACGATAGGCATCGGAGAGTAGACAGACGAGCTATACGCAGTGCGTTGCGTTTTTGCTTACATTCCCCGAGCTACGCAATGGCTGAAAAGCAATGAGGCTGAGCATTGGCGTGCGTACCGGAGCGCCGTGTATAATCAAGTGTTCCGTCATCAACACACACACACACTGGTAAAACTGCGCCTATTTTACATCCGAAATAAATGACCCAATTTAAATAAATTTCTGTCGTAAACTGCCACAAACGCTTATTTATTGCTGTTAGAAATAATCCTTGTTCTTCAAATGGAGGAAGAATATGACCTTTCGTCGACATCGGTGTAATAACGAGCTAAGTGAAAGTCGTTCAGAGCGGAAGTAAACCATAAATCCGTGTAAACCAAAATCATAATGACGGGAGGGATATCTGATCCTTACTATTTTCTAGTAGAAATTCAGTATCTTAACCATTGCGCCAAGTTCCTCAGTCCTCATTTAACCGTCTACGTGTGAGATACAGAAATATTTTAAAGACGTGTGCATAAACTAAACAGCAGGGCAAAACTATCAATCAGATAAAAAATGTTCCTATTGGGACACAAAAAAAGTAATATGCCGTAATTTACAAGTCTCTAATTGAAAAGAGGGGTACCAGCTGTCTCTTTCTGCCTTCTTCAGCAGCTTTAAAAATATTCCCAAAAATGTTGGCATGTGAACATATTCGAGCTCTTTTTAATACGCAACTGACCTCTCACTCCCACAAGCTCCCCTAACTGTAACTCTCTCACATCCATTAGTCCGTCGCTGTAAGTCGCTCATAGGCATTCGCTCCTACTTGCCCATTCTCACTCACTCATTCAGCCTAACTTATTATCTATTTGTGTATCTCTAACTGATATTATCTCCTGTCTCACAGCCACCACATCCTTCGTTCTGTCCTATACTCACAGTCACTATTCTTTCATCCTCGTTGTTATTGTCATAAACTCTGTCTCTCATTACCACAGGTTCTCACCCGAATCAACTTTCTCCTTGTCTTTATTCCTCTCGCACTGGTATTGTCTCCTTCACCCTTTTGCTAGCACTGTCCTGTCACTATCAGCTATGTTCCACTGCAATTGTGTCCCTCTCTTCCTCTCACGCTGCCATTGTCTCCTTCACTCCTTCTATACCACAACCACCGTCTAATATATTCCAGCGTTTATTACCTAAACGACTCTTTCCCACTGCTACTCCTTCTCTCTCACTAAAAAAAGCGCGAATATGTTTTGCATGACAAAACTCTTGGGATGGAGCTGCTTTATGCTCCAATAGAAGCCTTTTTCCACTGGTTCCCTTCTTTTGCCTACCACAGAAGCGCATGTCACTCATACGAAAAGAACTTGATGGGTCAGTAAAATTTTAATAGTTTTTATGTGAAACTGAAATAACACAGAACAAATTTTACACCCCAGCCCTGTTTATATGCCCACAAAAATTTTGCATGAGCTTCAGTACTACAACATGTGGTTCTTAGAACCATTCAGATGATAACGGAGACACTTTACATTTTACACCGGATTCTACTGGCGTATTTTACTTGTAGATGTAGACGTAGGGTAGTTTCGAACTTCTGTATCTTAGAAAGGAGTAAATATAGCAATAAAATTTTCAAGGCTTTTCAGGGTCGCGATCTCAGGAATACATCGTTAAAGTTTCAGCCAATTGTTATGCATAGCCGACTAGGAATCTGCGGTTCGGTTACGGTACGAAAAAAAATAACAGTTTTATTGGGTTTATAAACTAATGGTACCTCCATAGGCTCCTTATTGCCCACCTTATACCACATCTAATGCAAAAAGAGCCAAACGATTCGCTCCATTTGGCTGCGCATGAGGAAGTGTACGTTAGTCATACTTTGGCGCTGTTCTGTAGGGTAGTGACGATTAGGCGATCCATCTCTTGAGTATACAGATGGGTCACTAGCGCCTTGGCTACCAAAACACTTGACTACATTTCTGTCACCTATAGAACCCGAGGTATAAGCCCTGGAAGAATCCTGCATTTATCTGCGGGTTTTCGAGCATATTAGGTAGCGCATTCTCTCGCATGCCGAACGAATAAGGGGAATGAGAGAAAAAGAGTTCGATATATACATAGAATTAGACACTAGAACAATTCAGGAAACTGTGTTATACCAAAATTTAATACTATTAGTTATACAGAATGAAACCGAATTCCACCAATAAAATTTCGGAGATTGTCCATGGATATTTCAAATGGCTCTGAGCACTATGGGACTTAACATTTGAGGTCATCAGTCCCCTAAAACTTAGAACTACTTAAACCTAACTAACCTAAGGACATCACACACATCCATGCCCTAGGCAAGATACGAACCTGCGAACGTAGCAGTCGCGCGGTTCCGGACTGAATCCATGGATATTTTCTGAGTGTCTTGGTATAGGGCATACGTGGTCAACGGTGCCTCGTTACATGATAATTGAATTCGTTTGATTTCTTATCCTCAGTTATCAGTTTCACATGATACGTCACTGCCAAGTAACATTGATCGATGACAGTTGGACCATAAATGAAAAGAACAACTATCGTACAAAAGGCAACAGAAAGAAATACACAATGAGAACAGAAATGACTTATTCAAAGACAATAATAACACTGCAGCCACCACGATTTACGATTGTCTCCCAGATATCACTAAAGGCGTTGACCACCACGCACAGCAATACATTCTCTCCAACGTGCTTCCATGCTGGACACCAGACTGGTAAGGAGTTATTGTGCCAGGGCGTTCCATTCCTCCACCAGCGTGGTGGACAACTGTTCTGTGTCGTTGGTGCCTGTGGACGTACTACAATACGTCTCCCCATCGTATCCTACATGTGCTCGATGAGATTTAAGTCGGTGGAACGAGTAGGTCGGTACATTCCCCGAATATCCTCTCTTTCCACCTGTCCTGTTCAATGCGATCGAGCATCTCGTCCATTGAAAAGCCGTGCATGGGAAAGGAATGCGGTGTCAGAATAACGTTGACCGGTAACTGTACCGTGTTCAAAGATTTGGAGGTCAGTACCTCCCCACACCATAAACACGTGCGCTACCAAATCGGTCACGTTAGATAATGTTATACGATTCCACCTCTCGCCACATGAGACTACGAAGGACTACACAGACTAAATCGTTATACGAGAACATCACGTGACCCCCTGTTCACTGGTCCAGTTCCTATGCTCTTGGTATCGTCCCAAACGGTGACGACGGTTTGCGGGTGTCGACGGAATTCAAAAAACTGGTCGTCGAGGAAAGAGACCACTCCAAACAATCGCCGTGCTACTGCGGATCGTGAAATTGAGTGTCTTGCAATCCCGTTAAACGTGATCGCAATTGCACGCGCTTTTTATCATAGTTTCCTTCTTGCCTTTTCCAAAATGTAGCAGTCATCTGCTGCTGTAGTTGTCTGCGGTCGGCCACCTCCTCTCCTTCTGATAGCACTGCCTGTGGTTCGCAACGCTCCCCGTGCACGTGAAATGATGCTACGAGGAATACCGAACTCCGGAGCTACTCTTACCACACTTCGTCCTCTTTCCAGATTCCCGATGATCGCTGAAGTCATCCATACGTTGTGTCCGGCCATGCTGTAATGAAGAACTCCACTACAGTTCACCTTTACTCCTCGCTAATTGAACACTCCCTCTTTTCCCGTTCCTTCAACTGCCTCGTGTTACGTGGCCACCTCCATTTGGCACTATAGTCACGCTGACTTCACTTCTTGTGACGTCAGACTTTCTGTGCACGACTGGGGGTGCCTGCAACGTGCTCCTCCTTTCTCATTCCTTTCCAGCGATGCGTCCATACATTAATTGCGAATATGGACTACCATCTGCTGTACAATGGCATGAGGACTATGAAAATTTGTGCTGGACCGGGACTCGAAACCGGATTTCTCGCTTATCGCGAGCTGTCGCCTTACTATTTGACTATCGGGACATGACTCACGGCCACATGCAAACTTCCATATGTCCATCGTGCATGCACGTCCACAAGGAACATTGCATAGTAATTTGGAATAACACAGGCACTGCAATATCGTATTTATCCGTCGACTCCAGGCAAGCCGCTGTCAAGTAAAATGTTTTCTCTGTACGAGAATACACATAATGGATGTACGACTACGGTTTGACGACATATAGGAGTTTGGATCTGGGCGTGACTCGTGCTCGGATAGATAAATGGTACGACGATCGCTCCAGATAAGTCGGTAATCGCGGTTCGAGTCCAGGTCCGGCACGAACTTTCATTGTTGTCATTCCATTATACAGCTGATAGTAGTCCGTAGTCGCAACTGAGTATACTTTTAATGTATTTCATCATGGCTGCATGTAAGCATGTCCGAAGTAACTTTGCACCGCAATTCGGAATAACACAGGCACCGCAATACCGTATCGTATCGAGTGACTAGCTTTTACAGAGCAGTCTGTACAACAGTACAAATGTTGACAGTATACGTTGTGTCACTTGATCGGTCACGGTACTTGCTATTAAAAACTTAATATCTACTTTCCTCTTTGCCCCGAAGCTTTCATTGAGCGTTGCTCCACTCTTTCTTGGATTTGTTTTACCAGTAGTGATATCTATGCGACAGCAGTGATACACAATAATATGAACAGGTTTAATGAAGAAGAGATGACCGATATGTGTCTTGTAAATGCCATCTCTGGAGCCTTACTGTAGTATGGATCACTGTACGCGCGAGGGTTCTGTGACAGTGACGTATGTAAGGCAGGTTTACACAAGATCCCCTGTCAATGTCGCGCAGTCAACACGAACGGTCCAAGCACGTTCCGTCAAACATTGACGCTATAGCCGACTGCTATAGCTGATAAAACAGCGGTGGCCAAGCACTGCAGTTAGACAGACCACTCCATCGGCTACAAGGGCATAAAGATTCTAACGTTTACATCATCCTTCTAGGATTCTGTGATTAATGAAGCCATCGAATTCCCTCGGAAAAACGATTTACGTACCGCGCTGCCGGTTTTAACAGGGATGCAATGATCCGACACTTGAGATACACTGATGTGACAAGGCGTACTTAATAATGTGTTAGGAGGCAGTACATTAGACCTTGTGCGTGGATGGATTCGACAAATCCTTGGTATATTTCCGGATGTCTGTAGCACCAAAGGTCTACATACAGGTCCCACAGTTCCCGTAAATTACCGGCCGGTGGTTTGTGGTCACGGACCTGGCGCCCGATGGGGTCGCTGATGTTTTCCATTGGCTTCAGATAAGGTGGATTTGGTCGCCGAGACGTCAATCAAACCAGTGTAGCACGATTACGATCTTGTGACACAAGCAGTTATCCTGCTGGTAGATGCCACTGCTCTCGGGAAGAAACATCAAACATGAAGGGATGCAGCTGGTTCACATTAAATTTGACACAGTCCACTGCTTCCGCATAGGATGGTCTGATAGGAAGCCCCAAGTCCAAAAACGGGCACAGCGATAGATTTATAAAATGAATTCTTACTATGATTATAAAATTACTAACTACTGTGAACTCTCTTTAAATTTCGAATGAATTGTGCATTATGCAGGTAGGTCATAACCCAAAATAAGTACTGTCATTAAAAGTAGTTGATCTTATTTGTTCCTACTAACATTTCATCGAATGACGCATAATATAAAACTGACTGCAGACTTTACACTTTACATGTGATGTGAAACTTATAGTGGACCGTACAGTTAAGTAGATGTAATGTAATGGGTAACTAGGCATAGTCTCTAACTTATCCGACTACCACAAGGCGAAAGTCACTGGGAGCAATCTCGAAAGCCGAATACCTAGTGGTGTGATATAAGTCCAATGTAATTGTAGTGCAGCTGATGGCGGACTTCGATGTACTAAAATTGTCCCGAGGAAACATAATTAATTGACGGAGGTCAGGCACTAAGCCCTCCTTCGACCGGAATTTCGATTCATTCATCTGAGTGACCCAGTTTTTTCCTTCACTGCTGTATCGTCCCACACACCTCATATTGACTCGCGATGGTCTATTAGCGTTATAACGCACTCTTCAGCTAAGTGGACCAAAAATTCATTATCTTGGAGAAAAATACGACCCAAGACAAGAAAAGATGTTAAGCGCATGTACAGACAAAAAATTATTACAGTTTCAGAAAAATTGGATGATTCATTCAAGAGAAAAAAGCTTCACAAAAGCTAGATGATTTATTCAAGAGAAAGAGCTTCACAAATTGACAAGATTGTTGCGGTTCTCCCTGCTTTATTTCTTCGTTTGTTGATTGTCCTTGGTGTCGACGTACTGTGTTGCTACACTGACTGAGAAATGGGGTTTGTAATTGGGACACTGACTACTGTAAATGATGTAGCCGACAAATGCACAGTTGCGTTTCACCGTCTTTTACTGTATGTTTAGCCCCCCCCCCCCCCACAATACAGAGTTATATATGGCCAGTGCATTGTTGTTCTAACTTCCGATAAGCCTCATTAATAGTTAGCAGGGGAACCTCCCCATACTGTTACTACAGATTACTGTTGAACGTCTACGAGCAGTAAAAGCCTAACCACAAATTTCACAGTTCTTGAAGGATAGAAAGGTACATATGGAGCGGACACTGTCACAGTTTTAACACATGGCTTAATTGCGTAACAAAAAAATGGTTTAAATGGCTCTGAGCACTATGGGATTTTACTGCTGTGGTCATCAGTCCCCTAGAACTTAAACCTAATTAACCTAAGGACATCACACACATCCATGCCCAAGGCAGGATTCGAACCTGCGACCGTAGCAATTGCGTAACACTTAGTACCCTGTTAAGTTAATGCATTGTCGTCGCTCTAACCAACACAGGTTCCTCGTCTGAAACTCAGCCGTAGACCGAATGTTACGTGACCAAAAATCAGACCCTTTTATATCATCAGAATAATGGGTACTGAAACTACCCATTGTTTAAAGCTAAATTTACAGAAATTACAGTTAAAACTTAACTCATTCGATTAATTGAATACATAGAAAAGTTGCGTCTTTTGAACAGTTTCTTCTACTGCAAAAGTTAGGTCAAATTATTTGTTTAAATCATGAAATTAACAAATATCATTACGCAAAAGTACTTTGGCAAAATTGTTAATTACTTTGCAATTAATGAAGGGCTTGTTTTGTTAACATGTTTTCGAATAGAGCCAAAAAGTTACAGATTTCACCCTATAACGAAAGCTACTAACTATGAACAGTCAAAATAAATTAGAAAATCAATTACATACCTAACACTAAGCACAAAATTAGATCTGGTGTTATATTCTTTAAAACTGAGGCCAAACCTGTCTTTATTATGAAAATGCAGACTATATCCACATCTGTTAATGGTAAATTGTTAAAAGTAAAAAAAAAAAAACCAATTTTTAGGAGGCAGATGGCAAAACAAGAGTGGAATTAAAATTATCCCAGCTTGCTTCATCACAAGATCAATAACGCGTTGGTCAACCTCTGGCCCTTATGCAAGCAGTTATTCGGTGCACTGGATGATACAGTTGCTTGATGTTCTTCTGAGCGATATCATGCTAAACTCTGTCCAATTGGCACGTTATATCGTCAAAACCTAGAAATGGTTCTACGGCCCTGCCCATAATGCTCCAACCGTTCTGAATTGAAGAGCTATAAAGCGACCTTCTCCGCAAGGGAGGATTTGGCAAGTATGAAGGCAAACAGTAGAAACACGAGCCGTGTGTGGACGGACATTACGATTCTGAAATATAAGCCCAGGATAGCTTGCAATGAAGGGCAACAAAATGGGACATAGAATACAGTCGATGTACCGCTGTGCTGTAAGAGTGCCGCTGATGACAATCAAAGGGGTCCTGTTATGAAATGGAGTGCCCTCCCCCCTGGCCACTACTTTTGGCTGTCGAGCCATACAGCGAGCGACAGTCAGGTTGGTATCCCGTCTCTCTCTAGGGCATCTCCAGACGTCTTCGCTGTTCATCAGGTCTCATTTCGAAGCGAGACTCATCACTGAAGACAGTTCTGCTCCATTCAATGAGATTCCAGGCCAGAGTCGTGTCTGGAGACGCCTCTGACAGTAGTGTGATATCAGCCTGACTGTCGCTCACCTTACTGCTCTACAGCCAGGTGTGATGACCTGGGGTGCCATTCCGCCCCGTTTTGTTTCCCTTCGTGGTCAGCCATTCTTGGCTTACATTTCAACTAGATATGCCCGACCATGGCGAGAGTTTCTAATACTTGTCCTCGTGACTGACAGATCCCACGTTGGCAGCAAGGTCGCCACACCTCTTACCAATTGAGAACGCTAGGAGCATTTTGGGCAGGACCCTCCAATCATCTCGGGATTTTGACGATCTAACTCATCCATTTCCGGCCGAAGTGGCCGTGCGGTTAAAGGCGCTGCAGTCTGGAACCGCAAGACCGCTACGGTCGCAGGTTCGAATCCTGCCTAGGGCATGGATGTTTGTGATGTCCTTAGGTTAGTAAGGTTTAACTAGTTCTAAGTTCTAGGGGACTAATGACCTCAGCAGTTGAGTCCCATAGTGCTCAGAGCCATTTGAACCATTTGAACTCATCCATTGGATAAAATGTGGCACGGCATCCCTCAGCAGGACACCCAGCAAGTCTACCATTCCTCTCAAGCCGAATAACTGATTGTATAGGGGCCAGAGGTGCATCAATACGTTATGGACTTGCTCTATTTGTGAAGCACTTCCTCTTGAATAAATCATCCAAGTTTTTTGTAAAATATTAATAATTTGTTTGCCTGTACATGTACATCATATGTACCACTTTCCGTCTCATTTGGGTAATTCCCTCGTGAAATTTTTGTCTTAGAGGTAATTAAAAGGTGAAATATTTATGTAGATTTTAAAATTAATAAAAGGTTATTGCCACCGATAATGCTAATTGATAGTGCTAAATATAATTATAGTATTAAGTTTCTTCATTTTTAATGAACTAAAGGCAACTTAAAAATTAATGGAAAGTAATGTAGGAAACAGAAACTAAGTACGGAACTGTTTTACTTTGGAGGGGGGGGGCGGGGGAAGGGGGGTTATAATTGGAGGGGCAACGGGATGGGTAAAATGATGAGAGAAGTTCTGATATGAGGTGGGAGAGTGATGAAAGAATTAAATTGATTGGACAGCTGATTATGTGCATGGTCATAGACTTTCTCAAGCTCAAGAGATAGAAATATTGCTGAGCTTTTGTGGTGTATTTAGTGAGATAGAAAATCAGCGCAGTACAAAAATCTTTGTGTTGTACCTTACGACAGTTCTTGTCGTGGGGGAAGCCTCGTCAGAGAGGTCCCCCGCATGGGCGGCTAGGCTCAAAAATGGCTCTGAGCACTATGGGACTTAACATCTATGGTCATCAGTCCCCTAGAACTTAGAACTACTTAAACCTAACTAACCTAAGGACATCACACACATCCATGCCCGAGGCAGGATTCGAACCTGCGACCGTAGCAGTCGCGCGTCTCCGGACTGAGCGCCTAGAACCGCTAGACCACCGCGGCCGGCGGGCGGCTAGGGAAGTGATTCCAGTGGTGGTTGCCCGCTGCCTTCCACTGGTGTTGATGAAATGATTATGAGGACAATACAACACCCAGTCCCTGAGCGGTCCCTGAGCAGTCCCTGAGCAGTCCCTGAGCAGAGAAAACCCGTGCCCCATGGCGTGACAGACCGCCGCGCTGACCATTCACCCATCAGGGCGGACAGTGCCGTACAGCACTCGGTCGTAAGAGATAAGTAGGAATAAACGCCATACTGGTCAATAGGAAGAAGTGAGTGTTAGTTCATATGTTGACGGATATAGGGAGAGGATGGATTCAAAGAGCTGCTAAATACCGAGGCAAAGCTGGTAGGTGGCGAGAGGAAGTATCACTCGCAGGTTTGTACAGTTTGAGGAAAATTGGAATTTGTGAGGTTTTCCACAATGTGGGGAAGTAACATGTATAGAGAATCGTGGTATAAAGGGTTGCCAAGGTTACTGCATAGGATATATTTTTAGGTAAACCAGCCGCGATCTGGGGTGGTGTTGCCTTTACGCTTTTTGTGTAGTACTTGTTTTACGAGTATGTCGTATGCTGTGATTAGTGAGTTTACCTCTGTGTTTGTGATATGGTAACCATTCAGTAGGAGTTCATAGGTTCGTAAGTTCGTAGCGATAGGGAATAAACGAAATAAGGGCCGTTGGTAACTCTAAATATATCAAAGACATAGGAGTAGGTGAGTTAACTGAATGTTAACCAATACTTGGGAGAGTAAATTGGGAGTACAGCTTTAAGTATAGTTCATGTCTGGTGGCAGCATCGGTAATTTTGGACTCTTCGCTTTATCTCTGTATTTGCTGGTGGCAAGTGAATGCATTGTTGTCCTGTGTCTGGAAGGGTATAATTGAAGGTTTCACAGAATAGTAGACCTTGAGGGGGAAGAGGAGGGGAGAGGGAGAGTCGGACAGTTAGAATTGCTCTCTGTAGGAATGTGTGTCAATACAGCATCTGAAAATGTCTGCTTTAGGAAGGTGGCAGTACGAGTGTTGTAATTATGTTGTTCAAAGAATGGTGGGTGGTTTTCAGCTGATTCCTTGTGGGTATCATTTCAGTTGATATGGGAGTAGTCTCGAATAACTTTTGGGTGGTTATTAGGATAGAGTGCGAGAGGTCGGCCGTAAGGTACACTGAAATGTACAGAGAAATAGAACCTCCAGTTTGAACAAGGACTTCTGCAGTGACGAGTCCAAGGAGATCGAGATTATACAATATGCAAAATTGTTACTTTAGGGATGTGTGTGCTGTGGAATGAGAACTATGGCCTCTTGATGTCGCCCCTGGAATTCTGCAGGTATTCTCTATGGGTACTTAGGTCAGGGGTAGTAATGTGATGGGAAATGTATGGCCTACATTGATGAGGAAGTCATAGGGGATGGGATGGTGTGGTCGGAGATGGCACATGTAGTAGCTAAGTTTTTGAAGGACATCGTAAGTATGAGTTATTCTATATCAGTGTAACTGAAGTCAACAGATAGGTATACCTGCTTAAAGGAAGTCCCTCTAACTAAGGGCTCACCTTCAGAGGCCGTAATGTTTCCAAGTAGAGAAGGAATTAGCTAATTTTATTATAGCATATTTTACTAGAGATAAAGTTAGTGAACTGCTCATATATGTTGACTCTGAAATTATTGGTATATCGGAGCACAACTTCAATAACTTGACAATTCAGAGGCTTCCTTTACCAGGATACAGATTAGCTTGCTGTTTTCCAAGGAGTTCCTTGCGGGGTGGGGGAGTGGCTATGTATGTAAAAAACAGTATTCCATTTGAGTCCATAGACGTATCACGGCATTGCACTGAACAGATATTTGAATATTGTGCAGGGAAGTTGAATTTAGTGAAACTAAACTTCTAATTGCTGTTGTTTATAGGTCCCCTAACTCTGACTTCAGAGCATTTCTGCTCAAGCTAGAGTGGATTCTTGATTCACTTTGTAGGAATTACCAGAAATTAGTTGTATGTGGAGACCTCAATATAAATTTTGTATATGATGGCGCAAGAAAAAGGATGTTGGTACATCTCCTAAATTCATATGAGCTGATGAAGGGTATGTTTTTTCCAACTAGGGTGCAGGGGAGCATTAGCACAGCCATAGACAATATTCTTATTCATTTGTCATTACTAGGTGGCCATTCTGTTAATAAAAGTGTAATGGCCTTTCAGACATTGATGCACAAATTTTACCACTAAAAGGCTTTTGTTCTCAAACAAATGTCAGATGTAATTACAAACTATGTAGGAAAGCTAATCCAATAGAGAGTTTTTTGAACCTTGTCAAGGAACAGGAGTGGCAGGATGTTTATAGTGTTGATAACATAGATGATAAATATAATGCTTTCCTTAATACATTTCTCATACTCTTTGAGATTTGCTTTCCATTAGGACGTTCTAAATGGGGTATTAACAGTAATAGGCAGCCTGGGTGGCTGACTAATGGGATAAGGATATCATGTAGAACAAAGTGGGAATTATATAAAAATGTTAGAAGAAGTCACTGAGCCGTTCACAGCTCGCGTTTATCCCATTTACTGTTTGTCATCTTCTATTACGGTACTGCCACCTCGTTTTCTTATTCCATTTACTGGCGTCACTAACTTCCTGCCTTACTTGCCCATGAGCAGCAGCAGCAGCACGTATCGATATGTGCACTGTCGTACCATCTCTGGAGCGACCGATAGTATTTCCGGGTCGTCATTTGTCTGGTAGTCAGTTCGGGACGCAACAGCAGTGAAGTCGGAGACGGAGCGCCGGTGAGGCGCCCTACGTAGGGACATTGGAGTGGGACGACCGTTGGTTGGTCGTTCGGTTGGTCGTCTCATTGGCCGACGTATATTTGGTACTTTCACTGTTTCCGGGCCTGGGCAGTTGGTCGATTGGCGTGGAGCAGCGAGGAAATCTCCATGACGCGTAGTTTGGCCGGTCCCGCTGGCGGCCTCTATGTGGTGTCAGAGTGTGTGGGGCTGTTCCCATTGTTACGAGGTTCGTGGTACACCGATCCTGGACGGGAAAGTTGAGTTTTGACTTGACCTACGAGCAAGTCACAGCTGTTCACATTGTGTCGTTTGGAGTTCGTTGTCGGCTGTTGGGATATTCCTGTGAGCAACAAAGTGAATTTTCAAGTTGGCAAATTTTAGCCACCCTCAATTGGAGTTTAACTGTAATTGGTTATTTAAATTGAAGTGCACCAGCGAAATCTTCTGCCTTGTGGCGGTAAACGTTCCCTTGACCTGCCCTGGCCGTTGACGTGAATTCAGGCAGTGTATTTTCCTCATCGTGTTGTCGCTGTCCAGCACGGTGTGTAGTTTGACAGCTCAACGTATGATTGGTTGTAGGGGCCAATACCTCCTACGTTGTTCCATTGAACTCCCTGCTGTGTGCTGGTCGGGTGAAGCGGAGGTAATCTTGTCGGTGGGTCCGTTGACTGTCTGTCGATTGGGTTGTCGTTGGATCGACAATGCTTGGGCCGACTGCCTGTCTCGCCTAAGTGAGCATTAGTATTTGAATTCCAAGTCGACCTTCGGAACTTCTGAGCGCCTTGGGGTGTACTGCCTTTTCTTGTTTGTTCTTGTTGTTTGTACTTGTATGGCTTCTAGCCGATTTTTAGATTAAGGTTGTTTTGCCCTTTAGGCATCAGATGGTTTGGGCCTTCATCCTAATTTAAGAACTGTTTTACGTAACGCCTTTGGCATTTTTTTAAAATAATGTTATTGAGTGTTAAGTGTTGGGCCTTCAGCCGACTTTGAATTTAAGTTGTTTGCTCTTAAAGTGTCAGATTCTTTGGGCCTTCAGGCTAATTAAGGAACTGTTTTAAGATAAGGCTTTGAATTTTAAATTTCTGATTTTGGTTGAGATTTAAGTTATTGGCTTTCAGCTGTTTTTTTAAATTAAAGTGGTCTTGCCCTTAAAGCATGAAATTGTATGGCCCAATCATCCGCTAATTAAGTTCCAAAACTAAAGCTGTTTTTTTTTTTAATTCTCGGCTTTTGTAATGTTTGATCAATAAGAGGCTGCATGTTCGAGTGTAACTGACAGCGGTTTATTTTGGCCCCTTTCCACAACTTAAACTACCTGTCCTGTGGGTTTAGCAGGGCGTCTATCACAATCAAGCTACAATAGCCCATTACAAACAGTACTGTAAGGTGCTTAAAAATGTTAAGAAGGCAAAGAGTATGTGGTATGCAAATAGAATAGCTATTTCGCATGATAAAATTAAAACCATATGGTCAGTTGTGAAGGAAGTGTCTGGTCAGCAGCACAAGGTCGACGATATAAAGTCAATTCATAGTAAGTATTTCTGTTACTGATAAATCAGATATATGTACAGTATTTAACAATAATTTTCTGAGCATTGCTGGTGAATTAAATAAAAATTTAGTTTCTACAGGGAATCATGTAACTTTCTTGGCAAATGGCTGTACGAGATTTGTCTGAAATACTCCTGTGATACATACAAGGGGGAGATTGGGTCAATAATTAAATCAATGAAGACTAAGGATTCTCATGGATATGATGGAGTGCCTAGCAAAATATTAAAGTGCTTTACTGCACATGATAGCCCTGTATTGAGCCATATTTGTGATTTTTCCTTTAGGAATGGTCAGTTTCCTGAACGATTAAAATACTCAGTAGTAAAGCCGCTTTATAAAAAGGGAGAAAAGGATAATGTAGACAATTTTAGACCTATTTCTATACGATCAGTGTTCGATAAAGTTACTGAAAAGGCTTTGTGTGTAAGGATAAATGATCATTTTATCACACGATTTGCTATCAAATGTACAGTTCGGCTTTAGAAGTGGTTTAACAACTGAATGTGCTATATTCTCTTTTCTCTGTGAGATTCTGGATGGGTTAAACAAAAGGTTTAGAACGCCAAGCATAATTTTTGATTTAACTAAGGCGTTTGATTGTGTTGATCAAAAAATATCGCTCCAGGAGTTGGACCATTATGGAATATGGGGGTAGCTCACAACTGGTTCACCTCTTACTTTAGCAACAGACAGCAAAAGGTCATTATTCACAATATTGAGAATGGCTGCGATGTGGGGTCTGAGTGGGGTACAGTTACAGTTTCTAGCAAACAGTTCAACAAAACCTGACGTTTTAATTTCACAAAATGGTCGTATGATTAGTGAAAGTGAACAGTTCAAATTTCTAGGTGTTCAGATAGATAGTAAACTGTTGTGGAAAGCCCACGTTCAGGATTTTGTTGAAAGGCTTAATGCTGCCATTTTTACTATTCTAACGGTATCTGAAGTGAGTGATCGTTCGACACGATTAGTCTACTTTGCTTATTTTCATTCGCTTATGTCGTACGGTATTATACTTTGGGGTAACTCTTCCCATTCTAAAAGGATATTTTTGGCTCAGAAACCGGCTGTTCGGGCAATAAGTGGTGTAAGTTCACGAACCTCTTGTCGACCCCTGATAACGAGTCTGGGTATTTTGCCATTGGCCTCTCAATACATATATATTCCTTACTGTCACTTCTTATTAACAATGTTAGCTCATCCCCAAGAATAAGCAGCTTTCACTCAGTTAATACCCGGCAGAAATCAAACCTGCATTTGGATTGGACTTCCTGAATTCTTATGCAGAAAGGTGTGCAGTATACTGCTGCACCCCTTTTCAATAAGCTACTGCTCGTATTCAAAAATATTAGCGTAATCCACGCTCTTTCAAATCGAAACTGAAGAGTTTCCTTATGGGTCACTCCATCGCTTCTGTCGAGGAGTTCCTTGAAAAATTAAGCTGATTATTGTTGTTGTTGACTGCATTTACTTAAACTTATTGATTGACATTTTTCGAGTTCATAAACATTTCATTTTTATCTGTTTTATGTTGTAATTTCATGTACTGACATGTTCCCTGACCTTGGAGATTTGCTCCTCAATTTGGTCTTACGGAACTTGAGGTGTAAATAAAATAAATACGTAAATGGTAATGTATTTCATGTGGGCAACTTAGGTCAGGGAATGGGTTATCTGTATGATGTAGGAGGTAAAGGGGGAAGGTCCGTACATTGCGAAGGGGTTGAAGGAACCTTTCATTCAGTGTGAAGTTATGGATTTTATGTTTGGTCAAGGTGTGCATAAACAAGACTTTGTTTGTTGGGAGGGATAGGATGGAATGGACGAGGATAAGCCTCAGGGAATGTTTTATGTGGACGAATACTAGTGGAGATTTAGTCTGTCAGGGAACTTGGGAACGAAGTATACATGGGTGTTTAGCTGGAATGCGGAGTGGGTTGCAAGGGAGATTTGTTGGAGGTCTGGTCATTGGAATAGGGAGAAATTTCAAAAGGTAGTAATTATTAATTTTATGTCTTCAGCAGTGGAAGTTTGCAAGAGGACGGAAAGTCATGTGATGATGATTATGCTAAGAAGCTGATTCTGCTATTGTTGCTTTTGACGTTGCTGCTGATATACCTGGAACGTTCTACAAAAGCACTGGTTTGATGCAGGATACTGGTTCTGTTGCACGAATTTGTTTGGTTGATGTTATTCTTGCTGTCGGTGGTGATTTAGGTGATATCCCAAATGAAAGAAAAAATGGAAAGTGGGGGTTTTCTTCATAGTAAGTAGAGTACCTCCAGGATATTACTATGGATGTTTAGGAGTGTGTACGGTGGTGGTTGTACAGGGCGGAATTATGTGGTAGAGAAGGAGTGAATCGCAGAGGATGAATGGCGTCACTGGTGATTGTGTTGGTAGACTGGTAGGCAGATGACGGGATAATGAGCAGTGTTTGACAACTGACCACTACATCGGTACTACCAGCAAGTGAAGACGCAAACTTTTAGATGAAACATCACATGACAGCAACAATAACAAGCACATATTCCCGACAAGAATCAGTAACAAAATGGCAGCCATTGAACTAGCACCACACAATATCTCTAGCCAACCTAGTCAATAGACGTAGTTTGTGGGAAGGAAAGTCATACCACTAGGTCAAGAAGAGTTCCATGTGGTCCAAGTGCTTCGAAGGAGAGACGGGTTTTACATACTGAATCCGAGGAGACGTCGGCTAGTCTGAAGGGTCGGACTAGTGTCACAATGATGGCAGCTGCGTCTAAAGTGCTGACAGTTATCTACTTCGTTCACAGCAGATAATTTGATCCTGTCTGCTAGAGTGGATTCACTTGTATGTTTTCATGTATAGTGGCTGCAGAATGAAGCTTAGTGAACTTTTATTTAATTTCTCAAGCTTCATTTACTCTTTCAGTGTCATGACAGTGCTTTATGGCTTTGGCAGGATGGATGTAAGAACTGTTTATATGTGTATATTCATTTAAGCAACGGCTGGACAAAAATATGGAAACAGCGCAATAAATGCATGCTTGAACATAAATGCAGAAGCTAGCCAAGCCTGCGGTTTCTGCAGTTGTATTTGACCACGGACGGCACCAGCGCTGTGTCTCGATACATTGCATGTGTCAGTCGTGACCTGAACATTGTTCTGTATAGTTGCGACTGGCTTATGTCTGAACTAAGTGAATTCGAACGTGGGTAAATTGTTGGTCTTATGGTGGGCGCTTCCGCAAGCAAGGGATCGGCTCCCTTGAAAAGGCACCGTATCGAAGATTTGTACCGTATACAGGGAAAGCAGGAAAACATCGACCACTAAGTCACATCGCGGGCGTAAGTGTGCTGAGTGATCATTGAAGATGATTGGAATGAAGAATAAGAGGCCTACAGTTGAAAATCTCGGTGCACAACTGAAGGCCACTCTTGCTAGCCATGTCAGCACCAAATCAATGTGAAGGGAGCTATATAAGCTGGGAATTACGTGGCGAGCAGTAATTCCAAATCCACTCATCCGTGACGCAATGCCCGGAACAGGAAAACGTGAAGCCAAAGTCATAAAAGCAATGGAAGGAAGCCATTTTTGTCCAATGAGCCTTTCTTCAATGCCTGCAGCTTCTGGCCAAGTTTGTCCTAAGAGTGAAACATAGCGTGGGTGCGATTATTATTTGAACAACTATATCGTGGTATTCGATGGGGCATATGGTCACTGTGCAAGGTCGCGCTACCGCCAATGTCTGTGTGACGATTTTGGCTGATCATGTGCTTTCTGCGCTAAAATGTTTGTTCTCCAGTGGTGATGCTGTGTTGCAAGACGGTAGCGCCGATTTTCGCACAGCTCTCGTCGTCCAGAACCGATTTTATGAGCACGAGGATGAATTGTCGCATCCCCCTGGCCACCACAGTCACCGGATGTCAATATTATTGAGCCTTTGTGGTCTAGCTTGGAGAGAAGAGTGCATGATCGCTATCCACCTCCACGGTCGATCCCTGAAGTCACTATGTTTATGGAAGAATGCTATATCTGAACGCAATCGGGTTTCCCACAGCGTATTAGGATTGGTAATGTGTTGTTCTTGGTGTTTCAATGTTTTTGTCCAGCTCAAGTATGTGCACATTAGGCTCTGTGGTATTCTGATCGTACTTTGATAGTGTTATTAACTACTACACGTTAATAGTTCTTTTAAATAAAGTTATCGGCTCTGCAGATTATGTGTATTTATTCAAAAACCTGTGACGTTTTGTACTTCCGGCTAAGCTCCATGAATCATGCACTTTGTGAAGTCTGGAGTTCTGTTTTCATGCTTTTATTATTGTGTATGTTACACCCATTTCCATGTTTTATGAGAGGATTACAGATGTTTTCGTCGCCATTCATGGCCAGTTTGATGGCCTGAAAAAATTTCAAAATTCCTTCGTTTTGCCAGACGGTTTACACGTTAAGACTTGGTGGCAGAGACCAGATACTTATTGTAGATTGGGTACAATAATGCCCGTTTATTTAGAATTCCTTTTACTGCCGGTGGAGCACGTCCTTGTATAGATTTATCATTTTCTGTTAGTAGCTGCACTCACCTCGAGTGAAATAAAATAATTTTGGTCTTTTGGGGCAATTTTTTTTGTACTATTAGTTTCTGCCGCCGGCTTATCGCTCTCTGCCCAATCAGAAACGTCCGTTTATGAAGGACGACTGCGTCAGCTTGCGACAGACACCGCTACAAAATAGCGAGTCGATGGGATCCTTGGCCATTTCCCGTGCACAGTCACGTGAAAGCCAGACAGAGTTATTAACAAGAGAGTTACTAACAATGGCTGAACCAGTGAGGGTAAGCAACGGGAAAAAAGGCAATGGAGAAAAAGTATTTTCAAGAAAGGTCTTGGCTAGCTGGAGCGTTGGCGTAAAACACGTGAAAATATTTTTGTAGTGTTTGAGTCTTGCCGGCGCGACGATAGCCTCTCTAGCTGCTGCTGCTGCTGCTGCTGCTTTTATATGGTATATACAGGGTGAACGAGAAGTCGACCTAAAAAATTTCGAAGGGTATTCAAGGATATTTTCTGAGAAATTTGGTGTAAGAAGTGCGTGGTCTTCAGCGGCTCTTAGAGAGCAATAATGTAACTGCGATTTATGGTTCAAATGGCTCTGAGCACTATGGGAGTTAACATCTGAGTCATGTCCCCTAGAACTTAGAACTACTTAAACCTAACTAACATAAGGACATCACACACATCCATGCCCGAGATAGGATTCGAACCTGCGACCGTAGCGGTCGCGCGACTCCAGACTGAAGCGCTCAGAACCGCTCGGCCACACTGCCTGGCCTGCGATTTATGCTCTGTTACTTCAGTTACCTTCGTTTCTGTGAAAATACCTTCATACCAGTGAAAAAGCTAGTGCAATATGCAATCTTTATAACATGGCATGATCCGGTTTCCCGTCTGTTCCCTTATACAGACGCAAAAGTACAGTGGTGTGGTTGTCGTCGCTGAGAAAACAGCTGGGAGAACGTCCCCGTGCCGCTATTCCCTTGCATGCAGTCAACCCTCACACGACGTGCGTAGCGGCCAACTGTTCATCAGTAAACCTAGCTGCATGGATGTGTATCTCTCATAACGTACAACTAACGCTACCGGGAAAACAAACCAGAGATAGAGCCGAGCAATACTCAATGGGAGCTTGAAGGCAAAGAGAAAAGTGGTCATTACTGCAGCCAGCTGCAAGTACTGTGACTGAATGGAATTAAATTTGTTTCCAAATCAGAGAAAATGTGCATGCCTTAAATGCATGCCTGTGCATATATTTTCAGCAGAATATAGATTACAAAATAATTTAGCGGAAAAATCAAACGAAATGTAATCTCAACGCATCGTCAGACCAAAGTTCCTTTATATCGAAATACTCGGAAAATATCTTTGAACAACATCCGAAATTTTTTCTGTGGAGTTGTGGTTCACCCCGAATATAAGGCTGAAATATCTGTCTGAAGAGAAATCTTCTTTGGCCGGGGGTATTTAGTACTACATTTACGTCTGTTAGACGATGTCAATAAATCACGATACCATTGTGGTGAGTGTCGCAAGTATACAATAATTTATATGGCCGGCCGATGTGGCCGAGCGGTTCTAGGCGCTACAGTCTGGAGCCGCGCGACCGCTACGATCGCATGTTCTAATCCTGCCTCGGGTATGGATGTGTGTGTGATGTCCTTAGGTTAGTTAGGTTTAAGCAGTTCTAAATTCTAGGGGATTGATGACCTCAGCAGTTAAGTCCCATAGTGCTCAGAGCCATAATTTATATGAAGCGTTATTAAGAATAAAAATTACCAATGTGTACACTAGAAAGCTTCAGTTGGACTAAATTAACTGTTCGGAGCAACGAAACTAATAAGTGAGTGGTGCTTCGTCACTGTCGGGGAACTCGGCCGACTGAGTAAACGTTAACCTCAGCGCGGGCGCGCAGTTAGTCTCTTGTCAAACAAAGCTCCTGGAATGAATGCTTTATCACTTAAGCAGATTTAGAACTCGCCCGCCTGTGGCATCCGTCCCTGGGCGTACGTCACGAGTTGAAAAACTAGGAAGAACTTTCCAGGAGAGGTCTTCTTTCTGCAGCAGTATTGAGTATTGCGGGCACAGACACTGTTTTACATAATCCGATATTCAAAAAGTTGAAAGCGCAGGGGAAAAGCGCGACGTTAATTCTGAAAGTAGCCGTCATTTGTCCTTTCTCCCTAGGGAGGAAGCGAACTCCAGACCTCCCTAGCTATACAAAACTGGTGAAAACATGAAAGCAGGTTTGAGATGAATAAATTTCTTTTCAGTTTCACTGGTAGTACTTGTTGTTAGCCTTTTGTTTGAGGAATGTCCACTGCATTTAGAAAATACTAAGATGTTAGACCCGTGTTGAAATGTCATCGGCTAACCTAAATGATTTTATTTCTTCCCTCTGAACTTCAATGCCATTTTATGCTTGGCCTTATGTTTCCTTTACTGCTTCCTCAGCTTTTTTGTTCTCAGTTCAAAACCGGTTTTATGCAGCTCTCCATGCTACTCTATCCTGTAAAAGTCTCTTCATCTCCGAAAAACTACTGCAGCCAACACGCATTTGCACGTGCTTACCGCATTTGTTTTCAAGGAAATGTTCACGTTAGATGCACTTTTCTTTTTATTTAAAGCCACGACACCTCTCGGTGCCAAAAGTCCATTGTCTAGTGGTACAGGTATGTATCAGGCGACTTGATCAAGCGCAGGGTGCTTACTGTATTCATCTCTTGGCCTCCATTTACAAATTTTACCACCTCACACTTCCCTCCAATATAAAATTGACGATCCCTTGATATGTCAGTGTTGTATGAACCGATCCCTTCTTTTAGTTATGTCGCAAAGTTCTGGTCTCCCCAGTTCTATTCAGCATTTCCCCATTAGTTAGGCGAACTACTCATCTAATCTTCAGCGTTATTTTCCAGCAACACCTTTCAAAGGCTTCTACTTTCTCTTTGTCTGAACTGTTTATCGTCCATTTCCGTACAAGGCTGCACTCCAGACAAATACCTTCAGCAAAGACTTCCTGACAGTTAAACCCATATTCGATGTTAACAAATTTCTGTTCTTCAAAAACGCTTTTTCTTCCATTGCCAGTCTACATTTTGTATCCTCGCTACCTCGTCCATCATCAGTAACTTTACTGAATAAAACAACAAAACTCAACTATCACTCATTTTTTGGTTTTGTTGACGATCATCTTATTTCCTTCTTTCAAGAAACTGTCCATACCGTTATAGCGTTTAACTGCTCGTAGAAGTGCTTCGTTGTCTCTTACAGAATTAGAAAATGTCATTAGGAAACCTGAAAGTTTCTATTTCTTCTCCCTGAACTTTAATTCCCATTCCAAATTTATTCTGTTTCCTTTACTACTTGCTAAATGTAAGGAGTAACATCGGATGTAGGCTACAATACTGTCTGACCCTCCCAGCTACTGGTTTCCTTTCAGATGTCTCTTTTTGTTTCAGTGTCATCACCAAACCGTGCTCTACATCATGGAATTAATACATTACTTTTTCATGTCGTGGTATGCTCTGTTTAACACGAATCAACATATTTCAGCCCCACAAATACTGGTTGCGTGATTGAAGGTAATCGTAAGTACGCGGTATTTCATGTGTTTCTGTTTCACTTCTCGCAACAAAACAGGGTAATTGCTTACAGTTTTAGGAGATGAGCATTTAGCTGCTACTTTTATTATTATACCTTTCTAGCGAACCCAGCAATGCTTCGCAACTGCTAAATATACACGGGAATTAAATGCACGTGTAATCCCCCCCACAGCTGTGTCCGCCTTCTTCTTTTCCATCTCTTTCTACATCTCCTTCTATCTGTACCATTCTGCTCCTCCCCCTTCTCTCTGTCCATCTCCTCCCTCCCCCTCTACATCTTCATTTCCTCCCCTTTCTCTGTCCACCTCCCCCCCCCCCCTCCCCACCGTATTTGTCAACATGCTTAGTTGAGTGGTTACGTGTTTGCTTAAGATGCAGTCGGGCCCGCGGTCGATTCCTGGCTGGGTTGAAGATTTTTCTCCAGTAGTGACACTGTGTTGTCCTCTTCATCATTTCATCATTTCATCATAACCGATATGCAAATAGCCCAATGTAGCGTCACCTGAAATAAGACTTACAACCCGGCGGCTAAACTTCCTCCCATGGGGTCTTCTGGCCATCAACAAGGTAATTTTGTTCCATTTCTCGCCTCTTTCTCACTTTGAGCGTTGTTTATTGGTGTTGCAAAGCGAACTTTCACTGGACTTTGAAGTTTCTTAGAGTGAATGGGTAAATAATCTGTTAGGATCACTGGTATACGGTGTATGAGAGAGATGTCTCCAGTTGCTGGATCTGCGAGGATATTAGCTTCAACAATAGTATTTTGCATGGTTTCAATCTACGAACAGGTAGGATTGCAGAATATCGGACGATTCAGATCCTGTAGTAGTATTCACAACTTGATAAGCCATGAATACAACTCCCCTGTTTTCTGCTAAAACAGACTTCGAGAAAAAGGAGCACATTATTGTGTACTCGAATTTTGCTTAAAGTTTTACATAATGAGAGAATAGAATTACATAGAAGTAATTTGTCTAATGGCTTAAATCCCCTGATATAAAGTCAAAATGACTGCGAAAAAGAATACTAAACCACACATCATTTTCTCAGCACGGGTCAGAAATTTTTCTCACAGTCGGTTTTAATAGAAAAATTATATATATTGCATTATCCTGTTCCCAAAATTCTTGTAGATAGACGCTGACTGTGGTTATTGTATCACAGACACACTTCAGAGATGTCATTAAATCCGCCCAAAGATGTAAACACACATGCATGAGCAGCGTCTTTTAGACGGAGGGGGTCCAACAGCCGATCAGTTCCAGTCCTTCCACCAGGAAGGAGGTACACGGCTCGTGTTGTCTGTTGTACAACCGTGCCTAGACGGTCAATACCGCGGTACGATCGCGTTCGCTTTGTTACTTTGTTCCAGGAAGGGCTCGCAACAAGCGAAGTGTTCAGGGGTCTCAGAGAGAACCAAAGCGATTTGGTTTGCACATGGAGGAGATACGAAGAGAGAGGAACTGTCGATGACATGCCTCGCTCAAGCCGTCCAAGCGCTACTACTGCAGAGGATGACCGATACCTACAGACTATGAGTCGGAGTAACTCTGACAGCAACGCCACCCTGTCGAATAACGCTGTTCGTGCAGCCACAGGACGTCGTGTTAAGACTCAAACTGTGCACAATATGCTGCATAATGCGCAACTTCAATCCCGACGTCCATGGCGAGGTCCATCTTTCCAATCACGACACCATGCAGCGAGGTACAGATGGGCCCAACAACACGCCGAATGGACCGCTCTGGACTGGCATCACGTTCTCTTCACCGATGAGTGTCGCATATGCCTTCAATCAAACAATCGTCGGAGGCAACTCGGTCAGACAGAACGCCTCACACACTGTCCAGGAGTGCATCAAGGTGGATGTTCCCTGCTGTTTTGGGGTGGCATTATGTGGGACCGACGTACGCCGCTGGTGGTCATGCAGGGCGCCGTAACGGCCGTACGATACATGAATGCCATCATTCGACTGATAGTGCAACCATATCGGGAGCATATTGGCGAGGCATTCGTCTTCATGGACGACAATTCGAACCCCCATTGTGCACATCTTGTGAATGACTTCCCTCAGGATTACGGACATCGCTTGACTAGAGTGGCTAGAATATTCTCCAGACATGAACCCTATCGAACATGCCTGGTATAGATTGAAAAGGGCTGTTTATGGACGACGTGACTCACCAAGCTCTGAGGCATCTACGCCGATTCGCTGTTGAGGAGTGGGACAATCTAGACCAACAGTGCCTTGACGAACTTGTGGATAGCATGCCACGACGAATACATGCATGCTTGAATGCAAGAGTACACGCTACTGGGTATTAGAGGTACCGGTGTGTACTGCAATCTCGACCACCACCTCTGAAGGTCTCGCTGTATGGTGGGTGGTACAACATCTAGTGTGTTGTTTTCGAGAGGAATAAAAAGGGAGAAAATGATGTTTATGCTGATCTCTATTATAATTTTCTGTACAGGTTCCGGAAATCTCTGAACCAAGGTGATGCAAAAAGAATTTGGCCAATTTTAGACGGATTAGAACCTAAGACAGAGGTACAGTCTTTTTCATTTTATCTTTCCAGAATTTCTCCTTGGCTCAGCTGATGGCCTGCCCCTGAATATTTATTA
This sequence comes from Schistocerca nitens, assembly GCF_023898315.1. Taxonomy (NCBI): domain Eukaryota; kingdom Metazoa; phylum Arthropoda; class Insecta; order Orthoptera; family Acrididae; genus Schistocerca; species Schistocerca nitens. Next base: position 517,392,684 of record NC_064614.1, read on the forward strand.
AAGTATACTTCAAAAATTTGAAGTATTTTGATCAAGAGCTTTTCAAGATTTTTGCCAATAACGTTTGCCTGTTGGACTTACATGTGGATATACTTTAAATAGATCGATATGCTAAAAGTGTATAGTCTAACGCCGCCCAAATTTTACTGTAGTATAATGTGAAAATGTGAAGTAAGCAGGTTCCCGAAATTTTTGCCAACAACGTTTCTCTTTTAGCAAGCATATTATTCTCTGAGCATTTAATAGAGCACTGTCTAAAATTTTTTAGGTATTAATTCGAGAACATTTCGAGCATTTTGCTAACAACGTTTCTCTGTTGTATAATACACAGGGTGAGTGAGAACTCGCTCCCTAGTTTCCATAAGTTCTGTGATTGTTGATATTTATTAACGACCGTTGTGTTTTGTTGCAGGATCCCTGAGACTACCTTGACCGTCTGTAGCATCTTCTTGAGGTGAACAACGATGGTGTGCCGATTGCACACTCTAACCTTGTATATCAGTAACACAACCAGTTTGTAGTTGCAACACTTCTTTATTGATTACACACACACATAAATTCATCAGCAGTAATAATCAGTTAACAACATTTGCATATCAAGAGCCTATCCACAATTAGTATTTACAATATTAACTGTCACACTTGTGACAATGGCCCCTTTACGATCTGGTAACAACCAAAATAATAGATGAAATAGATAACCAAATGTTTACAATGTCGGCTATCACCTTTCTCACTCAGTTTTACACTTACTGAAAGGGTAAAATTAATTTGATGCTATCTGACTTGAATGGTACTATATATGTTCTGTTTACAATTAGCATTCTACTACACTCAACGTCCGGAAGATTCTAGACTTTATGCAAGTTTAAGGCAAAACGTCAATTTGATGAACATGTGATGGACACGAGCAAATGTTAATCTATTAGGATTTCACAAACACAGTAGGACATCTTCTGCCTAAATAAGCCCCTTGTTGAATGGAATAGAGAAATCGCATGTAAACGGGATCCCGACGGCCCTGAGTTTAAATCCTCAGATTTTCGTCACACTGCAAGCTCGCGGGGTGAGGTTTGCTCGCGTCGACCACTATACACGTTTCTGGAAACCGGAAAACATGAGCGGCAGCACCACAGTAGTATATACATACAAGTCATATATATATATATATATATATATATATATATATATATATATATATATATATAAAGAGCAATACCTTAATATAAACATATTACAAGTTAACCAATGAACAGAATTAAGGAGCTTCGTTCCCTTTGATAAAAAAATCTAGATACTACGTGAAAGGATGTGCCAGTCCGCACCCAATGACTTAAGGTCCACCTTATAAGATAATCTGGCTTTGCTGAGTGGCTGATACCACATAAATCAAACGTGCAGTACCTAACGTGACAATCAACCTTCAGATAGGTACTTGAAATTGCAATAGAAAACTGTCACTTCAATAGGTCGCTAATGCAATAAGCATGGCCCCTATGGCCACAGACCACAGTACACACGGCCTCTATCCGACCACAAAACACAATGTGACCTATGTTTATCATGGCCACTTGCCTTCCATACACACAAGAAATTATTAAGAAACAACTACCACTAATTCGTAAAACCGGAAAATTTTAAATCTATAACTAAATTAAGAAAGGACGTTCAAGTGGACCAGCTACCTTCAGCGTGCTACTAAGCACCAAATCCAAACTTACAAATGCGAGGCGCTATCTCTAGCCACTTTAGTAACATAATTTCATGACCGTTCCAGAACATAACTCGTCTCGCCACCACTGCAGTGAATGTTTTGCTGGCCACTAGCACGAGCAACTGCAACAGTCAACAGTCCTCAAGCACACAATGATATTCAGTATATATAGGAGGAACCCACCACGAAAGCTTGGCGATTAATTTTTTTCTTCTTCATGTGAAATTCACACGCCATCCATCCACGTAGCTCTCGAGGTATTAACAAATCCTAGTCGCCGCTGGCCAGTCGTGTCAATACAAGTTTAATACTTCCCGGTACATGCTTCTTCGTTGCTCCAACTCAACTGGTCCTCACGCGCATACGGCCGTACCATGTGACATGGTGCCGCCAGGTTCGTTTGAGCAGTTACCAGACAGTGCCAGACAACAGGCTGTACTGCGCATGCACAGCTACGATGACGTAGGCATCCCGTGCTTGGTGCTTGCTCTGCTCAAACGCTTTTCGTCGCATTTCTGGTGGAATTTCGTGCGTGGTGGGGACCTTTGCCGAGAGCCATCAAGTGAAATAATATACATTTTCATAACCATGAAAGACCAAAATAAGTCTGGCGACCTGTAGCCCTTGTTCAGCGATGGTGGTGGGGTGTTCAAGGTCTTCATGCTACACTTGGTCCTAAAACCATTAGAAATTGTCACCCCAAACTAATGACAACTGAGTCAGTTGTGGAAAAGCAACGAGGAAGGCTATCTTCGGTGGGGCGATCTCCAGAAAATGTAGCGGCAGTGAAGCACGTCTTCACGCACAGTTCTGGTAAATCAACACGCCAAGCAGCTCGTGAGAGTGTAATCACCAGGCGTGCGTGTTGTGTTAAAGCAGGACCCTGACACCTCATCACGTTCAGGAGTTATTGTTTAAGGATTGTGAGAGGCGGATGGAATACGTAGAATTGTATTGTGATGGTATAACAATGGACCGGCGATCAGGCGGTTTTTCACGTTGGGAGATTCGTCAATCGAGGCAACTGCCATTATTGGGCAGAACCAAATGCAGGAATGATAGCAGAAAAATCACAAAGTCGACCGCCTTCCGTTGCTGCTGCAGATAAGGCGAATTAATACTCACGAGTTTCGAACAGTAGTGTCTTACTTTCAGTTATCTGTGCGGATACTAGTTTACTTTCTCAATTTCTTGCGTGTTTGGTTGTTTACTGTGCACAATCTTTCGTTTTAATATCAGTGTATGTAATGCACCCGCGCCGATACTGACGGTTGCATCTATCACCGAAACATACAGGCTTTTGTTTGCTTGCTTAGCTTGGTTGGGGGTCAGTGTCGGTTGGGCCGTTAGCGAGAGAGTCCACATTCCGTTACTGCTGCCGAAAAGGCGCGTACACAGTTCGAGCTTCAAACAGGAGTGTCTTATCAGTTATCTGTGTGGATATTAGCTTAATTTCTTGCGTGTTTGTGTGTTTGCTAGGCACAGTCCAGCGTTCTGATAACTGTGTAGTGTGCAGTTTTGCCGTCTTTGGTATGGATAGGGACTGCGATTGCTGTGTTCAGATACGATCTGAGTTGGTGACTCTTACCGCAACGGCTCCAGACGGTGTTGAGCTTCGGTTACACAGCTTGGGGCTATTGTCAATAGGCACAGAGATCCGTGGGGTGTCCAGCATGTCCCATGCAACGCTGATCGGTCCACTACTGCGGCCGTCCCAGGTACCACCCGCAGTGAACTTAACAATTCACCTGCGGCCGAGTGAGAGGTCGCTTCAAAGAGTGGCAAGGAGCGAAAGACCTTCCAGGGGGTGGGGGCCAGGGCCACCCTGGTTCGTCTGCTGAACATGTTTCTGGCTCTATGTATGGCTGACAAAGTCCCTGAGTTAGATGAAGTCGCTCGCCTTTCCAGAGGAAGCCTCTCAGCCTGCAAGGTCTGGGAATTGGCAGAGGGTGGGTTTACTGGCAGTTGGGAGCTCCAACGTTAGTGTGGTGGGGTCACATACCCAAGGAGGGGGAAGTAATCCAATGTGCACACTATTTGCATAACCGGAGGAGTCATTAAGATATGAATTGGGTGCTTCCAGATCCTATGAAGAGTAAAAGGGTGCAGCCAGCTGCAGGCGGTGGCTTACATCGGAATTAACGATGTGTTTCTCTTTGGCTCTGAAGAGACTGTCCTGGTCTGGGGCGGCTAACTGAAGTAGTAATGACTGCCAGACTAGCTTTCTAGATGAAGACAGAGCTCGCCATCTGTGACATCATCGACAGAACCGTCTGTGGTCCTTTGGTACAGAAGCGAATGGAAGGTCTGAATCAGAGGCTCAGACGGTTCTGCGACTGTGTAGACTGCAGATTCCTCGACTCGCTCGAGAGGGTGGTAGGTTTCCGGGTTCTGCTTAACCTATCATGGGTCCACTACAAACAGGAGGCTGCTACGCGCGCAGTGGTGGCTGTGTGGAGGGGACGGTGCGTTTTTTATAACTTGGTGGGTCTCGGGCGTCGGTCTGAAAGGGTGCAGGCCAGACACAGGAAAACAGACCTAGAAACTATTGCTATTGTTATAAATGTACCTGTGTTGGAAAAGAACCAGAGCTCCAACCGCTAATACAAAACAATGAAGGCTGGCCGGTGAGGCCGTGCAGTTCTAAACGCTTCAGTCTGGAACCGCATGACAGCTACGGTCGCAGGTTCGAATCCTGCCTGGGGCATGGATGTGTGTGATGGCCTTAGGTCAGTTAAGTTTCAGTAGTTCTTAGTTCTAGGGGACTCATGACCATAGATGTTAAAAGTCCCATAATGCTCAGAGCTACTTGAACCATTTTTTTTAAAACAATGAAGCTCAAATAGTTATAGGTGTAGAAAGCTAGCTAAAGCCGGAAATAGGTTCAGCCAAAATTTCTACAAGAACCTAACCGTGTTGAAAAAGGATAAGATTTATTCAAATGTATTTTTATTCCAGTCTTTGATCACAATCTCAGTTCTTTAGATGATGACCGGCTTCAGTCCGAATGACCATCCTCAGATCTTTTTTACACCATGTCCTAAAGTGGTAAGGCCATATTGGCATCGTCAAAACATATAAATACACTCCTGGAAATTGAAAGAAGAACACCGTGAATTCATTGTCCCAGGAAGGGGAAACTTTGACACATTCCTGGGGTCAGATACATCACATGATCACACTGACAGAACCACAGGCACATAGACACAGGCAACAGAGCATGCACAATGTCGGCACTAGTACAGTGTATATCCACCTTTCGCAGCAATGCAGGCTGCTATTCTCCCATGGAGACGATCGTAGAGATGCTGGATGTAGTCCTGTGGAACGGCTTGCCATGCCATTTCCACCTGGCGCCTCAGTTGGACCAGCGTTCGTGCTGGACGTGCAGACCGCGTGAGACGACGCTTCATACAGTCCCAAACATGCTCAATGGGGGACAGATCCGGAGATCGTGCTGGCCAGGGTAGTTGACTTACACCTTCTAGAGCACGTTGGGTGGCACGGGATACATGCGGACGTGCATTGTCCTGTTGGAACAGCAAGTTCCCTTGCCGGTCTAGGAATGGTAGAACGATGGGTTCGATGACGGTTTGGATGTACCGTGCACTATTCAGTGTCCCCTCGACGATCACCAGTGGTGTACGGCCAGTGTAGGAGATCGCTCCCCACACCATGATGCCGGGTGTTGGCCCTGTGTGCCTCGGTCGTATGCAGTCCTGATTGTGGCGCTCACCTGCACGGCGCCAAACACGCATACGACCATCATTGGCACCAAGGCAGAAGCGACTCTCATCGCTGAAGACGACACGTCTCCATTCGTCCCTCCATTCACGCCTGTCGCGACACCACTGGAGGCGGGCTGCACGATGTTGGGGCGTGAGCGGAAGACGGCCTAACGGTGTGCGGGACCGTAGCCCAGCTTCATGGAGACGGTTGCGAATGGTCCTCGCCGATACCCCAGGAGCAACAGTGTCCCTAATTTGCTGGGAAGTGGCGGTGCGGTCCCCTACGGCACTGCGTAGGATCCTACGGTCTTGGCGTGCATCCGTGCGTCGCTGCGGTCCGGTCCCAGGTCGACGGACACGTGCACCTTCCGCCGACTACTGGCGACAACATCGATGTACTGTGGAGACCTCACGCCCCACGTGTTGAGCAATTCGGCGGTACGTCCACCCGGCCTCCCGCATGCCCACTATACGCCCTCGCTCAAAGTCCGTCAACTGCACATACGGTTCACGTCCACGCTGTCGCGGCATGCTACCAGTGTTAAAGACTGCGATGGAGCTCCGTATGCCACGGCAAACTGGCTGACATTGACGGCGGCGGTGCACAAATGCTGCGCAGCTAGCGCCATTCGACGGTCAACACCGCGGTTCCTTGTGTGTCCGCTGTGCCGTGCGTGTGATCATTGCTTGTACAGCCCTCTCGCAGTGTCCGGAGCAAGTATGGTGGGTCTGACACACCGGTGTCAATGTGTTCTTTTTTCCATTTCCAGGAGTGTATAATCAGCACAGCATCGTCATACAGATATAAAATAAGATGTAGCTATTCTACACCTTATTTTAGATGTATAGTGAACTGGTATTTGGAAAGAATTTCTTGTCCTTTTGCTCTGTGACTTCAATTGATAATGGTCGCAGTTACCAACCCAGAAGAAGAAAAAAAAAAACGTTATAGCACTGCAGCTGCCTGTTTCTTTAACCTAGGTGCCATATGGGAATTGGAAATTTATGGTAAGTTTTTATGGAACCTAACTGCTGAGGTCATCGGTCGCTAGGCTTAAACACTACTTAATCTAGTTTAAACTTACTTGCGCTAAGGACAACACACACACACACACACGCACACGCACACGCACACACACACACCACACACACACACACACCCTTGCCCGAGGGTTGACTGGAACCTCCGACGGGGGAAGTCGCCCGAACAGTGGCAAGGCGCCCGAGACCGCGCGGCTATCCCGTGCGGCCGTGCCACATGTCACGTTCTAAATTCGACATTCTAGTAACCGTAGGAATCACATAACCAGTACTAGGGACAATAGTCGTCTTGATCTCGAGTGGGGATTGAGGTACACAAATGGAGAAATACTCTTACGCACAACACTGCAGTGCCTGTATTGTTCCGAATTACGGTGCACTTTTACTTCGGACATGCATGCATATCAGAAGGAACAAGCACTTCTGCGACTACAGTCGTTATGAAATAAATGAAACGTATGCGCTGTTGCGAATACGAAGTAACATCAGCTGTGTAACTAAGCGACGACAATGACAACTTTTGCCGTACCGGAACTCCGACATTAATGCATGTCGGAAGGAACACTGCATCGTAATTTGGAATACTGTGGGCAGTGTAATATCGTATTTATACGCCGACACCGGCCAAGCGACTTTGAAGTGAAATATCTCCACCGTATATAACGTACACTACGCGACCAAAAGTATCCGGACACTCCCAAAAACATACTTTTTTCATATTAGGTGCATTGTGGTGCCACCTACTATCAGGTACTCCATATCAGCGACCTCAGTAGTCATTACAGAGAGCAGAATGGGGCGCTCCGTGGAACTCATGAACTTCGAACGTGGTCAGGTGTCACTTGCGTCATACGTCTGTATGCGAGTTTCCACACTCCTAAACATTCCTAGGTCCTAATATGTAATAGGCAGACATCTATCAGGACCATTACACAGGAATTCCAAACTGCATCAGGATCCACTGCAAGTACTATCACAGTTAGGCGAGGGGTGAGAAGAATTGGATTTCATGGTCGAGCGGCTGTTCATAAGCCACCATCACGCCGGTAAATGCCAAACGACGCCTCGCTTGGTGTAAGGAGCGTAAACAATGGTCGACTGAACACTAGAAAAACGTTGTGTGGAGTGACGAATCACGGTACACGGTGTGGCGATCCGATGGCAGGGTGTGGGTGTGGGTGTGGTGAATGTCTGGTCAACGTCATCTGCCAGTGTGTGTAGTGCCAACCGCAAAATTCGGAGGCGGTGGTGTTATGGTGTGGTCGTGTTTTCCATGGAAGGGGCTTGCACACCTTGTTGTTTGCGTGGCACTAAAACAGCAGAGGCCTGTATTGATGTATTAAGCACCTTCTTGCTTCCCACTGTTGAAGAGCAATTCAGGGATGGCGACTGAATTTTTCAACACGATCGAGCAGCTGTTCATAATGCACGGCCTATGGCGGACTGGCTACACGTCAATATTGGACTGATCCTCAAAGAGTCTTGACCTAAATCCTATAGAACACCTTTGGAATGTTTAGGAACGCCGACTTCGTGCCAGGTGTAAGTAGGCTGTTTAGGTTCTTATATTGGTAACGCCACCGCCACGTAGCGCTGTGTATGAAAATCACTGGCTGTGCTGTGTGCAGTCTGTGGCTGGTTTGCATTGTTGGAATTTGCTATTGTATTGTTGGGCAGTTGGCTGTTAACAGCACGTAGCGTTGCGCAGTTGGAGGTGAACCGCCAGCAGTGGTGGATGTGGGGAGAGATGGCGGAATTTTGAGAGCGGACGATCTGGACGTGTGTCCATCAGAAAGAGTAAATTTGTAATACTGGATATCATGGACTGATATATATATAACTTTTGTACACTATTAAGGTAAATACATTGTTTGTTCTCTATCGAAATCTTTCTTTTGGTAACTATGCCTATCAGTAGTTAGTGCCTTCAGTACTTCTAATCTTTTATTTAGCTGGCAGTAGTGGCGCTTGCTGTATTGCAGTAGTTTGAGTAACGAAGATTTTTGTGAGGTAAGTGATTTGTGAAACGTATAGGTTAATTTAGTCAGAGCCATTCTCTTGTAGGGATTATTGAAAGTCAGACTGCGTTGCGCTAAAAATTATTGTCAGTTTAAGCACAGTCATGTATAATTTTTCTAAGGGGACGTTTCACAGGCGTCACCGACCGACATCAATACCTCAGTGCAGCACTCCGTGACGAGTGGGCTGCCATTCCCAAAGAAAGCTTCCAGCACCTGATTGAACGTATGCCTGCGAGAGTGGAAGCTGTCATCAAGGATAAGGGCGGGCCAACACCATACTGAATTCCAGCGTTACCGATGGAGGGCGCCTCGAACTTGTAAATAATTTTCAGCCAGGTGTCCGGATACTTTTGATCACATAGTGTAATTACGAGAACAGGCTGTAGACACATGGTTGACGTCACATGGAAGTTTGGGTGTGGCAGTGAGTCATGTTCCGATAGCCGCCAGCGCGGATCAATTTGAACGGGTATCATGGGACGTCCGCTGGGAACAAATGCAAAGAACAATAGCGAACAACATGAGATTTAAAAAAAATAAATGGTAAGGCGACCGCTCACGATAAGCGGGAAATCTGGCTCCGAGTCCCGCTTTGATAGAGATATTCATTGTCGTCATTCCTTTACACAGCTGATGGTAGTGCATATTCGCAATTTCGAATACATATTTCTTGTATATCAATATTCTTACGAGTTTATTTACATGGCCATCATCCCAGCAGCACAGAAATATTCGTTTTGTAACTAAATTCCATCTTTTATTGCTGCAATATATCCTATTTCTTCGATACACACAAAATACTAATTCATATCTATACGCATTCATTCATTCTTTCTTTTTCTCGCTGTCCCTCTCTCTCTCTTACGCGCGCGCGCACACGCACACACGCGCACAGTTAACACACAGATAGCCGGCCGCTAGTGGCCGTGCTGTTATAGGCGCTTCAGTCTGGAACCGCGTGACCGCTACGGTCGCAGGTTCGAATCCTGCCTCGGGCATGAATGTGTGTGATGTCCTTAGGTTAGTTAGGTTTAAGTAGTTCTAAGTTCTTGGGGACTGATGACCTCAGATGTTAAGTCCCATAATGCTCCGAGCAATTTGAACCACACACATAGATAAAACACAACGGCAATGAATGATGAATAAACGTTAGTTTTCAGGATATACTTTGTTAGGTTGGCAACCTGTTTGTAAACCAACCAAAGAGGACGTGACATAAAGTGAGCACACAGTAGTTACGACTTTAAATCACTGTTATTGGTAAAATACATACAACTAGTGACAGAAGACTATTAGTGTTCCAAACCAATAAGGGCATAGATTCCCGGCTGGGTCGAGATTTTCTCCGATCATAGACTAGGTGTTGTGTTGTCTTCATCATCATCATCATCATCATCATCATCATCATCATCATCATCTCGTCCCCATTGACGCGCAACTCGCCGAAGTCGCGTCAACTAGAAAGACTTGCACCAGGCAGCCGGTCTACCCGACTGGAGGCCCTAGGCACATTTCATTTACCAATAAGGGCAAACAGTATGAACATTTTGCAAGAAAAAGTACGTTACATAAAAATGTGCTTATGTTTCGTAACTGAAGTTATAGTGCTGCATCGAAAATGTGACCAGATTAGAGGAAACGCAAATGCCAACCTGTAGTTAATCATTTATTTAAAGCGAGACGTGAACTTTTATAATCTACATACATCGCATATCAAAAGAAAACTATATGAGTCTAGATGCCACTGAAGGCGTCTTAAAGTAAAACGCGAAAAGCGTATTGAGGAAATAAGATACATCGCAGCATGGAAACTAAGGCTTATATAACAAACGAAATACTGTTACATTTAAAATTAAGAATATCTTCTTTTATTTGAGATGCAGGCGAAGCTGATTTTATAAAGCTTTTGGAAGGATTGTAGGTGATCGAGTAAGCATTAATAGTGTCAGTACACTGAAAGCGCCTAATCCTTGAAAGTTCTGCGAACTACGCTCCTGATGAATTTTATCCGACGTGGGAAATAATTCGGAGAGAGAGACGGCGCCGTGGAAGCCAGCCAGCTGGGCAATCACGGGACCCCCCAATTAGGACAGGTGGCGGCTCGGTTTTTCCCGGGGCGGCCCACCCTCCATATCGGTTCCTTGCCAGCCGGTGCCTCACCCCACTGTTCCCCCTGACGATGGCACGGCGAGCCGCCACTGCAGCCTGCAGTGTGGAAGCCATTAGCATGCCGGCGAGGGCGACCGCTAATTATTCAACAGCCGCTAGCTCTCGCCCACCGAGGGCCGGCCTTTGCCATGCAAATAAACCAAGTTTATACGCGAGTTAAATTACTTTATAAACAGCTGTGATATACGTAACCAAGCACATGAGTGCTGCATGCCATAATCCGCACTTCTGCAAAGAAGATGACTTTAACCGCAGTATATAGTTTAGCGTACGAAACCGAGAAAGGAGAACGGTTTAGTGCGTTAGAGGCAATATTCTTATCAGCCAGAGTCTTTGATATCACTTTTACTAGAAGGACGGTGGGGATACGCTTCGTTTGGAGACTCAGTAATGTAAGCATCGGATTACGTAACTCACAAGTTCACGGTTCGATCTCAGTAGTTTTTTCCTGTTCTTACCGTCACCAGTAATTCAACATGTGAAAACATTAGACAGTACGGAGCCTTCTTTTTTTCCGTTTAGTCTCGGGAAAACGGTTACCGCCATCCACTTGGCCCCGCAGTGTACGAGGCATTTGAGTTCACGACGCCAGCTAATTACTCAGTTAACAGTACAGGAAACATTGTCGGAGCGTCCACGCTGAACTCCAGCACTTCTACCCTTGTACACTAAAGCGCAAAAAAAAAAAAAAAAGCTGGTATAGGCATGCGATTCAAATACAGAAATATGTAAACAGGCATAATACGGCGCCGTGGTCGGCAACGCCTATATAAGACAAGTGTATGGCGTTGTTGTTAGATCGGTTACTGCTGTTGCAATAGCAGGTGGTCAATTATTAAATGAGAATGAACTTGGTGTTACAGTCGGCGCACGAGTGATGGGACACAGCATCTCCGAGGTAGCGAATAAACTGTGATTTTCCCGTACGACCATTTCACGAGTGTGCCGTGAATATCAGGAATCCGGTAAAAACATCAAATCTCCGACGTCGATGCGGCCGGAAAAAGATCCTGCAAGAAGGGTACCAACGATGACTGAAGCGAATCGTTCAACGTGACAGAAGTGCACCCTTCCTTAAACTGCTGCAGATTTCAATGCTGGGCAATCAACAAGTGTCAGCGTGCGAGCCATTCAACGAAACATCATCGATAAGGGCTTTCGAAGCCTAAGGCCCACTCGTGTACTCTTGATAACTGCATGACACAAAGGTTTACGCCTCGCCTGCGCCCGACAACGTCGACATAGGACTTTTGATGACTGGAAACATGTTGCCTTGTCAGACGAGTCTCGTTTCAAGTTGTATCGAGCGGATGGACGTGTACGGGTATGGAGACAACGTCATGAATCCATGGACCCTGGATGTCAGCAAGGGACTTTTCAAGCTGGTGGAGACTCTGTAATGGTGTGGGGCGTGTGCAGTTGGAGTGAGTGTTACGGGACTCCTGATAACGTCTAGATACGATAGTACTCAGAACAATCAGACACATTTGTAGTGTCACGAAAAACACCAACAATAGTCTAAATCTTCATTTTTTAACAAAATTAATTCAACTGCTGTTTGTTACTGCTCCATCAAAGTTCTGATGCAAATGAGTAAATAGTAAAGTCAACAAACAGCCCATTAACAACACATTACAGAAGCATAAATTAATCCCGTGGAATAAATAACTTCACAACATACAGATAGCAAATTATATGCAAAAACTAATCTTTTATATCAATTTATATTACTTATTGTAAACCATTTCAGTCCCATTCTCTTATCAGTTAATCCCTTCAGACTGTAAGTTGGATCCCCATGCACCAAAAGAAGCTAGGTGTGTACTCACAATGAAATAAACATTTACCCAAGAATGCAACTGTATCTGTCACATCTCAAAATAACAGTAAATAAAATGTTGTTCTCAGTTTTCTTCATACTTTTTCCCTATCCTGTTATATTCTCAGGCGATATACAATAACTACAACTGTTGTAGCCTGTAGCTCACCAGTCTTTACATCTCCATATTTGCCGTAGTTCCACCATTTAAATCACATCCAAAATTCCTAAATTTAATAATACATAATAGATATACCCCAAAATAAACACGAACACATTCCCATGTCAGAAATATTATTCCAGAATTCTTAACCTAAACATACATAAGATATTATGAAACCAAAATATTAACCCAAGATGTACAGGTAATCAAACGTTTGTACTATATTGTTTGAGTAATGATAAACTCGTTACATTGACTGTTTGTACAGATGCAGCTCTGTCACATTCCTGAATCCTAATTGTTTCCCTGACTTGGGGTACTCTAACCTGTCAGCATTTGGGTGAACGCAGCTTACTACAGCAAACGGGCCATCGTACGGTTCAAAGAGCTTCTTAATCTTATCATCAATTTCCTTTGACCATTCCTTTGTTTTTACAAACACAAGATCGTCGAACCAATACCTAGCTACATTTCCACTTTAGTACCCTACCTTGCCATTTGCTCTGCTCCTGACTTCCGCCTCTCCTGTTTGGAGATACATGTACCTGCCAGAATACTCATTGCCTCAGCTATTAGCAGCAGGAATGCGTTCTTGTTCCACATCGCTCCATATTGTGTGAACCCCGTAGCACTAATTTTTATACTGCTCATCACATTCTCAAATATGGTAACATACTCTATCCAAGTGGTGTGTTTGTGGCTGCAGTATTTCCAGCACAACCATCCTAGATCGCGGATGTATTGTTCAGCCAGATTCCCTGCCAGGTTGTGAACTAAAGTTCTGACATGCTTCACATCTTCCTGCTCCATGACGTTTTCCCATTCCTTAGAAATAAACTGAGATTTATTGTCTGAAAGCAGAACTTTTGCTTTTCCAAGTTCCTTAAAGTAAGACTTCAGCTTCTTAACCAAAATCTTACTAGTGGCTTTTTTCAGCCCATATAACTTTACATGCTTGGAAAATATATCCACGGCAAGTAGAATGTATTTGTGTCCACATCTATAGGTTGGTAATGAGCCAAACAACAGCTGCCAGCCGTTCCCTTACCTTTTGTGGCAATATATTCAGTATTTCCCTCTGAATAGCAATGGCGCTGTGTCTTACCCATTGGCACCTGCCATATGCACTAAGTTACTTCCGCACTCTGTGGTCCATATTATTAAATAGCACATAGTCTTACAGCACCCCTAGACATTTCTGTGCCCCATAACGCCCACGACTCAGATGCACATAATTAATGAGGGATTGTACACGTTCTTCAGCCCAGCATAGCTGCCTTTTTATTCCCATTCTTTCTACGGAATAAGATCCCCTCATGAATTTTGTAAAATTTATCCAGCTTCTCATGCACCTTGGTCTCCAAAGAGGTTTTAACTAATTTCAAATTAGGATCAGCATTCTGTATCTGTCTCATGTCCTAGAATATACTTCTAATGTGTTTTTCTTCTTTTACACCCCTCATGTACATCATTCTTAATTCGCTCCTTTCTTCCTCCTCTTCATTTTTCCCATCACCCCCAATTGGCAGGCGTGAAAGTGCATTATCTACCACATAATCAGTATCCCTGACGTATTCCGTTTGACACCCGAATCCCTGTAAGAACATCGCCCACTGCGTAAGCCTTAAATTCAGCACGTTACAGTCCTACAAACAGCTGAGAGACTTATGATCTGGCATCAAAATTGTTTCATGTCCTTCCAAGTATATTCAGAATTTCAGAAACCCCCAGTGTCACTGCCAGCATTTCCTTTTCTGACATGACATAGCCTAGTTCATGTTTTGTCAGTAGTCTCCGGTGTTCCATATTTTTATTCACTAATTTCCTTTGAAACAGAACAGCACCTGTTCTATAATCCTAGCTGTCTGTAGGTAAAATGGGAGAGACATATCTAGTTAACAGAGTAACCTACTGTTATTCAAACAATTCTTCTGTCTGTAGCAAGGTAAAATGGGAGAGACATATCTAGGTAACAGAGTAACCTACTGTTACTCAAATAATTCTTCAGTCTGTAGCAATGTAACATGGGACAGACATGTGTATGTAATACAGTAACCTGCTGTTACTCAAACAATTATTTCATCAAACTCTCTAGCACAGTCGGTTATCCACACCCACGGTGCATTTTTCTTTAGCAAGTATGACAGATTTGATGAATTTTAGGCTTAAATCATCCACGAATTGTCGATAGAAACTTGCCATCCTGAGGAACGATTGCAACTGCCTACGATTCCTTGGTTTCATACACTCTGTTATTGCTCTTATTTTGTCTTCGTTAGGTACAAGCCCCTCTGATGGTAACACATGTCGTAAGATAATTATTTCTGACTTCACAAACACATATTTCTTTAGCATTAGTGTCATACCAGCATTTCGTGATGCTGTAAGCACATCTTGCAACGAACACCAATGTCCCCTCCAAGTTGACTTAGCAGCCAGTGTATCATCCACGTATACTGTCCGTCTCTTCCTCCTACCACATAACTTAGAGCCCTCACAAATACAGGAAGAGATATACAGTTACTGAAAGCGACTACTTTACCCTGCTCTGCCCTTCCTTCTAACAGAAAGGCGGTGTATTTTCTGCTTTGCGCCGTTAAAAGAACCTGCCAGAATCCAGCAGTGGGGTCGATGCTTCTCATTAACTTTTTATTTTTGAATTCCAGAATTAATTCATCCATGTTTTCAGCATGGTTTGTTTCTTTTACAGTTATTTTACTTAATCTGCTACCATCGAGGACCATGTGTACAGATTTGTCCTTTTTCTTGACGACCACTACTGAGTTGCAATATTCTCTCCTGCCTTTTTCAGTTATTCCCCATTGCAACATATGTTGTATGTGTTCTAACTGGCTCTCTATATGTTAATGTGATGGTATAAGGCCTGACCTTAATGGGTTCATGTGGTCTTACCCTGAGTAACTACTCAAAATCTATCACTTTCCCTGGTTGTTCTGACAATATATCTTTGTTTCTGCTTAGTAATTGATGTAATTCTGCATTGTCACTTTCATCAGTCGCCTTGGTGTTATTTACTTCACTCCTTATCCCATTCTCAATATCCATCTAATCCATTAAACACAGTGCCACGTGCAAACTACTAAATCGTCATCGTGGAGTCCACTTTTAAATTTAATTCTTCTCGACCCGCTACAGTCTTGAATTTCAACACCTGATCCTTACAGTCAACATACGTCACATATTTACTTTAGAAACTTATGTCCAGCACCAGATTTGGTCTCAAATTTGGAACCACAAGGAATGCGTGACTAAATAATCCTACATCAGTATTTGGGTCTAACACTTCCTCCTTTCTTACTGTCTTACTATAATTTCCAGTGACATTTTTAATCCTGACCCTAGGACTGAAAATGTAGCAGTGTCGTTGTTCATAATATGTTCATAGAAACTCTCTGCAGTCCCACAAGTAGAAGAAGGAGGAGGAGGAGATTAGTGTTTTATGTTCCATCGACAATGAGGTCATTAGAGACGGAGCACAAGCTCACATTAGGGAAGGATGGAGAAGTAAATCTGCCATGCCCTTTCGAAGGAAGAATTCCAGCATTTGACTTAAAAAATTTAGGAAAATCATGGAAAACCTAAATCAGGATGAAGAGACACGTGTTTGAACTATCTGTGGGGCGGCACATTGGAGAAATTAATTTCTATTGTATTGTTGCCGTTCTCAAAACAGGCTCTCTGACTACAATGTTGGCAACCAGAAAGTGATTTGCAAAAACGTGATGCCTGCAATTAAAATTCACTGTGCCCACTCTGATGGAGAAATAAAGTTATTGATCTTTGAAGTTCATTACTCTCAGGATTTAGGATGTCTGGGATTCATAAAAAAATGCGATTTACTATAACAATTTTCACTATATTCTGAAAACGATGAAGTGTAAAGTTTCAAATAATTGTTTAACCAAACAATGCTACTATCAGCTATTGTACTATCAGAGCTGTTCAGAGTCTATTGCGTGAATCGTATCATCCCTAGATAATGAAACTATTCAATAACTGTTATCGATGTAAATGTTCAAAGTGAATGCTCGCCATAATTTGATGTGAATACCCATCAAACGCCACGCTAGTAATGATAGAAGATTGAAAATACGACATACGCAAACTGAGAATAGATCACTGAAGTATTTCTGCAATTAACACTTAACCACAATGTGAACTCATTGTTACGTGCATACCGAGTTACATAATATGGCATCCAAGGCTGTTCCTTGGAACTGCACGCGACGCGGCCGACATGGAGTGCGCGCTGATACGAATCTAGAAGAGAACTGGGGCCTGACTCGAGCTCGCAGCGCTCATATTTATGTAGCCGCGGTGTGGACCGCTGAAAGCGCACCCGATAAAATTTGCCTTCCTGACCAGCCGCTCGCGCTAGTAGAGAACCACTTCAAGTTACTAAATAATTAATTGCTTCATTCTCTGAAGGCCAATGAAGCTCTCAATTTAATTGTGCTATCAGCACACGGGTAAGTATCTGTAATAAAATTTTGATGTGGCTAGGCTAAATACTTTTGGCGAGAAAATTATTTTAGTTGCACTGCACGCAATAGATGAGCTCTGAACTTGCCCTTTGAAGAGACGCTACAGCTATAGTTTAGTAGCTACCTTTTGGAAACTCCTCACATTTTTGTTATTATAACGTATCTCCATTCTACCTAAATCTAAACATCCTAGCTTTATCTAATCACTAACTTAAACTATCTTGCTTCCATACTCTTAGGATACAAAAACAGAAAATCATGAATTTCAGCCAAAATATTACTTTGTGAGATCCAGCATACTGTTTCCATTAAATTACAATGAAAAAGAAATCCGAATATAAATTTTGAAGTTTCTAGCTCCTTCCTGTTGCGCCGATGATTTTGATGTAAAACGCCCAAATTCCGAAAACTCTTTAAGTTACTAAACTGAAACTTCACACCTTATCATTATACCATCATTCCTGACATGCTATTAACTTTTCAGATCATTTGCTTTACTTTTAAGGTATTGCACAACATTCGTGACACCATAGCTAGTTACGGAGGACTAGGCGGGCACACAATCGAAAGCATATTAATTCTATGTGGCGTGTGTAGGCTGCTCCCCTACACGTCGTCCTCCCAAATTCTAGTCCAACGTGCTAACCACTGCACAGTCCCACTCAGTCCCCACAAACAACTCCCCATGTCCACCCCTTCTACTTCTATATTTATTGTTGGCAGCACTTTTCCAATGAAATTGTGTTTTAGTTTCATTTCAGCTAAAGGGTCCTCCTCTGTCTCATTTATACAGTCTCTAAAAAGGGTACACATCTGTCCTTCACTGAATGTTTCAGTGTCATCTTTTCCTGCAAATACTAAATTAAATGCCTCGTATTATTAACTTCCCTAATTTCCTGGAAACTCTATACTTCTATGTTTCCCATGTTTCTGGTATCAATTACTGGTAAAATTTTGCAAAGTAAACCCAATCGTTAGCCTCATAATTACACTCATTCTTCCCCATCCATTCAGTATTTGATTCACTCTCATCTAAAACTACCTACTGTTTATAATTAGGAATCAAACGTTTGAATTTCATCATCGTCCTGACCATTACCATTAAAACATTATTCTCTGGGTGATCATTGCTCATACTACCTTTTTCTATCATGAAAACATATTATTTCCCCGAATAACTCAAAGTCTTTATCTCCTTTGAATATTTTTTAAAAGGCATCTTTATATCCATGATCCTCTTGACTTAATTCTCTGATTTGCATAGCATGATCTTGCTCGATCAGCTCCCAGTCCTTAGGTGCCCAGTTCTGAAATCATTTGGCTCTTGATACCAATAATGTAAATCCAAATCACTCTCTCTCTTATTTCCCCTGACTGCTCCACTTCTACACTCACACCATTTGCAACAGAAATTAAATCATTGGAGTCTGTAGAACCGCTTACAGCTTCTACTATAAAATTATCCTGTGCAGCTATATTTCGGATATCACAGCCACTACCAATAAAGACATTAAATGCAGGAACTGTAGCTTGCTCATCATTAAATCCTTCCACATTGCTGAAGTCTGTACCTTTATGTACATTCTCAACCACAGTAACATTAGAATCAGGCACTATTGCCTCCACATAATTAACATCGGTTTCCATTGGATTAGATTCTATCCCTGTGATCACCTGATTATTACCCTCTAAACATGGCTTGTAGTTCAATATTTTCCCTGTTTCCACCCAGACAGTCACTTTCAGTTTCACAGCACACTACACTTTCTCCAGTTGCATAGTTGATTCTGTTTCGTTAAATAGTAAGCTGCCAATTCAACACTGTTTGCTTTCATATTTAGCACATGTGTAGTCCTTTTCACTAAACGAACCCCCAATATTAACTTATCCTCCTTGATTTTTCTGTAAAAGTTTTTCATACAAGCTTTCGTTTTATTATGCTGTTTAAACTATCCCCCAAACCACTCAGCATGTCCCATAATTATCCCCATTCCTCATATCCTTTCCTCTCTTACTGCTTTACTTACATGTTAATCCCCATATCCTTTCCTCTCTTACTGCTTTACTTACATGTTAACTTTGAAACCCTCTCTTATTTTTCCTGTAATCATTATATTGTTGGTTGCCTCCGTTTCCGTCTTGTGGTTTGTCCCAAGTCGGATCCCAGGTGGAACATATCCTTCTTTAAAGAATTGTGTCTCTGTTGTTCTCTATCATTCACCTCCCCTCTCCCATCTCTGTTTTCATGCACTGGCCTTTGCTCACCTCTGTAATCACTCCCCCATCGATCCCTCTTATTCCCACTCTCCTCATTGCACTATCTCTGTTGTCCATCCCTGTTTGAATAATGTTGGTATTTATCCCAATGCATATTGTTCCTTCTATCCCTGTGATCACCTGATTATTACCCTCTAAACATAGCTTGTAGCACGCTGCCTGATCCATCCTCTCTATAAAATTCAAGAAACTTTCAATTGAATAGTGGAACAATGTATAAGATCGCACAGTTAATTTTCACGTAACATTCTGCTTAATGTGGAAATTTCAGCCTGTACCCCCTAATGGTATGTCTAAATGCACCAACTTCCTCAGTTCCTACTGACAAAAATCTCTCACTGAACACCTATCCCCTTTGATATTGGTTCATTAAGTAATTGATTTTGCAATATACTTCGCTTTGCTTGCCTCCAATATGTATTCAAAAACATTTGCTCCAACACGGCATATGAAGTGACGTGATCAACACATTGATTTTCCCATATCTGAGAGACCTCCAATAACCTTATAACAATTTTTTAAATTTTCTCTCGTCACCCACCCAATGAATCAAACAGCCTTTCTTGCTGTAATAAAATCGACGGAATGGTATTTGCTTTGAGCTGAAAAAGTTTCACCAATGGGTGCTTGCATCACAGAATACCCCACATTTCCAGATGCACTGCATAATTCTAAGTTATTTAATCGATCACTGACCTTTTTAATCTCATTATTATTTATAGCGACGACACTCTCCATCTCTTTCGTTAAATGTCCAACGGTGCCTGCTAGGTCAGACATCAGCAACGTTTTGGTTTCATCGCAAAAAGCCAATTTTTTTTTCCCTCAGTAATTAGAGCCTTCCATCTCTCAGCATCCCTTACGTTACGCAACTGCTTCCGCGAGTCTGTATCCCCACTCAGTTCAATCTCAACAGCACCAGTTTTGCAAAGCAGGTTCCGTTCTTTACGTTTAAATCCTCCAGTTTACTGTCCATCCCAACAATATCGTGTTTTAGCTCATTCACTGACTCATTTTTAAATCGTCTCTGAACTTCTTTGGATTTATATATTTTACCGTCGAAATCAGATACTGAATTACGCATTTCTGTTTCCCCACTGAACTTTCCAAGCCTACCATTTTGCACATCAATGTCGTAAACATTTCTAGTATGGTCAGTTCTGCTACTTCTCTCTGCCTTTGTGGGCTCCGACGCTGACTCCCACCAACCACGGACTCTCAATCACGAGGTGATATTTCGATTTCGCTAATTTCGTCATCCATCGCATTGGCTGGCACAAAATCTGAAATCACCCCAAAAAAGAAAATAAAAAGTGCCTGCTGCAAACAGTTCGTTTAATTTGAGAGTGCCACTCCACTGCTACACTATGTGATCAAAAGTATCCAGACACCCTCAGGTGCATTGTGGTGCCACCTACTAACTCAGTAGTCATTAGACATCGTGAGAGAGCACAACGGGGCGCTCCTGGGAACTCACGGACTTCGAACGACGTCAGGTGATTGGGTGGTACTTCTGTCTGTACGCGAGATTTTCACAGTCCTAAACAACCCTAGGTTCATTGTTTCCGATGTGATAGTGAAGTGGAAACAAGAATGGACACGTGTAACACAAAAGCGTACAGGCCGACCTCGTCTGTTGACTGAAAGGGACCGTCGACGCTTGAAGCGGGTCGTAATGTGTAAAAGGCATACATACAGCGTGTTACAAAATGGTACGGCCAAACTTTCAGGAAACATTCCTCACGCACAAAGAAAGAAAATATCTTATGTGGACATGTGTCCGGAAACGCTTACTTTCCATGTTAGAGCTCATTTTATTACTTCTCTTCAAATCACATTAATCATGGAATGGAAACACACAGCAACAGAACGTACCAGCGTGACTTCAAACACTTTGTTACAGGAAATGTTCAAAATGTCCTCCAACGAAGAGTCTCAACATTTGGTACCGGGGTTGCGTAGACAAGAGCTTTCAAATGCCCCCATAAATGAAAGTCAAGAGGGTTGAGGTCAGGAGAGCGTGGAGGCCATGGAATTGGTCCGCCTCTACCAATCCATCGGTCACCGAATCTGTTGTTGAGAAGGGTACGAACACTTCGACTGAAATGTGCAGGAGCTCCATCGTGCATGAACCACATGTTGTGTCGTACTTGTAAAGGCACATGTTCTAGCAGCACAGGTAGAGTATCCCGTATGAAATCATGATAACGTGCTCCATTGAGCGTAGGTGGAAGAACAAACTAAAATGAGCTCTAACATGGAAATTAAGCGTTTCCGGACTCATGTCCACATAACATCTTTTCTTTATTTGTGTGTGAGGAATGTTTCCTGAAAGTTTGGCCGTACCTTTTTTGTAACACCCTGTATATCCAGACCACCACACAGTAATTCCAAACTGCATCAGGATCCACTGCAAGTACTATGACATTTACGCGGAAGGCGAGAAAACCTGGATTTCATTGTCGAGCAGCTCTTCATAAGCCACGCATCACGCAAGTAAATGCCAAACGACGCCTCGCTTGGTGTAAGGAGCGTAAACACTGGACTATTGAACAGTGGAAAAACGTCGTGTGGAGTGACGAATCGCGGTACACAATGTGTCGATCCGATGGCAGGGTGTGGGTATGGGGAATGCCTGGTGAACGCCATCTGCCAGCGTGTGTAGTGCCAATAGAAAAATTCGGAGGCGATGGTGTTACGGAGCGGTTTTCGTGGAGGGGCTTGCACCCTTTGTTGTTTTTCGTTGCACTATCGCAGCAGAGGTCTACACTGCACCTTCTTGCTTCGCACTGTTGAAGAGCAATTCGGGTATGTCGACTGCATCTTTCAACACTATCGAGCACCTGTACATGATGCACGACCTGTGGCGGAGTGGTTACATGACAGTAACATACCTGTAATGAACTGGCCTACACAAAATCCTCACCTGAACCCTATAGAACGCCTTTGGAGTGTTTTGAAAAGCCGACTTCGTACCAGGCATCACCGACCGACATCGATTCCTCTCCTCAGTGCAGCTCTTCGTGAAGAATGGGCTGCCATCCCCAGGAAAGATTCCAGCTTCTGATTGAACGTATGCCTGCGAGAGTGGAAGCTGTCATCAAGGTTAAAGGTGGGCCAACAGCATATTGAACTCCAGCATTACGGATGGAGGGAGGTACGAATTCGTAAGCCCTTCTCAGCCAGGCGTCCGGATACTTTGGATCACATAGTGTGGTACTGTTGTGCTGTTCCATTGCGGTGAGAAGAACTGCTGCAGACGGCTTTCCGTTGGCTGCACAGCATATGCCGCCGGCGAAGTTGGTTATGGACTGGTGTGCCGGTGATCGGGACAGAAAACGTGGTTTTCGACGGCAAATGAAATTGGATTTCACATTTTACAAATTAAACCAATGCCCTGCCGAGGGCTATCACGTAATTGCAATAAGCACTGAAAAACTTTCCCCAGAAATGCAAACATTCTGTTAGCGCCTCGGGAAACGCCTAGCCGCGGCTGTCCGCCTCGCCAACAGGATTTCCTACACTTCGGAGCTTGTCAGTCACACGTAACAGCCACCGCCGTCTGTGTGCAGAAGAGTGAACTCGTTCTGTACTTGTCTGTCAAACCGTCCCAAACGACACACACTCTTATGTGGCTGTCAACACACGCACGACAGCTGATCGCCACCGTGGTTGTGTTTGCTTCAATTCGGAATCGCCCGCCACTCTAGAGGGCCTATACGCTCACAACTGATTCAAGAATGATGGGACATATAAGAATTTTCTCTGTCTCAAATGTATGTTATATAATCTTCTGTACATTTTTTATTTTCGTGTGGGATGTGTTTGTCCTGTCTGACTTCAGTTTCGTGCTGTTATTTTGTGCACAATGTTCTTGTGTTATGTTGATGTACTGTTGTTTCTTCCTGTGAACCACTTCATTAAACCTGTCTGATTTGATCATATTTATATTTTCTCTGTATATTTTTTTCTCTGAATGTTTTAAGGGTTTTAGATTATGTGGTTATCTGTTTCGTTTCATTGTGGTCATGCCTTGCCTAAGGCATTTCTGATTTCTTTGCGTACTAATTCCGTTGTTATATCTATTTTTATTGTGCTTGTACGCATCCTTTGTTCCTGAGACGATAAGTTCTCGGATGCAATAATCAAGTTTTCTATGTAATGCCTATTTACTTTTGTGTTTAAATTGTATTTTAAACCTTTCTGTAGTTTTTTTATTTCTTCTTTACGTTTAGTATTTACGAGAGTTACGAACCATGGATAGAATTGAGGTGCCCCTTTCTGTTTTTGTTCGCCTGTAAATATTCTTATTTTATGTATTTAACTGTTCTGTTTCAATACATATTTGATATACAGCTTGCATTTAGGCAGCATGTGGTTTGTGAGCGCTACATTGACATACTTAAATATTTGGACATTAAACTTATAATAGTTACTGTAACTGATGTGTTGAATCTTCTGTTGTAGGTTGAGGTGGATAATTTGGTTCAGATGGAGGTCTCCAGGGAATTATCAAATGGACTTCATACATATATTATCTTCTAGGCCTTTCTTTCATTGGCACAGCTTTATAAGTAATATGGCATTTACGTCTTTGTAAATTAGTAAAAAGTCATTAAAACCAGTGTGTTTCACTTTATGTTAAAGCGTCATTAGTAGATTCTGTAACAGTTTTTCTTGATCGGTTTGGCAAGATCACGAACAGTTATTAAACTGGCTCGTGTTTAACAGAGCTTCTATCAAGTGAGGTAGATCTAGATACTGCGACGCTGATATTGATACCTAGAAGATGTAACTGGTGAGTTTTATCGTTGTGGGTCCTAAATCATGTTCCACATCAAAGTGATAAGACAAAGATCTTATTCTTCAGCAATGAACTACTTATTACTTTCGTTCCAAAATGAAAGTGGCGTGATTGGAGTGAAAACTGCAGTGTTATGAATTAAAATGTTATGTGTAATTTGAAGTATTTCTGAGGTGTCTGCTCTTATCTGAAATGTGGTACGCTCCTTATTTTCCTACTGTCAAGTTCATATGTTGGGTACATGAAAACTTCTTTTGAATAGATCTTGGTTACCAACAAGGCATAATATTTTGAATCTTTTTCGTTTCGCGGCAGTGCTTTACATAAAGTAGAAAAAATGGAACAATACTTCACTTGTTGCTTCCTGTCGACTAAAACTCTGAAGAAAATATCGGGACATTAAAGACTGTTCTATTCGTTTTCCTCGCGTTGCCATGAAAAGATGAAAAATTGTTTAGACATGGCCTCTGATGATAGATGAATTTATAAACTGCCATTTGAAGAGATTTTTAACTTATAACTGTGAGCGCCCCATATTTGGAACTAAAATGCAGTTGCGTTGCTAATTATGTGCATTAATTCAGAACGCAGCCGATGAAACTACACTGTATGGCAAAAAAAAAAAAAAAAAAAAAAAAAAGTGATGCCTCAGAAGGGAAGGAGGAAATAAAATGAAAATTCGCAGGTTAACAGGGTGTGTAATGACTTTTTCGGTGATTAGAAACTGAATCAAACTTTCAAAGAACGTGGTAGTACGTGCCCGCTTATTGGTACGATGTACCACTCACTCCGGCCTGGATGCATTCATTTATTCGGTTGTTGAGGCCATTGTTTTCCGACTCAGCAAGCGGCGAACAAGTGTTTCAACTGGCTCTTGACATACTGGATACTGGAACTGGACGGCGTTCAGACATAGGAGTTAGTCACACACATTTTCTTTAAATGACAGATATGGAAACCTCGCTGGCCACAGGTACCTCAGTTCAAAGAAACACATCCCATGTGTCGACGAGCATTGGCCCATCGAACAATGGCACCATGATACTATGCATGAGAGGTAACGCGAACACAGCATCACACCAAGAGTAAAACGGCTGAGCCTCTCCAGAATATTAGAAGAGCTAAACCCTTCCCCAGGTTGCCGCCAACCTCAACGACGATGGTCATCCAGGGTAGTACAGAACCGCGATTCATTAGTGAACACATTGTAAAACCATTCATCAGCAGTCCATGTTCCCGAGTCACTACACCACTCCAAAAGCAGCAGTTTGTGTTGTGGAGGGAACGGCAGTCTTCGCATGGGACAGTAATTTCGTAGCCCGGCTGCTGTTATTGTCTGGCGAGTCGTACATGATGAGACAGAATGTTACAGGAGTCCATTATTTATTTTCGGATGGCAGGCTAAGATGTGAAACGGTTACAATATTGTTGGTGTACAAATAGGGACTCTCCGTTGTGGTGGTCAGACGTAGCTGACCGGAATCTTCACAATGTGCATGCCTGCCCTCACTTTACATTGCAGCTCACCAGCGGGCCACTGACACTTCCGAATGCCCTTCAAATAATTGTATGTCATAACTCAGTCAGCTAGCCAAACGGGAGTCCACAATGAGGCCCCTCTCAAATACACAGTTAATAAAATGTTATGGGCTATTATGCAGTGGTTGAATGGGTTTCACCGTAAAACCCGACGTTTCGTCTCCATCAGCGGAGGACGTTTTCGAGGGGGAGCGTAGCTTTTTCGAATGTGCGATCCACACCCTGGCTCGCTACTGACTACAGAAAAGTTCCGCTTCCGGGAATTGCCGCGCAGTAGCGTGACATCACCTGTTTTGAAAACGCGAGCTGCTACCATGCCATGGAGGAACACTGGTAAACGTCTTCTTCAGCATCTGAATCCAAATGTAAATAAATTTCACGCCTTTCTCCTTCCTAGTGAAATTCCTGGTGTGTTTTACAATCTCTATGGCCTGTCTGTATAGCCTTTCATGGTATCCACTTGTGGCTACCCGTACTTGAGTCCTTTCAAAATGAATGTGATGGTCTCCTGACTGCAAAGCACTTTCCGCAACAGCTGATCTGTCAGTGTCTTCTCCTCTGAAATTGCCCTTGTGCTCTTCTAGTCGTTTTTTGACAGTTCTTTCTGTAGTATCCACATAAAACTCCCCACAAGTTCACGGAATCGTATAAATTCCAGCTTTTCCAGCGGTTGGCGAGCATACTTGGCCTATTTTAGGTGGTCTTGTATCTTTCGTGCGGATGTGTAGATTACCGTCATATTCCGGTTTTTCAAGATTTTTCCTATGCAGTCAGTCGCGTCTTTAATGAATGGCAGGAAAAATTCGATTTCACCGGCGCTTGAGCATCACTAAGATTTCCACGCTACTTTCATACCAAATTTCATCGAAGTCTGTTCAGCGGGTTAGTCGCCAAAACGTAACAGACAGTTACTTTTTCGTATTTATAATATTAATGTGGATAAAACTTTCCGTTACGACATCTTTTGCTTTCGAGATCCGATTTTGATGAAATAAAGCCTATATGGTGCCCAAAGTTATTTGCGATATTTCCATGAAAGCGATTAGCGTTTTCAAACACAAAAACTCGCAGACACGACAGTTTTACAAATTTGTTATTAGTATAGATATTAAGGTTATAAGTACCCTAAACAGCATTCTTATGTACGAGAGATTGGCAGTCGTTAGACACAGTAATACATTCCTAAATGCTTTGTGATTTTACTGTTCCTGACCTCAAAAAATGACACACACTTCTCTTGATATTGATTTGGAATTAAGAATTAAAGATCAACATCGGCATGAGAATTTCAAAAGTATCTGGAGACGAATTGCTGTAATAAAGACACTGCTTATGAGATCCCAAGGGAAATATTTTTTCAGTGCATAGCCAGAACTTCACTAGGGCAACTGCGCAGGGTATCTTTCACTTTACCAGTTTGTTACGTCTGCATACATGCTTCTCAAGCCACGGTACGGAGGGTGGGGGAGGATGTTCTGTACTATTACTAGTTGTTTCCTTTCCTGTTCGAGTCGCAGATGAAGCCGGGCAAAAACTACTGTCTGTGTGCCTCCTTATGAGTCTGGATTTTTCGTATCTTATCTTAGTGATCCTTACGCCAAATTTGTCATGGTGGCAAAATGATAGTTCCGCAGTCAGCTTCAACTGGCAATTGTCTAAATTTTCTTAACAGTGTTCCTCGAACAGAACGTTTACCTCGAGGGATTACAATTTGAGCTCCAAAAGCGTCTCCGTAACAATTGCATGTTGTTCGAACGTACTGGCAACTAATCTAGCAGCCCGCCTCTGAATTGCTTCGATGTCTTCCTTTAAAACAACCTCGTGTGGATCTCAAACACTCGAACAGTACTCAAGAATATGTCGTACTAGCGTCCTATATGCTGTTTCCCTTACGGATGAACCATTCTTTCCTCAATTTCTCCTAATAAACCGAAGTCGATTATTCGCCTTCCCTACTGCAACCATCACATGCTCATTCCATTTCATTTCGCTTTGCAACCTTACGCCTAGAAATTTAAACGAAGTGACAGTGTCAAGAAGGACACTACTAACGCTGTATCCGAACACTACGGGTATGTTTTTCCTATTCATCCGCATTATCTCATATATTCTACATTTAGGGCCATCTGACATTCATAACACCAACTAGAAATTTTGTCTAAGTCATCTTGCATCATCTTACAGTTACTCATCTTACTTTCCCGTTCACCACAGCATCATTAGCGAACATTCTCAGATTGCTTCCCACCCTGTTCACCAGATCATTTATGTGTACAGAAAATAACAGCCATCCTATCACACTTCCTCGGGGCATTCTTGACGGTGCCCTTGTATCTGATGAACACTCGCAGTCGAGGACAGCATACTGTGCTCTGTTATGATTGTACCCTTGTTAACAGTCTGTAATGTGATAGCATGTCAAATGCTTTCCGGAAAATTTAGAAATATGGAATCTGCCTGTTGCCCTTCATCCATAGCTCGCAGTATATCATGCCAGAAAAGGACAAGCTGAGTTACACTCGTGCGATGCTTTCTAAAACCGTGGACTGAGGCACCCCAACACCTTCGTTTGTTGTTGCTTAATTAATCCGCTTTTCAACAGAAGGCTCCGAGATGTCTCTTTAGTTGGGCAAGTTTTGCGACGCGCCTGGGCGTTTGTAAGCGAGTCACGTAACGTGAGAACTGTTATCTGTGTCTGCTTCAGCCGCCCCCGCGCTGAGGCAGCCTTTTCTGCAGACACGACGCCAGTGATTAACTCAGTAAGAATTCACGCCGTGTTGGGCAAGTTTAGGGCCCATTAAGGCGAGCTGCGTAATTGGATTCCATTGAGCGGTTTAGTGGGCGGGGCGGCACGTTGGACACAAACAATGCGCGCCTAGCCGAAAACTGGCACCGGATTACAGGTGGCACAAAGCCCTTTGTGTTGCCGCCATTCAGGGCCAGCCGTGTCCGGCACGAGGGCCGCGTGCCTGGGGCGCTGGCGGTAGGGCCGATGCGCCCTGGGGATTAAGAACGGTGCCAACGAAGGCAGAGTGCGTTGCAAACCTGAAGAGAGCTACCTGATGTAATAACAGGACGGGCCCTTGGATTTCAAAAGGAAAACCTGTTGCTTTACATGTGGTAGCCATTGTAGGAACTTAATTAGAGTGCACTTGAGATGCTGTAGTTGTTAAATGTTTTCCTGAGTGGGTTATGAGGAGAAGGGCCAAGAAAATTTGGTCCTCTTATTGTTTCTGGAGTAAAGTAATAGAAAAGTAACACCCGCCCCCAGTTTGCACAGGTAGCACTTAGTATCTACGACTGGTATAGTAGTATTATTGTTTACGGACTACTATATAGAGTTATGACAAAAAAGCAGAGAATTACGTTTGGTAACTAAAAATTAACTCCAAATTCTATTACATGGTCCAGTTACGTTCATGTGATCACCTGTTGAAAGCCTGAATAACCACCTTTTGCAGCGGAGACGTGCAGGAAGACAGTCGGTGAGGTTCTGGAAGGTACCGACAGGGGTGTGAAGCCAAGTCAAATCCAGCGCCGCAGCCAGCTAAGCTAGGATTCTGTGTTGAAGATATATGGCCCGAACAGCCTGATCTAGGTTGTCCCATAGATTTTCGATTGGGCTTAAATCCTGGGAGTTTGGTGGCGACAGAAATACGGTAATCTCATCTGGGTACACTTTGAACCACGCAACTGTGTGACATGTTGCATCGTCCTGCTGGTAGATACTACCGTGCCGAGGAAAAACGCAAATAGGGGTGGACATAGTGTCCAAGGATAGATGCATACTTGTGTTGATCCAATGCGCCATACAGAATGACAAAAGGCCCATGGAATGCCACAAGTCCCCCTTCTCTGGCCTGAAACATCCCAAATATTGTTGAGGGCTGTAATATCAATGGCCATCTTTCCGATGAAACATAAAACGCGATTCATCTGAAAATGCCACCTGTCGCCACTCACACGTACAGTTGCGGTGCTGGCCTGCAAATTCCAGGCTTTGTCACCTATGAACAGCAGTCAGCATGGGCGCGTGAATGAAGCGTCTGTTGCAGATGCCCATATGAAGCAATGTTCACTGTACAGTCGATGAGCAGACGAAATTAGCAGCTCCTTCGTTCATCTGAGCGGCCAGCTCTCCAACAGTAGCTCTTGCGACTTACAGTATAGTCTGTGGGATATGGTCATCCTCCAACATAAGGGCAATGCAACTTTAAACTGGTCTGTGCAGTGGATCAATACCTGTATATTTAATAGGATCGTCACATGTGCTCAATGCCAGCATGCAGACAGTATTTGTTTTCGATATATGGGAGGAGAGACATGCCGTACAAATCTTATTGAGTTCTCTATCGGATGAAGTTAGTGGAGCTTTCATAGTTCGTATTTTTTCTCTGTTGGATGGTACAGAATAACTATTATAGCATGTTGGAGTGATAGAGATGAATGGAGCCCTGAGGGACGCGAATCTGCTTCAGACTGCTGTATCTGTATGTAGTCTTGGGATGTACCACAATGCTGTAGCAAAATCCATGTCCTCCTCCCAGTTACAGTATTGTCTTTTCTACTACCTTGTGTTGCAGGATCAAGCTTCATTTGGTGCTGACCTTACACGTTGTACACTGTTGGTGGAGCTACGACAACTTGTTCCCATTTCCACCGAATGAACAAAACACAGTTCTTTCGCGTTAACTCAGGTCACTCTGTTTCTACACTGGTTGCAGAAGGTGGTGGATATAGCGCTTTCTGACTTCTGCTCAGTTCCGACTTAAATTGGAACGATCACATGGGCAAAGTTGCAAGAGGTATTGAGACTACCCAAACTGATGGAATTTTACTATAGCAGATAGGTTTGACAAAGGTGACGCTTTTCGAAACATGAGGATGCCAGAAATATGAGTCAGTAGAGGCTGTAATCACTAGAGGACTTCTCCATAGGATCCGAGGCAGGTATGGGGTTGAATGGAAAGACTTGATTCCAAACACCAGACAACATTTCCAGTGGATGGCGTAACACTAGAGATCTGAAGAGCCTGTGTACATTTCTTACAACCTCAATCAGCACATCATCTACTGTTTGTGATCCTTCTCAATCGACCTTCACCTATAACCAAGTGGATATACCGCAGAACCTCTGACATGGCATCGAGACAGAATGCGTTACAAATAGTGGAGGAATATCTAACGGCAGCAAGAGGGAGTTACAAATACCAGTTAAAAACCACGTTCCTTAGCCGAATCACTTTCTAAATTCAGTAATTTTATCACGAGGTTGCACCATAGGCGACATGGAACCGCACTGTTGGCCTGATAGTATACACTTCGGCGAACACCGTCTATATTCAGTGTCATGGTATTTGTCTGGAAAAACCATTTCATTCGTAGGTAATGTCATATCTCGATTTATAAATCTGGTATAGCTTTTAACATGGATACTTGTCTGCACCTATAGAACCAAAACTGCTTGTGACAGTAATATGGTAGTGTTTTTAACATCTGGCGGTTTGTAAGACGATTACGTCTCTCTTTCTAAGACACAGAAAAACTTATGAGACAGGTTTACCCTCGCTGATTTTCGGTCAGTATTATTTCGTATCGCCGGAAATCAGTTATTGGCTAAGTATTATACTTAGTAGTAGGGGGTGCATGATGGATTCGCCTTGAGCATCAGGCTTCTAAAGCATGTGTGTGTTCCAACATATGCAAAGGAAATGACTATTTCGAGTCGTAAGGAAGGTCTGGATTTGACATGGAATACTGTGACAGCAAAGGGAAGAGTATTTCAGGTCACAAGAATGGTTCAGATATTTCTATTTCCTGAGCCACAGCTGTCAGCAGGGTGTATTTCCGATACTTTGCTCATTGTTGAATGTCATCCAATTGAGATCGCGATCGTAATATTTAATTGTAAGTACAGTGATAAAATATATGCGTGGCCAGTTTTCTAGGATGATTCTGCTTATGCGTGCTTGGCATGCAGGGCCGGTGACCTGTGGCGGGAATGATACACGTTTCCGGCTAACAGTAGAAGCTGTCCGAATGGAGAGGCCTGTTGGAGTGCTGGAATGTAGCTGACTTAGCCGTGTCGTCTTCTCGACGGCTGAATAGCGAACTAATACGTAGCATGTGATGGACAGCTTTCGTGATCACGCGAAAATTTGACAAGATTCAATATGGACGTGTGGTTGTGCTGGTCCATTATTTCCTCCCATGTAAATTGTCTGGTTGATTGCTTCTGCACATTTGACACCTACATTTAGTTGAGGGAACATCGATTGTGATGTGTCCATCTAGCAGGTGAAAGACAGGTGGAAGACAAAAAAATGGTTCAAATGGCTCTGAGCACTATGGGACTTAACATCTGAGGTCATCAGTCCCCTAGAACTTAGAACTACTTAAACCTAACTAACCTAAGGACATCACACACATCCATGCCCGAGGCAGGATTCGAACCTGCGACCGTAGCAGTCGCGCGGTTCCGGACTGTAGCGCCTAGAAACACTCGGCCACCGCGGCCGGCGGTGGAAGACCATTTGCTGGTTCTCTAGACATGAGAAACACCTTAGTTGACTTTGTAAATAACAGGGAAGATTTGTAATCTGTTACATCACCGACATCGGTATTTGCGAGTGGAAATATCAGTTTCCTCCACTTTTTTCGAGTTTTCACTTAAAGGTCTTCATAGACGCGATAAGTTTCTAGTTACTCAGTGGTTTACAGAACGCTCCACCTCGTTACAGTTTCAGGTTCTAGAGAAATAATTTACAGTCTTTATCTTCAGAGCGATAATGCTATCCAAGTGATATTGTTATATGCTTGATGTCGAGAAATATCGCGTAAATGGTATAATATTTTGGCAAACCATGTGAAAAAACATGTCTGGAGATTGGTGTAGAAAGCTAGCAAGCGAGCAAGCCGGTCGGGACCAGAAACGGCGACGCCTTTGTGCCAAGGGGAATCGACCCAGCCTTTGTACAACAGTCTTCGCGGTATATGTAAGAGTGTCTCGCAAAAATGGCATGATATTCTGGCAGGCCATATGAAATTACATATGGTCTTGTAATTCCAGAGTCTGGAGATAGGTATGAAAAGCAAGCAAGCAAGGAGGTTGGGGCCAGAAACAGTAACACTATTGTGCCAAGGGTAGCGGTAGCTGTAGCTGTACAACAATTTTGAGAGTGACTTGGGTTCACTGAGGGCGCTCTGGTCACTCTTCAGGAGTGCATGACCACCTGACCTCATTGGAAATATCTAGTGCAGCGAGGGGTATACCTACAGTGCATTTGCTTATGTTGTCCGTCTTTGAGGCATATGTACGAGTGTCTGGCGGTCAATAGCTACATGTATGATGCAAAAGGGGCGATTTTGTATGGCGCAGCATATGAATTGTTTGTTTACTACATCGACACGGTATGTGGTGATATATTGTCGGGTTGAAGATCGGTTTCACGCTCTAATATTCAAGCTTCTGTCCTTAGTGCCACAGTAGTGCAATTCAGTAAGAGTCTTTCTGTATCAGACGATCTGTAGGCCACTTTGCAGGGTTTAATTGTCAGTGCAGCATGGCGATCTGTACACAATAGTTTTGCAGCTGAATGTCTCGTTTGCAGGAAGAAAAAAAAGGTGGACAGTGATTCCACACTGGTGGCATCAGTAATTTGGCAGGCATATTCAGTAAGAGCAAATCATAATGCTCCATTCATTCACAAGACATCCTTTGTGCCAGAATGTAGGAGCTTCTACATAGCAGTGAGAACGTTTGTGTTTCAGATATGTTTGTTGAAAGCAGCACTTAACGATTTCCAGGAAGGGTAGCACGTAATGGACAGGGTACTATGTTAGGACTATCAGGAGGAATGCATTCAGCGTTATTCTGTGCCATTTTCGTTAACAGGTTCTGTTAGTACAAGAATTTCCATGCGGACTAGCTGAGACATCACAAAAGCTCCTACAAAATGGCTCTGAGCACTATGTGACTTAACTTCTGAGGTCATCAGTCGACTAGAACTTAGAACTAATTAAACCTAGCTAACCTGAGGACATCACACACATCCACGCCCGAGGCAGGATTCGAACCTGCGACCGTAACGGTCGCTCGGTTCCTGACTGTAGCGCCTAGAACCGCTCGGCCACTCCGGCCGGCAAAGCTCCTACAAAAGCAACTGTTAACTGTTCCTGCGACACTTTACAATTTCTGAGAGGTCGACTTGTCTCTTATTTACATAGCCATGTAGCATCTGTATAATATTGAGAACCTTTTAGATGTGCCTGTGGTGGTGAGTCGCTACACTGACATTTTGTGGCGATGTGTCAACCACACTGAGCAGGTAAACATGCATGCATCACTAGACGCAGCTCACATGTCTCATTGGGATCGCTAGGAACAATGCACCCTGTTCTGTACTGGGGAGGATTAGAACAGATTTCTGTAGCACGACCTGCGATGTCAGTATCCACAGGTAGAGAGGCATAGCACCAGCAACAGAAAACACTCAGTGTGGCCCAGAGGCGTCTCACATACGGGAGCAGTGTGAGCGTGCCACCCGGCGTGCATGGTTTTGAGTTCTGCAGGGGGCAGTTCACTGATATGTCACGGTTGACGATATTCGAATGCATTTTTTATGTGCAATGAGTGTTTGTGCACTGGATTATTTTCGGCGTGCGTGTTTCCATAGCATTACACATACATTATCTTTTGACAATTTACGAGATGTTTTTGTGTCTGTTGCATTATTTTGTGAACAGGTGTTCAGGCTGTTCAGTGCAGGATTTCGACAGTTGATGGTTAGCAAGCGTGTTTTCAGAGCCTTTTACAAGCATTATTTCAGCAATTTAGGAGCTGTTTGTGTCTCTGAACTTCTGTGTACTTTATTATTTCGGTGAATTACGAGTAGTTTGCAGGTCTGTAGGCTGTGTATTGTGACCCCAAGCACGTCAGAGCGAGTGTTTTGTATCAGTGTAATAAACAAACTACGTGAAATCCGTTCCTAAATTAACTGTTGCAAAATAAGTTAAGTACACTCCTTCATCTCTCCAGCAGCCCAGCACTGGCAGAGTCCCTTTCCTGCCATTTTCCCCCCAGACCGCCATCTTGGTTTATGTCACAGAAGGGATGACAGCGCCTTCTGGTGGCGGTACTATGCACTGTGTCAGTTGGACTCCACACCTCATGGTGAACACACTGGGTGGAGGTATTGTCTCACATTGTTTAAATAATAAACACTGAAGCAAAATAAAGACTCATGTCCATCCTATCCAGCAGCCCAGTACAGACTGAATCCTTTTCCTGCCAATTCCTTGGAAGAGGTGGCGGTCGGATGACTTCTGTTAATGGAGGCAGCCGAAGTGAGCTATTTTCCCGCCATTTTCTTAGGTTAGTGGAGTAGCCCAAGTGACCTTTTTTCCCCACCAAAATTTGTACCTCCACCATTTTTTGGAGGTGGGGAGGGGAGAGGGAAGGGAGGGAGTTTACCAGATATGGAGAGGTTAATTAATTGATCAATTTAATTAAATAGTCAATCAAATTGATGAGAGTGAGAGGGGCTGTTTCAATAACTGAGACCTGAAAGTGTACCTATAGCAACGAGGGAGGAGGGCTCCTGGGGGAACAATAGGTGAAGTGCCTTTCAATCAAAGGAGAACAATAGGTTTGCCCTTAGAGCATACTTCACCCTGATGTATGCAACATGCACTATCAAAATGCGTTCGCTCTCTGTTCGTTCCAGTACTATTGTTCACCCTTGTGGTCTGTGGACCGTATTACATCACAGTTGCCTCGGCGGCAGTTCTGTATACTGCTGTATTGTCATGCACGGTATACGTTAACCACGGGATGGAAACAGTTTTCAAACTTAGCTGTTTCGAAAAAGCTTCCACCCTTGGCCCGAAAATCAATGATTATGCTCTTATGACGTCAGATAAATCGCTCCGTTTCCGCATTACGACAACGACTGCACTGTTTTCCACATCCCCTGATATGCTTTATATACCCTCCACTGCTAGTGCTGCCACATGCTGTCTATTAGTGGTTATTGCACATTGACGTTGATTGTGGTCACATTAACGTGACTGAACCGTGTATATCGTAAACGATTTCCGCAGCGCATTCGAGGGAAGTTCACCAGAGACACGGGTTAATCGACAAACATAATCATAGTTCAACCAGTTAGCATGAAATGTTTCTAAATTACTTACACAAACCATCGTGACTGAGTCTGTTATTGAAAACCCTGTCAAAATCCTTTACAGTAGCTCCTAAGATTAGTCTTCGCTTATAGACAAAAAAATACAATTGGGGACTTTAATTTAGTACTCTGTACTGATTTCATTTTCCAAATGACATGTGTATTTCCTAACTAGCGTACTTCGAAACTTAATGTGCTGACATAGTTTTGTCACAACATATTCACTGTGTAATTTGTCAAGCAAACTTTTGAATGTTTCGACTAATAATACAAACAATCGTTTCAGAAGTTGCGTCTCGAGAATGTCGTCATACCTTCCTTGATGCTTTGTTAATTGTATTGTTTAGTGTAAATTCTGCCCGATTCAGTAAACTAATTTTCAAAAAGAAGGAATTCCAGGAACCTAAAAAGGTAACAGAACAATGACAGTCTCTTGGGGTCATGCAGGCAACTCAAGAAGTACTGAGTTTGTTTGGGAGGAGACATTAACTTCAGTCTCCAGTTAAACTGAAGCTTCATGACTCTGAGGAAAACAATTATGGTCCAAATCACCTGCGTATGAAAATGAAGACATTTCTTCAATTACTCAATATGACAGACACCTGAAAAATTGCTTAATGTTGTTTATGATAGGTTTTGGTAGACTGTGATCGCTTATATAAACATGATTTTATTCTTGGTATCTGGGAAAATGCACCAAATGTCTGAACGTTACCCATCTAAAGGTTAATGATCTATAGACAGAGTGTATTATACTCTACACTTTGGAATGTATGTCGCTTTTGTCTTGTACTACAAAGAAAATATTATAAACTCTCATGTATTGGGCAAAACATTTCATTGGTGCTAGGTTATTCGTAGATAATAACAAAGAGTAAAATGCTGAGGGGCTAGAGAATCATTTAGAGATGCACGCTAAACAAACTATGGAAGTTGCCGAAAGAAGCAGAGCTGTAGAGTAACATTCTCCTTAAGGACTGGGGCTGTTGCTGAAATCTCAAATATAATCTCGCGCAATTGTGTTTCTTCCCGTTTAAGGAAAATTTTCAAGTGAACTATTAGAGATAAAGACGTAATTTTCTATTATCTGCACAGCAAATCAATAACCTTTTATGTTAACATATCAAAAAAATAAAAGCATAGACGTACTAACGAAAGTCGATAAACGTTTTTTAGTTTTTTAATGTGAGAAAGGTACTATCTGAAATATTACCTGAAGCCACTTTGGAAAATAGTGTCAGACATATCTTCCATGTTACTCCGAAAGAATTATCTTTGAAAAAATTATCTGTCTAAGACAAAATGTTCCTTAAATTTATCATAGCAGTTATTGGAGGGTCTGTGTCCCATTACCCACTGCCACATGGGAAAAACGCCTGGGATGATTATGAAGCACTCAAACCTCGTTCGTACACTTAGTACTGTGTACTAAGCTGAGAAAAGTTCATAAGAAATTTCTTTTAAAGCTAGTTTGTATATTTTGTCCAAAAGTTTATTTATTAACGATTTCTGTCCTTGGTCACTTCAAAAGTATTTTTGGGCCTCCATACCAACAAGATAAAGGCTTTAGTGACAGCAACTGGAGTTCAAGACAATAATAGCTGAAAATATTTGGTTGCCTTTATGGAGACCTTGGGAACCGTGGTCTCAACATGCACAGGATGGGAAGCTCAGAGTGCAGAACTGTGGACTGATGGAATGCCTGAGAGCATCAGTAGGACAGTGTTGGCTGTGAATATATTTATTGTCATAGTTTGAATGCAAAATAACTTTCCCGTGATGCTGAATGGCAGCGGCAAGTGGCGTACATGACTGGGAGTTGCTGACTCAGATATCGACGTTGCTGGGCATGCTCTAGGGCTACACACATGACATCGGCGGTGTCGTGCGGGTTGCCGGTTCAGACGTCTGCAGGGGTTGCGCGTTCATCCGTGGTACGACCCGCGATACCATGGGCGAGGCGATACACAATACAATACAGAACCAACCCGCATCAACGTAGCGCAAAGAAACACAATGGAAACGACTTAACTGGGACGGCAGCGGTACGACACCGATACCTATCTCTATTGTATCGCCTGGCGCAACGGGGAGTGCTGGTCGCTCCACGGAACTCGTATCGTGCGATACGTGGGGAGTGAAATTTCAAGTCAATTAATTTGCTAAAGAATTGTTTTATGTAGGTGAAGCAAAGCTACATCCATCTCTGTAATTATTTTCTCAGTAGAGCTCTTTTACATCTACATCTACGTGATTACTCTGCTATTCACAATAAAGTGCCTGGCAGAGGGTTCAATGAACCACCTTCAAGCTGTCTCTCAACCGTTCCACTCCCGAGCGGCACGCGGGAAAAACGAGCACTTACATTTTTCTGTGCGAGCCCTGATTTTATCGTGATGATCATTTCTCCCTATGTAGGTGGGTGCCAACAGAATGTTTTCGCAGTCGAAGGAGAAAACTGGTGATTGAAATTTCATGAGAAGATCCCGTCGCAACGAAAAACGCCTTTGTTTTAATGATTGCCACTCCAATTCACGTATCATGTCTGTGACACTATCACCCCTATTTCGCGATAATACAAAACGAGCTGCCCTTCTTTGTACTTTTTCGATGTCATCCGTCAGTCCCACCTGATGCGGATCCCACACCGCACAGCAATACTCCAGAATAGGGCGGACAAGCGTGGTGTAAACAGTCTCTTTAGTAGACCTGTTGCACCTTCTAACTGTTTTGCTTTTGATGCGAAAAAAAGCTCTTGAGATTCACGTGTGTTCTCTGCTACACAGCCTCCCTCATTAGATTTTGAGGAAACTATTAGTTGAAAAAGTATTTTTCCGCCTCTTATAGCTACACATGACTGGAAGACAATGAACTGGTTTGCTTTTCGTTATTGCCCGTAGTTGTTGTGATACTTCAAAGTAAAGCACCGCTCATATTCTAAAAAAGTTTCCAGTGCAAATGAAGTCGCTGACCAGTTTACGTTTGGTGCATTTTACAGCACTGATTGCTGTTTAAGAAATGTAGATAACATATCTAAATTGTTTTTAACGTTGGAAGGAAAGCTGTACCTCATTCCAATCTCGAGTAAATAAGAGACACATTTTGGAGTTTGGCCGCGACGACCAGCGCGCGTTATTTACGACCGCGTGCGGTGCTATGCAGAGGTGTCTCGTGTGCCGCCGATACAAGCCTAGGCATTCACTTCCAAGCCTGCTTTCATCCTGGAAAGACATCTTGACATGTTACTTTGCTTATGTGCTGCGTATAATCAACTTGTCGTTCACAGAGGAGGATTGTTGGATGACGATATCTTTCGTCCAGCTTGTTGAGAAAACCCAGCCTCTCTTCTGATCACAAAATCTATCAACAAACACACATTTATTCCATCATTCACACCCCTTTTACAAAATCGATTTTTCAGCTCCATATCCTTATTACTAAATTTGTCTACACATTTTACAACGTTTGTTGCGTTCTCTTTACGGTTTCGCTGCTTAATATTATTTCACACTTCACTCTTATTTACATTCATCTCTATCTCCAACATTTGTGGCTTCTTTGCCGAATTTCGACACCCCCAGAATTTTTAAAATAATGTGTTCTTTTTAACGTCGGTTTATTTCACGATCTCCAGCCCTGAGATGCTGTGATCTCTGATTTCCTGACCTCGGATTCTGGTTTTGCATTTCGTGAGGCTCCTGCCCCTCGTATCTTTATTCCCAGTTTTGATTCCCGTTGTGAGAATTCCCATTACCTTTTCCCTCTGAAAATTATTATTACGGTGATAATTATTTCTGTTATGAGCGCTATTATTATTGTGGATGTTACTGTCGTCCCCTTTCAAGTATCCATTTCGCTGTCTTCGGTTCCAGTTATGCGGTCTGCGGTTCTCAATAAAATCTAAAAACTTGTCAATAGAATTTGTTGGACTGTGGACAAGATCGCACTGTAAAATTTCTAGCAGTCGTCCCTTAAGCGTCGTAGTCTCTGTCAACATTCCCAGTTGACGATTTACATGAATTAACTTAGGCAGTTCACGCACACAAAAACCCGCAGCACCTCACTATCGTGTCTGATACTTGATCCGTTTAGGAAGTCATTCTGAAGTCTCGTTTGTTTCGTTTCACTCCAGAATTTGTTGAGGAAACAACTCTCAAACACTTCAGAAGTTGTAAATGAAGCACTGAATAAATTTGTCCATGATTGTGTATTGCCCGCCAGATGTCTTTTAGCTAACTTAATTTTTGCTTCTTCCGACATTCTTCTCACGAAACCATCTCTAAATACCGCAATAAAAGAAATTGGATGGTATTTCCCATCATCTGCAGAACACATTGTCGCTCCTGAAGTACTCAATGTTACACCTATCACAGTAGTAGCCTGATTCGCAGCTGAAGCATTTAGTTCTGCCCATACATCTTTAATCTGCAATTCCGCTGACAAAACTTCGTTATTAATCTCTTCTTCTAACAGATATATATTTTTCATCGCTGTATTTCACACTCTGCCACTTTACTAGACAAATTGTTATTTGATTTAGTGGTCACTTCCTCAAATGCATTTGCCTCAGCACACAATTCTTTACCTCGCCACCCAGCTCATAATGTACCTTTTCCAACTTGTCCCCGATATCTTTTTGCACTGTGCTGACTCTGATGTTAGGCAGGTCAACCTGTTCAGAAATTTTTCCTACATCCGCCTTTATAGCTTCTAATTTTGTATCTGTCACCCCTTCTTTGTCTGATTTAATTTTCTTCAGCTCAGTTTTTACTCTTTCTGCTACACATCTCTATCCAGCCTATCTCCGTTTTTATTGAACCTATCTCTGTACCCAATACCCCCAATTTAGAGTTCAAATTTATTAGAATTTCCCTTAACCATGTTAGTGAATCATCAGTATTTACATCTCCCTACGCTGATCTCGGACTATCTGCCCCACTATTATCGTCCCTACCAACACTATCACGTTCAGGTTTTGGTCTAACTGGGCCGCTCACGTTATCCGAACCACACACACTGGTTCATTGCTTAATCATTGGAAGCTCCACCACTGACGGTAACCCTGCAGGTTCACACATATTAAGGCTATCGGGGGCAGTACTTATCTTAGCGGTCATGCTGGCTGCTTCTACTGTACTGCTGCTGCTCGACGTGTCAATGCTGATAAACTCGACGTCACCGCGGGTGGCCCGCATTGCCGTGGCTGCCACTGCTGCCATGACACCCGTCGAGATCTCCGCCGGTGCTGGATGCTGCAGCTCGAGCTCCGCACGCATCTGCGTAGCCTTCTTTTCTCTTGAAGTTCCGCGCTTAACTTCACACCTAACTTTTGCTGCCAATTTTCAGGCACGCAACTACTGCAAAATCTTATGATCGCAGCCCTCACACAAACTGCTTGTCATGCAATAGATTTGGGACGCGAATCACAGAATAATGTAATTCCAACTATAAAGCGATTAGACTCTCATCCCTGACGAGGAAAGCCCAGTCGCGACGGTACCTAACGATTACTGCTAGCGCAATCGCTCCTCCTAAATAGCATCCCATGCGAATTAAGCAGTTGAGTCTTTACTTGCGGTTGCTCGTACTTCAGCACTTGGGCTATGCACGAGTATGTTAAAAAAGCATATTTCGATGTAGTCATAGGATCGAGGCGCGCACGTCTGATTTCATGCTCTGCAGTTAATTCGCTGCAAATAATAACCTTCAGCTGTGATCCTGCAGTCAAATATTCTATGCATTGCTAGAATTGCTAGCTAATAAAATACAGACCAATATTAAATAAGAGACAGATGAATAATTTAATAAGAAGGGTTCTATTCTAACGTCTGTAATTGATGTAAACGACAGAAAATTTTGTTGTATTACGTTTAGTCAAGAAAGGACATCTCAAATAACCGAGGAGTGGTCCTATGATATTCATCTGTAATACAGAAAATACCCTTATCACATACAGTAAAATTACGTTGAGAGCGTTACGAGAATGGTAGGAATATCCCCAAACTACTCATCAAAGACTGTCGAAAACTTAATTTCCTGATCACAATACACGAAAGTTCCTCCGGCTCAAAATAGTTCAGAGTTC
The DNA here is from genome assembly GCF_023898315.1 of Schistocerca nitens. NCBI lineage: Eukaryota > Metazoa > Arthropoda > Insecta > Orthoptera > Acrididae > Schistocerca > Schistocerca nitens. The sequence continues at coordinate 517,434,733 of NC_064614.1, forward strand.
ACCATGATAATTCACAAATTAAAACACGCCATAACAAGAATAGTAACTCATACTCTGTCTATTGTCAGTTCCGTGAAACAAGCGGCAAAAGTCAGAGTCCTACTCTGGAGCACGTTCAGATCTTTCGAAATATAAAGTCCCTTCAAAAGTTGTCTTGTAACGACCATTCACCACCAGGAAACAATCATCTATACAACCGAATCGAACACTTTACTCTGGACAGATCTGCCTTCTTCCGGCACTCGACATAAAGTGTCTAGCATCGTTTCCTTGAGCTCTTTACTCGGAAAGTCCCAGTCTCTACTTGACTCTAGCGGTGTTCCGCCACTGTCCAATTCTCATTGGCTTAAAGCCATCCCCACCAAAAATCCATCGTTCTTACGCTTTGAAAACATCATTTGACTCTGACCACTTCCCGGATTAAACTAATGTATTAAAACGATATGTAAGTAAAGAAATGTTATAAACACTCTGTCACACTCAGATAATTTACATTAATTATAAAAAAAACGTTTGTACGTAATTAAATAAATCAGAACTCTTGCGCAAGTACGCCCACCATATATGACGACGAACTGTTGTTATATATTGTAAGTAGGCTGTTTAGGTTTCTATTTTGGTAACGTCACGTAGCGCTCTGTATGAAAATCACTGGCTGGGCTGTGTGCAGTCTGTGACTGGTTGGCATTGTTGGAATAGTTGCTGTTGTAGTGTTGGGCAGCGGCAGCTGGCTGTTAACAGCGCGTAGCGTTCCGCGGTTGGAGGTGAGCCACCAGCAGTGGTGGATGTGGGGAGAGAGATGGCGGAGTTTCGAGAGCGGATGATCTGGACGTGTCTCCATAAGAAAGAGTAAATTTGTAATACAGGATATCATGAACTGATATATATATGATGACTTTAAACATTATTAAGGTAAATACATTGTTTGTCCTTATCAAAATCTTTCATTTGCCAAGTATGCCTATCAGTAGTTAGTGCCTTTAGGAGTTAGAATCTTTTATTTAGCTGGCAGTATTGGCGCTCGCTGTACTGCAGTAGTTCGAGTAACGAAGATTTTTGTGAGGTAAGAGATTCATGAAAGGTGTAGGTTATTGTTAGTCAGGGCCATTCTTTTGGAGGATATCGTGTGTCAGTTTAGTGATGATCAGAATAAGTAAAGAGAGAAATGTCTGAGTACGTTCAGTTTTACTCAGCTGTTTGAAAATCAAATAACGTAAGGGGTTTATCAGCACAGTAATTCACTAATTTTTCTAAGGGGAATTTAAATAATTACTTATGCCTTCTTCTCAATAGCGTCTTCTGGCACTGTTTTCAACTGTGGTGTCCACTAACGTATTTGATGGACCACTTTTAAATTAGCAAAATTTTTAAACAACGATTGCCATAAACATTTAAATAAAGTGACTCGCAAAACATTAAACTGTTCATTAAATAAATACGCAAGTTTGACAAAACATGAGGCATTTGTGCTGTACTCAGTAGCTGTATAAATGTCGAGAATACGACGTTCTGATAAACGTTTGCGCAACAAAAGCTGTAAGAGACGTCATAAGTCAATATACAAAACATAGCAAGATGAGTGGCTTTCAGGGATAACAGATACCGTGCAATGCTGTTATCTGAGATATCATTTGTTGAAATCGCATGAAACGATTAAAAGTTGTAAATTCAGAGGTTCATAGTGAGAACGTTTATTCACTAAACTATTAACTTCTGTAGTTTAAAAGATATTGAAATATGGTTTTGTCATTCGATGGGCCTCTTTTTCCTGAGATCACAGATGTATTCAGATATGTACTATTATTTGACTGTGAGTTACTGTCGACTCTCAAAAGCTGCAACTTAGCCAACTCCACCCTTTCTTGGAGCGCATCTCCTGCATAAAGGCCATGAGAGTAGCAGCCGTCTAAATTCGCAGCTTCGGGATTTTTTCCTATTTCCGGCGGCACTGCTAGTCTTTGTACCTGGACTCGCTCGTACCGGTCACGTAGCCGGAAGCCAGAGCTGCCGCTGCGCGCTCTAACGCCTGGGCCCGCTAGCGTTCAGATGCGTAATAAATCCAGCTCTTGTTGCAACAATTCCGATTTTAGGCGGCCGATTATCTCGCTAACGTATACGTAACGCTATATCTGACACACCTCCTAGCTGCGACATAACACAGTCTACGAGTATTCCAGTGTTGTGGCGGAGCGTTTATTTTATTGCCTTTTCGCTCGCATCTTGTTTGACATCGACGAGGTGCTCAATTGGACAGTATGTTTCTGCTGGCGACTCATTTTCATTTATCTCTGAGTTTGCTCTGGTAGCAGTCACAGAAAATGGATGTAAACAGATGCGTGACCGTACTTTGTACAATATTTTGCCCAACACCGGGTAAGTCTGGGAGAGTTGGATCGCTGGGTCAGACGGACCAGTGGCATATTTCACTAGCGAATAGCTCCCGCTATTTGTGAGGAAGTTGTTTTGTGAACGAACATTCTCTGTTCTGGTAAGCCGAAAAATTTTATCGTGCAGATTTTGTGTGTGTGTGTGTGTGTGTGTGTGTGTGTGTGTGTGTGTGTGAGTGTGTTTTTTAGATAAATATGTAGGCTAGAAATTAACGTAAAATGACCACCGAGTCAGCTACTTGCAGAAAGCAGCGGGAGTGGACCATCTCTCCCGGACAACCGGGAGAGATGAACCATTGTTATTTGGGAAAGATGGACTAAGTGTTTTTATGTGGGAGGGAAGGACCATAATTAAATATAGCTTAGGTAATAGTGGAAGTGTAATTTATATTTTGAAAACGGACTGAATAACATATGTTTTTTCATAGTTGGTTTTGGTTGAAAGCCCGCATCTCGTGGTCGTGCGGTAGCGTTCTCGCTTCCCACGCCCGGGTTCCCGGGTTCGATTCCCGGCGGGGTCAGGGATTTTCTCTGCCTCGTGATGGCTGGGTATTGGGTGCTGTCCTTAGGTTAGTTAGGTTTAAGTAGTTCTAAGTTCTAGGGGACTTATGACCACAGCAGTTGAGTCCCATAGTGCTCAGAGCCATTTGAACCATTTTTTTTTGGTTGAAAACCCATTTCACGCAGAGGAAACCAGCTGGAAGAGTATTGCTTGTACTTGATGGAAACATGGCTCGCACAAACTGTTTGGAAACATTAGTTTGCAGTGGAACGTGGAACTATTATAATGAGTCTACCTCCAAATACATCCCAGCCCCTGGACCACTCTTTTCTACATTATTGAAAAGCTGTTTTTACAAAGCTCTGCAACACTTTCATGATGACTAATCCAGCCAGGAAAATTAAATTTCAGTTTAGAAAACTGTTCAACTCCGCGTGGGTTACATCAGCTAGCGTTGAAAATGGTAGAAGTGCCTTCAAGGCAAGTGGAATAATACCACGGAATATGGCTGCAATCTCAGCCCTTGCTTATTTATCAGAAGATGCTTATGTGTCAACAAATGGAAGAGCTGAATCTCACACACAGTCCAACCAACCACTTCCAAGCACATCAAAAGCGCATGATTATTTGCATAACTCAAATTTCTTCGCTGACACAATTTCGGACTTCACTCTTACAAAACATAAAATTTCCGAGATTATCGCTTCAAAACTGACTGGTCCTAAGTCAACACCTACAAAAAGTTTGGGAGAAATATCATTTGTTACTTCAAAGTGATACAATCACGAATTTTAAGAGGAAGACAACAACTGTAGCCAAACTGCTAAACTCTGCTGAAAATATTGAGACTGTAAAGAAAAAGAGGGATGGGAAATGATAATAATCAAGAAATAGAAACAAAAATATTTGCCAGAGCAAATTGCTAGTGAAGGGAAAGGGGACCGAAGAACCTAAAAAAGAAAAAGACTGCAAATAACTCACCGTGTTCAACAGATGCAGAACACTGAAGGCGTTGCAGAAGGTTACGAAAGTAACTTTGATGAATGGAATGAAGATGAATGTGTTGGTTATGGTAAAACATATAACAAAACTAATAAAAGAAACGATTAGATTCAGTATGTTTACTCTTCACGATGATCCAGAGAATGTTTTTCAACATTAGTTAATAAGGATAATTGCTGTGGTAAGACAAGACTTGCTAATACGTGAACAAAACCAACAATTCATTAGAAAGCAAATGTTCAATGAAGCTTCATAATAAACAGACGAAATTGTTTTGGGCTAAAATATTCAATTGATTACAACACATTCCCAATAGAAAAATGTAATTGTAATTCACTCTTTTCTTCATGTATAGTCACTTTTATATTATCCCCCTCACACAATACACTGGTCCATCTCACCTAAACATCTATGGAAAGATGAACCACTCATAAAGATTTTAATTTTATCATATCTCTTATATTTTAATTGACAGTACCTCAACAATATATTGTAATTAGGTTTATATGATATTCCATACAAATATGCTGCCAGAATACAAAAAAATTTTAAAAGCTTACAAATTTTATGTTCAGGAAAAAATGGTCCAATTCCCCCGGACTTACCCTACTGATCACCTGAAACGTAATTGCATTTATATTAGACGTTTATCCAGGAATCAGATACGAAATATGGAGAGCAGACAAGAAATCTGGAAAGACTGGAGATGAAAGAAATTGTGAGAAGGAGAGGAAGGAATTTCGTTAATTATATTACATCCTGCTTTGAATCTGGCGAAGAACGTTGTTGTGAGATTTGCGTAGTTTTATTTCAGTATTAAATTATTCCAATTGTGAAATCAGTGCTGATATGAGCTGACACAGTTAACTTTTAAAACGCACTGTTAGCCTGTCCAGAACCATTTAAGGCAGGAAATAATTTTGCACTATTTTTTTGAAAGGGAAATGATTTAGTGGTAGTTATTTCACCTCGTACATTGTGATTCTGAGATAAATGTCAATAAAACAATCCAACTACGCAGTTAAAAAACCTACTAGTGCAGTTAGGAAATTTATATGACTTGGTCATTTACGCAGAAATCATTTTTTCAGTCATTACAGTTGAAATAAATATCCCGCTGCCCCAGACGTTAAACGTATGTGTGCCATACAGCAAGAGATTCCCATGCAAATGTCGGACGTACGTCTCTTGCAGCGTTGTTTCGATTATTGGAAACGCATTTTGCGTGAGGACATAAATTCGGCTTTCCGGCGGAAGTGCTAACTATTTCGTTGCGGATAATTCATTCGCAGGCGGGACGCGCAACTCGCGCCGACTATCGGCAATCCATGTGAGCCGCACCGCGGCGACCTCTGCTGCGGTTCCCTGACGTACTGCGGCGCGGGGGGACCGTTCATAACGGCGGCAGAACCGCGAAAACCGTGCCCCTAGGAGATGTTGGCGGGTAGGCCCAGGAAAACATACCAGAACAGCTGAACTGGTGTAGCATCTCCCATGAGGCACGTCTCCGGTATGGATTGCTGAGCAGATAAATTAATCGGACAACTTTCAAATTGTGCCTAACCCTCCTCTACCCCTCAAATATTTGGCTGGAGTGTATCTTGATAGGAAGATTGTTGTAAAGACTGTACTATCACGCATAATAAAATAGGAAACTTATGTAACAGAGGCACGTTGTTATTGTGGTCCCCATACCGAAAACATGTTTGATGCAACTCTCTACACTAGTATGTCCTGTGCAAACCACCTCCATCTCTGAACAGCTACTGCAACCTTCATCCATCTGAACCTGCTTATTTTATTCAGCCTTTGGCTTACCTCTACAATTCACCTTCTTCCCCTACTACACACATATCCCGCCAATACTAAATTAACGGTTCATTGAAATCTCAGAACTTGCCTTTCATTAGCTACGCGAACTAACCAATCTGATCTTTATTACACGACCGGTTTCGGAAGCTTAGAACTCCACAATCAGGTGCCACCAACTGCGAGCAGGTGGAAGAGGAACTAGCTTACAGGAACTACGGGCTTGTCATTCGAAAAAGCAGTGAGAAGTGATATAATTAAAAAGTATGAATGAATGGTGCATGGGCCGGACAGTCGCGACGGATGAAACCGACGCCAAAAATATCATGGAACTGAAAGAAAAATGCTAACATCGAGGGAGGGATCCGAATAAAAGCAGAAGACAATAATAAATAAGTAAGTGCACCCACTAGTGGTTCTAGCAACCGGGACGCCCGCCCCGACAACAGGCAAAACAGCTGAGCGTCGTAGCGCACGCGACTGACGCAGGAACCAACGACATGGCGAAACGTAAGAGGTCACCGAAAATGTAAGGAAAACAGGCATAACTGCTCTGTGTGCTTTCATGTGTGTGGCGTACAAAATAGATGAGAGATAAAACGACAGGAATATATTGTTGTTGTGGTCTTCAGTCCTGAGACTGGTTTGATGCAGATCTCCGTGCTACCCTATCCTGTGCAAGCTTCTTCATCTCCCAGTACCTACTGCAGCCTACATCCTTCTGAATCTGCTTAGTGTATTCATCTCTTGGTCTCCCTCTACAATTTTTACCCTCCACGCTGCCCTCCAGTACTAAATTGATGATCCCTTGATGCCTCATAACATGTCCTACCAACCGATCCCTTCTTCTTGTCAAGTTGTGCCACAAACTCCTCCCCAATTCTATTCAATACCTCCTCATTATTTATGTGATATACCCATCTAATCTTCAACATTCTTCTGTAGCACCACATTTCGAAAGCTTCTATTCTCTTCTTGTCCAAACTATTTATCGTCCATGTTTCACTTCCATACATAGCTACACTCCATACAAATACTTTCAGAAACGACTTCCTGACACTTAAATCAATACTCGATGTTAACAAATTTCTCTCCTTCAGAAATGCTTTCCTTGCCATTGCCAGTCTACATTTTATATCCTCTCTACTTCGACCATCATCAGTTATTTTGCTCCCCAAATAGCAAAATTCATTTATTACCTTAAATGTCTCATTTCCTAATCTGATTCCCTCAGCATCACCCTACTTAATTCGACTACATTCCATTATCCTCGTTATGCTTTTGTTGATGTTCATCTTATATCCTCCTTTCAAGACATTGTCCATTCCGTTCAGCTGCTCTTCCAAGTCCTTTGCTATCTCTGACAGAATTACAATGTTATCGGCGAAGCTCGAAGTTTTTATTTCTTCTCCACGGATTTTAATGCCTACTCCGAACTTTTCTTTTGTTTCCTTTACTGCTTGCTCAATATACAGATTGAATAGCATCGGGGAGAGGCTACAGCCCTGTCTCACTCCCTTCCCAACCACTGCTTCCCTTTCATGCCCCTCGACTCTTATAACTGCCATCTGGTTTCTGTACAAATTGTAAACAGCCTTTCGCGCCCTGTATTTTACCCCTGGCACCTTGAGAATTTGAAAGAGAGTATTGCAGTAACATTGTCAAAAGCTTTCTCTAAGTCTACAAATTCTAGAAACGTAGGTTTGCCTTTCCTTAATCTTTCTTCTAAGATAAGTCGTAGGGTCAGTATTGCCTCACGTGTTCCAACATTTCTACGGAATCCAAACTGATCTTCCCCGAGGTCGGCTTCTACCAGTTTTTCCATTCGTCTGTAAAGAATTCGCGTTAGTATAGGCAGAACTGGTCTGTGTGCTTTCATGCGTGTGGCATACAAAACAGGTGAGAGATAAAACGACAGGAATATATATATTAAAAAATTATGAATGAATGGCGGATGGGCCGGACTGTATATAAATCTCTAAAAGTTTATGACCGATTTAAGTCAAATGTTGAAATGATACTCCAATATACGTTCAGATGGATAGAAGTTTTTTAAATATATGTGGTATAAAATAGACGTAATACATAAAGGGGAAACGTTGTTAATACAAATCTCGAAAAGCTCTTCACCGATTTATTTCCTATTTTTACACGTTACTCTAACAAACTTTCAGATGGACATAGAATTCATAATTTTGAATGTATATGGTAGATCAAATTATAGGTAATATACAACGGGGAAATCTCGATAAGTATATTTCAGATTCTGACGTGATGCTCTAGTAAACATTCAGGCCGTCAATGACTGTATACTTTTTAAATTTATGCAATTTAGCGATATATATTAAATATGTAAAGGGGACACGTTTTAGCGACAATCGGGAAAATTTATTGTTCGTTTTACTTCAAACTATTACTCTACTAACTTTCAGGCGCACATCTGCTATATACGAGGGCAAGTAAAAATTACCTACACGTTTTGTTCTATCGTTTATTAACATGAAGCTAGGGGTATTCAATGCATATCATTTTTCTACGTAATCTCCCTCCTTCTCAATGCATTTGGCCCAACGGTAAACGAGCTTACATATTCCTTCTAAATAAAAGATTTTTACTTGTTCGTGAAGCCACTTTTGCACCGCATTTCGCACGTCCACATCTGAGGCAAATCGGCGACCACACAAAGTGTCCTTGAATGGTCCAAATAAGTGAAAGTCACTTGGAGCAAGGTCTGGGCTGTAGGGAGGGTGCTCCAATACTTCAGATTTCATCTTGTTGGTGATTTCAATACTGTGACGGGCCGTGTGTGGTCGTGCTCTGTCATGAAACAACACCACCTTATTCAACAACAAATCTCGGTGTTTGGTGTGATTTGCTGGCTTCAGCTTATTTTACAACAATTCACTGTACCCCGCCGTGTTGATAGTCGTTCCCTTTTCCATGAACTCGGCCGGTATGAGCCCCTGTGAGTCCCAAAACAAGGTTAACATAACCGTTCCTGCGGATGGCTCCACCTTGAATTTTTTCCTGGTCGGCGATCCGGGGTGTATCCATTGCATTCTCTTGCGCTTTGACTCACGCTTATAGTGATGCACTCATGTTTCATCTCCGGTAACAGTTCTGCTCAAAAATGCAACACCTTCGTTCTTGAAATGAATAAGTGCTGACAGACCCTAACACGGGGGAGCTTGTGGTCACCACAGACCTCATGGAAACCGAGCTCGTCATGGTTGATGTAATGTTCAAAACTGATGTTCAAAGCGGATGCTACCTCATCGATAGTGATTCGCCTATTCGCCAGAACCATCTTTCGAGGTTGCTGAATGTCGTCACCTATAGTGGAGGTTGATGGCCGTCCCGCTCCCTTTGCATGCATTACACTTGTTCGACCACTTTTAAACTTCTCGATCCACAAATAGTGCATTTCTGCCATATTGCGATGATAGTCTGTGATGAATGTCTGACCCATAGACACCCGCCGACCAGAGGAATCGGATAACAGCCCGTTGTTCCTCTTTGTTGCACACTTCTAATGGAGCTGCCATGCTATATCTGCAACAAAAGGAAGAACAATGGCGGATATAAGATTAAACTTTCACAGCGTTACCACAACAGAATGAAAATGACATGTGCGAGGACAGAAGACAACGTGCGCAATGTAACAAGTGTTATGGCACCTTACTGCGAGAAATAAAGCGAAACCCAACATTTTCAAAGCATCTGTCACGCAGTCAATTTTAAAAGATATATTGTATATATATACATATAACAATGTATAAATAATTTTAAAAGAAAATTTGTACATTGTTATGTACAAAACAATTTTAAAAGAAAATCTGAATATATATATATATATATATATATATATATATATATATATATATATATATATATATATATGCCGGCCGAAGTGGCCGTGCGGTTAAAGGCGCTGCAGTCTGGAACCGCAAGACCGCTACGGTCGCAGGTTCGAATCCTGCCTCGGGCATGGATGTTTGTGATGTCCTTAGGTTAGTTAGGTTTAACTAGTTCTAAGTTCTAGGGGACTAATGACCTCAGCAGTTGAGTCCCATAGTGCTCGGAGCCATATATATATATATATATATATATATATATATATATATATATATATATATATATATATATATAAAGCAATGTACAAATTTTCTTTTAAAATTGACTGCGTGACAGATGCTTTGAAAATGTGTGTTTTTGCTTTATTTCTCGCAGTCAGTTTTAGCTCATTTATCACGGCGTTGAAACCATTTTACGAACCTTTGTATCACAAATATTCTTTTCATATATATGCTGTTATTTATTATTATTTGCGTCGAGACCCTGTAGGATCACGCAAAGCATTCTGCCTCGTGTGAGCGTTCTTTCTGATCTTCCACGATTCTCCCATTTTTTCTCCATGGAGTGTCCTATCTTTAGTCCACTTTGTCTCTGGTTTCTTTGGGACTTCATTCTCTGACCACACACTCCACTTGTGTATCTTGACCCTGTATACATTTCTGTCTTCAATTTCTATTGGCTCTATTTTTGCTGCTCCTTGGTCCAGTTTGACTTGTGTGATCCATGGTATTGTTGATTTTACCCCTTATATGTATGTTAGAATTCTCTTGCTGAGTCGTTTTGGTGATAGCCTGATGATGTGCCCACAGAACTTCAACTTTCTTTTTCTGACATCTGCTGCTATGTTTGACATCTCCTCTGCAGTTTTCCTAGAGTGTGATCTGTATCCCTCTTCTGTCAGTTCTGGGCCGAGAACTTTTCCTCATGATTTTCCTTTCTTCCTTCAGTATGCTTTCCATGTCACTTTTCGTATGGAGTGTTAGTGTCTCACTTGCATACAGTATGTCAGGTGTGATTACTGTGTTGTAGTGTGTGACTTATGTGCCGAACGCTCTCTTCATTTTTTGCAGTCGTGTCTTCTGTGCTACCTTTTCTCCTCCTGTAGGATTTCACATAGATACTTGAAGTGTGCAACACGGTTTATTTTGCCGTATTTTGTGGCTAATTTTGTTATGTTTAATTTTGAGCAGAAAAATTCAGACTCGAAAGAGGTTTGCAGCGTAAATTTTTCCGCGCATTCTATTAGTATCTCTATATGTTTGGTTGCTGTTGCTTCGTTTTTCTGATAGTATAGCCGGATTATCTGTGAAAGCTGGGTCTGATATTTCTATTGTATACATATGTAAAATATATATATACGAAATCGCTCCCCAGACCATACCTCCACGTAGCGGTCCAGTGTGTCTAGCACGCAGCCAGAGAGAGGGATATTAGGACGTATATACAATTCCCATGCATGTCTAGCAATTGTGAACCATTGTCCGGTTTGCCAGTGTAATATATACACAGGCTGTAACCGGCGTAAGTGCAGACATTTGTATTGGTGACCTAGGATGGGTGTGCTAAACAGCATTACATCTGTATCCACATGATTTGCAGACTAATAATTATAGCTGTTACAAGATGTATGTGTTATGTTGGGTAGCATCTCCAGGTGCATGTAGCGAAAGCAAGCCGTTAACTCTAATTTTTCCCTGGGCAGCAGGTCAGGTTTTGAAGTGTGGACACGTGGACGCAAAATGCTTAATCTATACTGACGACGTAGTACACTTAATGGTGCAGTTACGACCGTGCAGGAAACATCAGGTCATAAAGTTCGTGCCGGCCGGGGTGGCCGAGCGGTTCTAGGCGCTACAGTCTGGAACCGCGCGACCGCTACGGTCGCAGGTTCGAATCCTGCCTCGGGCATGGGTGTGTGTGATGTCTTTCGGTTAGTTAGGTTTAAGTAGTTCTAAGTTCTAGGGGACTGATGACCTTAGAAGTTAGGTCCCATAGTGCTCAGAGCCATTTGAACCATAAAGTTCGTGCAGTGTTAATGTGAAGGCTATTTGACACAGGGAAAAACAATCAACACACTGATGTGGGTACGACATGTAAAAATATCTGTACTTAATATCCGTTATATGTGTGTACAAACAAAAAATAATGTTAAGCAAACATGGCTAAGATACAAAAAGGCGGAGAGCAAAACAAAAATAGAAATAAAAAAGGAGATATGGACAATACATAAAAAGCATTTCATATAGTTAAGCAATGAAAGGACAACTTGTGAAGAGTGACAAACGAGGGATAACAGCTACTGCATTCAGTAATCACGTATAGGAGCATCCATTTAATACAAAAAAGTGTAAGCTCAAATAGCATATTTAGGATTAAAATACTATTAAGCAGCAGAAAAAGTACGTATATCTCTATCTTTTGAACCTCACACATGTAAGCAGCGAATCCAGTTATTAGCGTTTTCCATAATTTTTCTGCGATCTCTTATTTTTACCCATCTCATTGGTTGACACATTAGTCACAGTCGCCGTAGCGAGCAACTGTTCTGCTGGCAGACTGTGCTACTTCTCGTCGGCTGACGAGGCGGCTACGTACGACTGGATACGTTCACTCTTTTACACTAACGGCAAAAAACCGCAACACCAAAAATTACCTAATGGAATTCCAGGAATGCCTTTTTGGTAGGTAATAAGTTTAAGTGATTAACATTGCAAGATCACACTTTAAAGTAAGCGTGAGATAAGCCATAGCAAATGTGAAATGCTGGTACATTAGTAACCAGTGTAGCCGAAAGAATGTTGAATGCAGGCATGGAAACGTGCAAGCATCGTGTTTTTTAGGTGCCAGGTGTCAGTTTGTCTGATCGACTTCCATACTTGATCGAGAAGGCCGAGGCAACATGTCGACACTTTGTAGAGCATTTTGGGTTACACCAGCGGTATGTGGCCGAGCGTTATCTTGCTGGAAAACACCTTCTACAATGTTGTTCACAACAGGTCGAACCACCAGACTGACGTAGAAATTTGCAGTCAGAGGGCGTGGGACAACCACGAGAGTGCTCGTGTTTTCAAACGAAATCGCTCCTCAGACCGTACCTCCACGCAGAGATCCAGTGTGTCTAGCACGTAGACAGGTTGGCTGCAGGCCCCCGATGGGTCTCCTAATGAAACACGCCCTTCACTGCCACCTAGGCAGAACTAACTTTCATCAGAAGACACAACAGATCTCCACGCTGAAATCCAATGTCTTTTCGCTTGAGAACTACTGAAGTTGCAAGTGGCAGTGGTTTGGGGTCAGTGGAATATACGCTACAGGGCGTCCAGCTCGGAGCTGTCCTTGAAGTAACGGATTTGTAACAGTTCATTGGGCTACTTTGATGCCAACTGCTCCTCAGATTGCTGCTGCAGATGCAGTACGATGCGCCAGAGCCACACGCCGAGTACAATGGTCTTCCCTCTCGGTAGTGCCACGTAGCTTTCTTCTAACTACAAAGTTACTGTAGTAAATACGAAGAAGAAAAGTAGAAATGCCATCGTGGAACAGCTGAGCGGCTGTCACTTACACTCGAACACATATACCTTTATTTATTTGACCAAACATTACAGTACAAATTCTTGAACTTACTTATCGGCTGAATATGCCACACTATCTTATGCCTTAAGGGCACAACCACTTTAATTTAAAAGCACGGCTAAAAGCCATTAACTCAAAATTCAGACACCAAAAGGAATGCTTAGAAGGCAGAAGGCCTCATGTTAATTGAGTTCTATAATTTGGCTGAAGGCCCAAAATTCTAACACTTGAAAAGCAACAACCTTAATTTAAAGACGGCTGAAAGCCGATGATTTAAGACTCAAGGTAAAATTAAATAAAAAAGCACAAGGCAGAAGGCCTTATCTTAAATTAAGTTGAAGGCCCCAAACAAGCAAGGAATTTTAATTTTAAAACGGCTGAGGGCCCATGACTAAAATCACAACTAAAATAATTTTTATTAGGCAGAAGGCCCAAGGCTTTATCTTTAAAGAACATATTAATCAGGCTGAAGGCACAAGCAATCTAACACCTGACAAGCACGAAATTTTTAATTTTAAAACAGCTGAAGGCCTATGACTCGAAACGTAACTACGATAATTTTTAGTAGGCAGAAGGCCCAAGGCTTTATTTTTAAACAATATTTTAATCAGGCTGCAAGCCCAAACAATCCAACAGTTGAAAAGCAAGAAACTTTAATTTTAAAGCGGCTGAAGGCCCATGGCTTAAAACACCACTAAAAACAATTCAACTCTAACTCAAAACCATCGGCTATGTGCCATACAAATACACACAACAGAAAATAAGAATAGGCAGTGCAGTTAACGCCACTCAGAAGTTTCGGGGGTCGGCCAGCACTTGAAATATTAACGTTCACTTAGGTGAGACAGGCAGTCGGCCCAACCAATCTCGATCTCGAGCGAACAGACAGTCAACGGACCCACCGACATGGTAACTTGCGCTCCACTCGAACAGCACACAACCGGGAGTTCAATGCAAACGTAAAAGGCATAGACGCCCAGAACCAAGCATACATTAAGCTGTCGAACTACACACCGTGCTGGTCAGCGACAACACGGTGAAGAAAGGACACTGCCTGAATGTTCGTCAACGGTCGGGGCAGGTAACCGGTACGTTAACGGCCTCAAGGCAGAAAATTCCGCTGGTGCACTTCAATTGCAAATAACCAAATACAGTTAGACTCCACCGGACGGTGGCTAAACCTTGGACAACTCGAACACACACGTTGTTGCTCGCGAGAATGTCCCAACAGCCAACAACGAGAACCAAACGGCACAATGTGAACAGTCTTGACTTGCTGGTAAATTAAATCCAAACTCAACTTTCGTGTCCAGGGTCGGTGAGGCACGGACCTCGCAGCAATGGGAACAGCCCCACACACTTTGACACGGAGTAGAGACCGCCAGCGGGTCCGCCCAAACTACACCCTGCGGAGATGTTCTCGCTGCTCCACGACAAACGACCGACTCCTCGCACACAGCACAGCTGGAAACTATAAGCACCATGCCAAAGATAGTACAAGGTGCGAATATCGATACACGCCGCTGCTGCCTTTCACGGAGAGAGCGAACAACTGCATAATCGCAATAACTGTGGGAAACCAAACACAGAATAGGAACCAAGGTTTAAACCAGGGCATACATGGCTCAAAAGTTACGATCTAAATGTAATGTACAGGATATCATATCAGATGGAATTTCTTGGAAATTTAAGACTACTACTTAGGGGGTACTTAGATCTACGTTTACCTTTCATCTTCAAGGCACGCCCACGTAAGTTATACCAGCCCCCACTGCAATAGAAAACACTCGGTTGCAACATGAATTGGAAACATGCTTCATCCATAGTTAGATTCCTTGTAATCTGCTCGTCTGTGGCATGTATAATTATAGCTTAGCTGAATAACAACTACGCTAAGTTGAAACGAAGTGAAGTTAAAGAGATATGTTGGGATCATCAGCGTGCGTCGCTGTCTCTAGCTGCTGCCCTGTCCAACCCGAAAGCAACTGCAGAAGTTTCATAAATCCCACTCCGACCTAATTCTTTACATACGACCTCTACTGGTTCCTGTAACGCGTAGTCTCTCTAATGAGGTCAGGAATAATATTTCTAAATTTTTGCGTTGTTGGAACCTCGGTTTCACCGAGTTTGTTCGAGATAGCTATATTATTCAGAGATTGCTATTCCTCCTATTACGTCCTTACATAGCTTCACCACAGGTAACCGCTTCCGTGCGAAGTAGCAATAATCGTGCTATTTGATGGAAAAAAATTATAATTCTGGGAAATGTTTACGAATACAGTGGAATTCAAATGTAACTTTTTCCACATGTCATTTAATTTAAAATCATCCTTTCTGCTCCGTTTTGGTTTAAATAAAACTATTGCTACTGCAGACGATACACAGTGCGTAAGTTGAATAGCTGTTCTCCAGTGAGTAGTCAAGATCTGCAAGGAACTGACGGTATGTATACGGAAAAAATGGTATTCATACTAAAGAAAAAAGAAATTGACGTGTTTAGCACAAGTTGTTGCTGGAATTCATCTTTATCTGTTAAGGTACTTTATAGGTTTGGACTCTCTCCTCCAGTGTGACTTTTTGTTTGTTCGCTCAATACGAATGTGAATATAAACAACAACATATCAGTTTATAGGCTGGTGAAGTACTGCCTGTAACGTTATTGGGCTTTGTAAATGTGTTTTCCCTCAACAACAGTTTAGAGCACTATCCGTCTCAGAACGGATTATCTCTGTAAGACAATCTTGATAGGAGTTTATCGGCTCCAGGGAATGGCTCTCAGAGGCTGAGAGAAAATTCCGACAGCTGGCTAGGAATGACTCACCTAAACGCAATTGACACATAATTAATTGCTTTATAAAAGACTTTTTTTAGTGATCAGTGAAGGAGTGATTTCTCATCAATACATTCAATAAAATTCTTATTTGTAAAGGCCTACTTGCCGTGACGCGTTACCTGCACAGCTCCTCGTCAACCTTTAACTGCGCCTTTGCACTGTGATTCATCATAATCAGTTTAGTCAGCTGTGGTGGGAGAGCCGTCTACTACTGACTCGTTATTACAGAACATTGACAAAATTTCTCTTAGATCAACAATTATCGTGTCCAAGTTTGTGGTAACTGCTTACGCATTATATTGCTTAAGTGTTCTATTCATCAGTAATCAAAACCAGTAAAATACGTCTTTTCTGTACGTCAGCTTTGCCACAACACTGACTTAAACCAGTTTTACCACCACGACTGTTATCACAGTGTTTCCTGCAAAGTATCTTACAACTTTAATCTTTTATGATTTTATAAAAATCGTAAAGACAATAAACACGTAAATATAGTCTCTTAAATTTGTTTACATTACCGAATCTGTAGAACTGAATGGTTTCGTAGTTTTGGTCATCTGCTGACTGAAAATTTCTGTCTGCTTCAGACTCAAGATGAAAGACAGTTGATGCGATTCTCAAAGAACACACCAGAAGGGGAAAGAGTTCTCTCTCTGTTAAAAAAAAAAAAATCGGGGTCTAGTAAATACGACGGCATAAAACTGGATCCACAAAGTCATTGCAACAGACGGATAACAGTCCTTAAATGACTCACAAAATTTAAGAACTTCCCTTCCAGTGGACGCCTAGCGTGTGTGAGGTTGAAAAACGACATACTGTATTTTATTTTTGGTGCAGTTTTCTGCTCTACTATATCGAAGCCGAAACCGTGTAAAGAGTCTTTAGTACTTATCAGCAAAAAAGTTCATGCTAACATAATAGTTTTATTTCTGAATGCCGTTCTGTGCTTCTGTTTTTCGTTTCACGAGTTACGCCTCGAACAGTGTGACCGAGTTGGAAGACAGTTCTCCACGTTGCTGGCTCACTGTTTTATGGAAGACTTTGAAGAGAGAGATCTTGAACGAAATATTCTTTGGAAACAGGTTGCGATAATTTGATAGCGTGGTCTGCGGAGAAAACAAATTAATGTATATTTAATAGCATCTTTACGTTATTCATAAGAAATATTGGTGAATATGATAGCATAAAAATATAATTATTTACCATTCGCACACATTCTGGTTAGACGGAAGAATGACGATCCTCTCAGATATGAAGTCTATTGTAAGACCACTTGCACAGAGCTGTATCTACGTATAGGTTTCGATATGGCATCATTCGCCAAGCAACACCACCATAAACGCAGTGTAACTTGGCACTTCATGCGGCGTTTGTCAGGGGGCGAACATAATGGACTCTGCCTTGCTCCGCGCGGAGTACCACATTCATTTTGCCTGTAACACTCTCCAATGTGATGAATGTTTCCTGCGTAGCAAAGAAGGTAATAGAAATTTCAACTGAGACCACCTTTCGTGCTGAGTGGGAAACAACCCTGCACTTCAGACAGGAAATTGTTAGAAGACAAAAAATATGTTATCGAATAGCTCCGTAATGTAGCAGGAGTGCAGGCACTTGCAACTCTAACAGAAATAAATATAAGTCTGACTGTTCTACCTCTAAAGCGATGTGCTAATAGTGGCTCTCACTTCCTCTTTCATAAACGGAATAGTGCTCTTAGTTCTTTCTGATGTGTCCAGATAAGACAATGGAACTCATTTATTTAGATTCTGGGGTAACAAAAAGTATTACGCCTACCACTACCAAACTGGGATTCTGTACTGATAGGATAACGCCCCTAAGTTGACTGCGATTGATCACTCTTCTCATGCAGCTGCCATCCCCGGATCTCAAGGGTTTCATCTTATGGTCGAACCCGTTATCGAGACAAGTGGCTATCAAACACATGGTCCCAAAAACACTGTCTAACAGCATTTTCTAAGGTTTATGTTAGCAGGGGTAGTGCTCCTTTAAAGATAAAAAAAATTACACTAACAGTATCTGCAGAACAATGGACGTATTGGTTTTCTGTCCAAAACATGCTTTATTCTTAATTCACATTGTGCTTTACTCAATAGAAGACACAATATACCAGATCTCTGTCTGGCTCTCTCTCTCTTTCTCTCTCTCTTTTTCACACACACACACACACACACACACACACACACAGTAGGAAGGAGTGTGTCTAACCCCTGGGCGCTAACAGGCAGCGAGGACAGCAACTCGTATTTGTCCTGCGGTGCCAGCCTCAAGTTTAATTAACAGCAGACAGTCTGCGCGGCAGAGACAGCAGTCTCCCGGTATATTGCGCCAGCGGCACATTTTCAGCAGCTGTAGAATCTCAGCGCAAACACGGGGACGCTACTTTTATCCTTCTGCTGAGAGAGAACTAGGAAGCGGGGTTAATATTTTACGAGGAGACGGTTCTGCAGCTAAGCACGTACTGTACCTGTTGTAAACGAAGGTACGGAGAGCAAAGCTCATAAACGGTGGGGACATAAGAAGTAGACCATTAGCTAAGACCCATTTCAGGTATTTACATGAAATGCTTTATGCAAATCACGGGAACCACGATCGGTATGCTCGGATAGCAATTTGAGTTCATTTCGCTCGACTAAAAGAGAACGTCAAATCCCTGTCTGTGTCGCATAATACAGTCCTTGTATTGCTATTTTCCTTATTCTTTCAGTGAATTTATACGACACCTGTCGCCCTTATATGTCACCTATTAATTTGTTGATTGACTTTGTTGAATTATTGACAATGCACAAAAACAAATACCTTCTCAATAAGATTCTTCTGGGCACGTGACCGTAAGATGAAACTACTAACAATTGAGCTACCGTTACCGTTTCAGGCAACTTTCATCGGGTTGACGAAACGTAAAGAGGACGTACACTATAGATCAAAACTAACCGGACACCTATTAGTGCTCATAAATGTGTGGTGTGTCCATCCTCCACCTTTATGACGGCTTGAAGTTTCACTTTCAATGAGGAATCTGAATGTCTGTGGAGGAGAAAGGCATATCTGCATCTACATCTACACACACAATTTGCACGTCACCGTATGGTGCGTGGCGGAGCGTATTTTGTACTTCTACTAGTCATTTCCTTTCCTTTTCCAATAGCAAATAAAGCGATGGAACAATTACTATCTATATACGCGAAATTCTCTAATCTAGTCTTGGGAGCCGGCCAGAGTGGCCGAGCGGTTCTAGGCGCTACAGTCTGGAACCGCGCGACCGCTACGGTCGAAGGTTCGAATCCTGCCTCGGGCATGGATGTGTGAGATGTCCTTAGGCTAGTTAGGTTTAAGTAGTTCTAAGTTCTAGGGGACTGATGACCTCAGAAGTTAAGTCCCATAGTGCTCAGAGCCATTTGAACCATCTGAATTAGTCTTGGGGTCCTTAAGCGAAATGTACTTGATGACAATAGAATAGTTATGCAGACAGCTTCAGACGCTGGTTCTATAAATTTTCTCAGTAGTATTCCTTGAGCAGAACATCTTCCCTCCATGAAATCCAAATTGAGTTCACAGAGGATCTCTATGATAATCCTTAACTGTGTTGGCATGTTCTAAGTTTTAACATGCTCGCCTACTGGCGCAATCCGTCTCTGTCTACTCGCTAGGTGGCGCTTCGGTCGGCTGTTACTAGACTCTTTGGTTGTAGTTCCTGGGGCAGCTTGTTGACCATATTGGCAGTCAGTCGATCGCAGTCAGGACGAGAGAGAGATAGGGGAACATGTGACGTAAGGCAGGCTGTGCACGGAGGTTACGGGCGCACGATTTTGTAAGCGGCCGGTCGTCGCTAAAGTTGTGTCGATCGGCAATACTTGGGTCTAATGTCCACACAGCGATTTACCCTGCATTAAGGAGGCATAGTTGCTGATATGGGTGCTGGAGTACTGTTCACTTTCTAATTCCGCCTGTTCTGCCTTTGGAGTAAGGTACTCGTTTATTGATTGCGTCATCTGTTCCCGTGTTGAAGTTACTCCCGCTACGCTGGACTGCCTGTTGTTCTCCATCACTCTGTTTCAAGAATAGAATTTACCCTTTGGTGCCTCTGTTTAACATTTTTTCAGTGCTACGTCGGAGTGTTCTAAATTTTCTTTTCATTACAACTTGTTCAATATTTGCTTACTTGTCAGCTCCGCCTGAAATTGTTATATGTTCTTGACCGCCACGTGTGTTAGTGGCCACTGAGATGGAAAATGAGTCTGATTTTTGTTGTAAGTTGTTCCTTCCCTGACTGATGTAGCGACTCTAAAATTGCCTACAGCTGTGGTAAGCAAACGCTAGCGCCCAGTGAATCTAGGCTCCTTTGCGTAATTGAGTTCCATAACTCTGGGGAAACTTCGCCCTTTCAAGAAAATTAATATTTATTGTTTCAAATATGACATGCCTGTTGCCATCTACGCCATTTAAGTTACTGTGTCTGATGTGATGTCTGATGTGATTATTGCTTGTTACACGTAAGGTTTGGTTGGAGCTTGGCGCCACCGTCACGTTAAGCTTCTTGTCTTGGTCTGAGCATTTTCATAAGTTCCACAATTATTATGCATGATTTATATGTTTCCTTGTTTTCTCTCGGCCTTCCGAGCTGTTCGTAGCATTTGGAGGTGCCGCACAGGGGTCTTATGTCACCCGCCACCACACACGGCAAAATGACCACTTTAGGCGGCCAAAATTCAAATATGTTAAATAATATGTACATTTATATTTAGAAAGGCTTCTGACATTAGGGTTGATGTGTATTCAGGCTTGACAAGATTCTGAAAGTACCTACGAACCTAAAAGGTGATTTATAGGTAGCTAAAAATGAAAAAGCAGAATGAAAATCAAATTAGTATACAGGGTGATTCAAAAAGAATACCACAACTTTAGGAATTTAAAACTCTGCAACGACAAAAGGCAGAGCTAAGCGCTATCTGTCGGCGAATTAAGGGAGCTATAAAGTTTCATTTAGTTGTACATTTGTTCGCTTGCCATTTCAGCCAATAAAGTTTTTGGTCCCTTTTTCTTCGAAGGTGCTACTGTAACTGGACTACAGTATCTGGAGATGTTAGAGAATTGGCTGTTCCCTCAGCTCGAACAAGAAGCACAACAATTCATATTTCAGCAGGATGGAGCGCCACCACATTGGCACTTATCTGTCCGTAACTACCTGAACGTCAACTACCCGAGGCGATGGATCGGCCGCCAGGCAGCCCGTGACAGAGCACTTCATCACTGGCCTCCAAGAAGCCCTGATCTTACCCCCTGCGATTTTTTCTTATGGGGGTATGTTAAGGATATGGTGTTTCGGCCACCTCTCCCAGCCACCATTGATGATTTGAAACGAGAAATAACAGCAGCTATCCAAACTGTTACGCCTGATATGCTACAGAGAGTGTGGAACGAGTTGGAGTATCGGGTTGATATTGCTCGAGTGTCTGGAGGGGGCCATATTGAACATCTCTGAGCTTGTTTTTGAGTGAAAAAAAACCTTTTTAAATACTCTTTGTAATGATGTATAACAGAAGGTTATATTATGTTTCTTTCATTAAATACACATTTTTAAAGTTGTGGTATTCTTTTTGAATCACCCTGTATTTTACTTAATGTTTACAGACAGTAAAACAGTATCTTCATCATAATCGTCCATTGCTTCGTCGTCGTCGTCGTCGTCGTCGTCGTCATCATCCATTGTTTCTTCGTCACCATTATCTTCAAGCATTTTCACAACAGGTTCTTCTAACACTAACAGTACCTCCTTAAGAAAAGGTTTTCTTTTTTTAATGTGCCTCCTCCTCTTGGACGCAATGATAGGATCTGAAGCTATCAGCATCCAGTGGACAATATCCGTATGGTATGTATTCTTGAAGTTTTCCTTGCATGGAAAAGTCTTAAACCTTTATATTCTTTCTGCTTAGATTCCAAAACATCATCTGAAAAAAGCCCCACAGGCAAAGGTACTGTAGTTCCTTTATTATGTCTGCACCATGTATTAGCAGCTTGTGCACAGATGCACTCATTTTGTATAACTTGTACGTTTCTAAACAGATTTTTGCTGTTTCGAGGCAATAATTTTTAAAATTACTGTAATTAACATTAAATCCGCAAGACTAAACGCTTAGGATGTTTGCAACTCTTTGTATAATATCGGGCTCTAGACCTGTTATAGTCGCAGATTTCGTGGGCTCTGCAAATAAATTTTCTTGCAGTATTCCCGTCATTGGAGTTACCTCCTCCTTGCATGGGCTGGTCTACCACTAATCCCATTTCACGATAGAATTTAGTGGTTATTTCTTCTTTTCTTCTTTTTATATTTTCTTTGGCTTCTTTACCTCTTGCTTGCCACTACTTCAGTTCCAATTTATATGATATATATAACAAGTACTCGTAACATCTAAGGTATGAGTGTAAAGCAGATATCCCAAACTTAAATGAACTAGTCCTAGAATATTATTTTTGCAAAAGTAAGTCAAGGTTGTTAAGTTCCTTGGGTGTTGCCTTGCACGCATTACACGCTTGTGTTGACGAAGTGTCTGTGAGCACATTACACGTTTTTCCGTCCATCATTGTACATACAGTACGATGTTAAAATTTGTAGGACGTATCCCCAAGGGTCACCTCAGTTGGCTGCAAACTTGATATTTGTTCAATTGCTTCGTAATGGAGTTTTACTGATTCATTTGTCTCCTTTTCAATCTGCAGGCGAAT
The DNA here is from genome assembly GCF_023898315.1 of Schistocerca nitens. Classification (NCBI taxonomy): domain Eukaryota; kingdom Metazoa; phylum Arthropoda; class Insecta; order Orthoptera; family Acrididae; genus Schistocerca; species Schistocerca nitens. Next base: position 517,457,435 of record NC_064614.1, read on the forward strand.
GATGCGATTATATCTCGACGAAGAAGGACTCGGGTTTTGCCAGAAAATCTGTTTACCATTCGTTGTGACCTCTGACATCTGCAATGGAACTATAGTACATAGAATTATGTTGGTATCTCCATACAGTGAGTTGTTGGCAACACATTGTTTGTAAATGGAATGTGCACCACTACCGTCAAGGTCCCACTTGTAGATGACTTCAATCGCTGAAGTGTTATCGTGGTGTAACAGAAGTACATCCCGCTGTACATGAGCAAGTCTTTTGATTGTGTGGTCCAAAATATCTCTAACTGCAATTTGCACTTCGGTCTCTGTGATTGTTATGTTACTCGGGTAACATTGCTTGCTATGACATTATAAGGTGGATAGATGTTTGCGCCTCGAGATTTTGCCCCTTTTTGCAATGAATATAATCTTCTTTTCCCATGTCAGAGTCTATAATGAGCGCTAAGGCTTCTTCGGGTGAGTAAGGCTTCATAACCGAATATGATGGCTTTTCGTGAATGTGTTTCATGCGTTTGTATCTGCGAGGGCTTGTGGCTAGGGCTAAGTTTACCACTTGTGCAGCTGTTCTTTTTCCACTCTTATTAAGGCTGCTTTGAGCAGCAGTACACAAAAGCTCTGGGGTTGACTCAGCAATAATTGCACTATTCTTCGGTTTGATCGTTGAAAGCTCTCTTCAAAAGATTTTGCAGGTCTTCCTCTGGGTTTTTTCACGTGTAAATCCTTGCTTGTGGTTGTAGTGCTTAGAGGTGGCAAGATCAAGTCGTTTTTTAACCATTGTGAATTGGATTTGGTAAATCTTTCCATATTCCAATTGGATTTTTTCCAATTTTGAGACAAACACTTTTAAAATTGACTTAATTTTACATACACTGGCTTTTGACTGTTTATATTCACTAAATTTATCCAGTATGTGAGTCGTTAATCGTTGTATATACTTAGACTGTAATTGTTTGTAAAAGTTCTCGTTTCTAACACTAAAACTAGATCCATTTTCCTCATATTTAATTCCGAGTGACTTGGTCCACTCCGACTACCTGTAAAGAAAAGAATGGTGTCACAATGCGTTGGTTTGAGTTCCTAGAATTTACAGTACTAATAGTCAACAAATGCACAAGTGTAAATATTTACAGAAAGCGGTACTAAGCGGAACTTTTTTTTGAAAGTCTAAGGAAAAATATTTTTTATAAAATCGTCATTTACTATTAACAAGAGTAAAAATATAAATTGTAACGTTGTCTATTTAATGAACACACCTATGGCTTCCACCTGCATGATAAATATTGAGATTCTCGCATGAGGTGATCAAAAAATTAACGTTGTAATACTTCCTAATTTCGAATGCAACTTGACTGTCGGACCCTCACACGCCTTTATTTTCAATATAACTAAGGATATTTTACAGAAGTGCGATGGACCAGTTACCTGAGGTGAAGAATACAAGGACGTTTAGACCTAATCTAAAAGGGTGAAAATCGATTTTTGGCCACCTGAAGTGGTCATTTTGCCGTGCGTGCACCGGTCCACCGGGCGTAGACTGGCCGCGTCAGCTGCCTGCGTGCGTGCGTGCGGCGCCCCGTTCCCGTCTCACTGTCGCCTCTGAAATGTTACGGCCTCCTAGTTTGCTAGGGCGTCCTTATAAGTTTACTTTCTGTCTCGTAGTATTGGGCTTAATTTACCCAGTAGTGCCCATTATTCTTCCATCTTATGCAGACCTGGCATGCCGTACCTGCCCCATCCGTAGTTTCCCTGTCTGAAATTTGGTTTCTAGGGTGGTAAGTGGATTCAGAAGAAACATGGAAAAGGATTCAGAAGAAACATGTTTTCGCCCGGTTGCTTTCCCCGAGTCATGAAATATGTTTTCAGGATTGTGATAGAACTGTGGCCAGTGTTACAGACAAAATTTATTTATTTACTTATTTAACTATTTTTATTGAACCCATTGGTGTGCTGTTTGGCTGTAAAAATGAACTGAAGAGTTTCCATTTTTATGTGTGTTTGAACAATGTTCCATATTTGTGGTTGAGAGCTGGAGTAAGAGAATTATTGGAGATAATTTTTTGTCAGGCAGCTGTATTATAAGATTTATCTGTACAATACAATATTGTTGAACTCTTGTGAAGTAACAAATTACTTGTGATAAACGGCATGCACTTTTACATGCCGGTTTAGTTGTTCCTTTATCCTGGAGCGTCCACTGACGTTCCATTTCCCTTATTGGTCGGCTCTACCGGTAACAAACCTAGCAGCCCGCGTCGGAATTTCTTCGTTGTCTTCCTGTAATCGGACCAAGTGGGAATACCATACAATCAAGTAGTACTCAAGAAGGATTAACCACATTTTCCTCCAATTCTCCAAGTAAATCGAAATCGACCATTTGCCTTCACTTCTAACGTCAGTGCGTGCTTGTTCTATGCGACATCTCTCTGAAACATTGCGCCTAGATGTTTAGTCGTGAATGTGTCAAGCAGTACATTAGTAATACTGTATTCGAACATTACAGGATTTTTTTGTCTACTCAGCTGTGTTAAGCTTTCCTAAATATAGAGCTAGCTACTATTCACCACACCAACTAGAAATTTTGTCAAAGTCATCTTGTGTCCTCCTGCAGTCACAACACCTACCAGTACCTGTCAGCAAACAGCCGTGGATTGCTTCTTAGCTGCTCATCAAATCATTTATATATGTAGAGGCTAAGAATGGTCCTATCACACTTTTCTTGGGCACTCATGACGATACCGTTGCCTCTGATGAACTCTCGCTGTCGAGGACAACGTATTGGGTTCCATTACTCAAGCAGTCTTTGATCCACTCACATTTCTGGGAACCTATTCCGTATACACGTGACTTAAAGTCAGCAGTGGGCCATCTTGTCAAACGCTTTCCGAAAACCTAGGTATTTGGAATCTGCCTGTTGCCCTTGGTTTATGGTTTACAGGATATCATGTGACAAAAAGGCAGTCTGAGGTTCGCATGATGGATGCATCTGAACCCGTGAAGGAAATTTGTAATATTATAGTGATATGGGACGGTGGGGTCTGGCGCGAAGTCGACGTTCTCATCCCAGAGAAGTTCCATTAGGTTCAGATCGGCGCTCTGGGCAGGCCATTCCATTTCGTGAATGTTATTGTCCACATACTGCTTCCTGGCAGATGCTGTTTTATGGCAGGATGCACTGACATGCTGCTACAATCTGTCATCGTCTCAGTACAGTCCCTCTGCTGTAAGCAGCACTTAATGCTGTAAAATGTGTTCATATCCTCCCGCGTTTAGAGGATTCTTGAGCACAAAAAAGGAACCACTCACTAACCACGAAAAGCACCCAAATTTCTCAACACCACCTCCTCCGTACTTCACCGTTGGCATTATAAACGATGGCAGGCAACATTCTCCACGCATTCGCCAAACCCGAATCCTTCCCTCAGATTGACACAGGGTATCACAGGATTCATCGCTCCAAATCATTCGTTTCCAGTCTATTGACCAATGGTGTAGCTCTCTAGACCACTTCAGGCGTCGTCTAGCATACATTACAGAAATGTGTGGCTGCTAAGAAGCTGCTCGACCATAACACCCCATTGTTTTTAATTCGCTACCACATTCATTGTGCTAGCTGGACTGTTGGTCGTACTGGAGATTATCGAATGATTCCCTCCATTCGTTTCATGAGATATTCTTCCAATCCCCCGTTCGAAATGCTCGACGGTCCGTGTCCGCACTTTATATGGGGTCTGCCTGGTTTTCGTTTAGCTGTTTCTGTTCCTTTTCCGTTTCCATTTCATAATCGTATCACCAACAGTCGACTTGGGCAGCTTTAGAACGGTTGAAATGCCTTTGTTGTTTGTTATCCAGATGACGTACAGTAACTAGTGCACGTTCGAGGTGACTGATCTCTCCTGACCATCCATTCCGGTGTTACTGCTTCTCCACTGACAACAAACTACTCCGTTTCCTTTTATGCTGGCGGGTCCACATATCGTCACATCGAGTAGTCATTACACTGGGATATCTGGGTAATTTGATCAGATTGTGCGTGTCATTACAACGTATAGCTCGGTGGTGCAGTGCCAGACTAATGTACAAAGATAAGGTGTTTGGACTCTGTTAGGTTCTAGAGTTATTACTTGTCAATTCTGTCACCTACGACAATGTTTGTTGACGTGAAAAATTGAGTCTGGCTATGGTTCCGAGTGCTCATTAAACCGTACCCCCCCACCCCAACCCCTTCCGCCTACATCTGGCTGCGCAAGCCAGTTCGAAGGTCGGATGAAGAAAAGGACATACCACCTCCAATAGGACTGTGCCTACTAATGCACTGTGAGTTCAAACCAACCTTATGTTGATGAAAGCATTTCACCTGCATTAAATCCTTAGCAATGCAAAAAATAGCAAGAATTTTTTGTTTTCTGTTGTCACATTCAGAGATTTTTCTCTTCGAGTGTGGATTAATGGTTGAAATTTCACATGTCTTGTTCTGAGTGGTAATGCTATGAGTATTTTTTTAAACAGCAAAAGCGAAGACCGCTATCTTTTTAAAAATAAACTTACAAAAGAACCACAGCACCAAGAAGGAGTTGTGCGACGTAAACGAAATTTGGTAGGCGTGTTTCTACATCTGAAAGATGGCGTCTATTCCAATTTTGCGCCAGTCGCATATAAATACACTTTGCAACTGTCGGTCCATTATTTACTCTTGGACTGGACGTGGTGAATTATCAACATCTCATTAACTTTGAACGAGGTCGTGTCACAGGGCTACGGGAAGCTGGATTTTCCTTCTGCGATATTGCAGAAAGGCCTGACAGCAATGTAGCCACTGTGACTGTTGGAAACGGTGGTCACGAGAATGTACGGTCACAAGAAGACTAGGCTCCCAACGGTCACGTGGACCTACCGAGAGGAAAGACCATCGTGTTCGGCGTATGGCTCTGGCGCATCACATTGCATCTACAGCTGCAATCTGAGCAGCAGTAGGCAACACAGCGACACAGCGACTTATTACAAATCGCTTACTTTAAAGATAGCTCCGAACCAGAAGCACTGTAGCGTGCTTTCCACTGACACCAAACCACCGCCATTTGTGACTTCAATGACGTCAAGCGACAGCTCTTTGAAGGCCAGGGTGGAGTTATGTTGTGTTTTCTGATGAAGGTTGGTTCTGCGTCGGTGTCAGTGGCGGCCGTGTTTTGGTTAGGAAGACGCCAGTTGAGCGCATGCAAACAACCTGTCTGCGTGTTAGAAACACTGCACTACACCTGGAGTTAGTCTGGGATGCGATTCGTCTGACAGCAGGAGCATCCTCGTGGTTTCCCACTTCCTGTGAGAGCAAATTTGGTCGTCAGTATGGTGATTCGACCTGTTGTGCTTCCATTCATGAACTGCATTCCAATGGGTATTTTCCAACAGAATAACGTTCGTCCACAAACAGCTGTTGTAAACCAACATGCTTTACAGAGCGTCGACATGTTGTCTTGGCCTACTAGATCACGGTTTCTGCCTCCAATCGAGCACATATGGGACGTCATCGGAGGACATGTCATCCACTATCGGCATTAGCCCGCCCTGTATAGATCGACCACTTGCAACTGGTATGGAACTCTATCCCACGAACTTACATGCGGCACCTGTACAACAAAATGCGTTCATGTTTGCATGCTTGCATTTGACATTCTGCCGGTTACATCGGTTATTAATGTACCAGCGTTTGACATTTACATGGCTTATCTTGGGCTTGCATTAATCTTTATCTTGAACTGATAAGTTTTTATATGTATATTACCTAGACAAAATGTATTCCTGAAACTTCATTACTCTACTTTAACTATTTTTTGATGTTGCCATTTTTTCTGTCAATGTATTTATCGTGGCGTATGCGAGGTCAGAGAGCAATGGAATCTGACTGAATTATGCAGATAAAGCAAATAAAACGTCGGTATATGAAGCAACGAAATAGTGTAGTGATCACCAAGGCATGTACACTGATAATTAACACTGTACAATGTGAATATATCACAGATGAGAACGTGGAATGGAATGAAGTGTTACACTAATAACTGTACCGTTCAAAGTAACGACAGTGTTGAATGTTATATCAGCTTTGTTCTCAAATGTTAAGTAGATCGAAATTTAATTTTTTATGGTAGTAGCTACGTTTGTTACTAGAGAAACTTATTGACTTGATTGTCGATACTGAGAATGAAGCAATCGTGTTACATCTCTACAGAGCTGGTACGTCAGATACGTGTAGTTGTAGATCTCGTGACATTATCAATCCCATGGTAATTAAAAGCATGAGACTGACAAGTTTCGTAAATAATTAATAACAAACTGGATGTAGTGGCAAGTTGGGAAAGCAGTTTAATACATAAAAATAAGCATTGGATGGGGAAAAAATAAAACGGGTTAGGGAAGTACACACTATAGAAAATATGTTCGAAAATAGGCAGTATTGTACTAAATATGGAACATCCATAGCAGACGCGTATTGGACATGAAAAATTTGTTGATACGCGATACGAATGCGGCAAGTTGCCTTGAGGCAACTATGATTATGGAATATAACCCATATCTATCAGGGATTAGAAATTAGGTCACATCCAAAAGAGAGCTGATTTATTCATTATCATTCCCTGTACTAAAATGAAACGATGTTATCAATTTAGTGAAAATTGCTGCGGATACCAATATACCAAATGATTAAATAAACTGCATTGGATGTATTTTTGGTGTCGGCCTTAAGAATCATCCACAGCCTGGCCGGCACACCGGACCTCGACATTAATCCGCCGGGTGGGGATCGGCACGCCTCTCCACCCAGAAAGCAGTGATTTAGACTGTACGGCTAGCCGGGCGCGCAACATTTGGGGTTACACTCGTCTGGGGGCCGAACCGCGCAATAACCCTGGGTTCGGTGTGGGGTGACGGTGGGGTGAGTGTACTGCTGTATCCTGTTGTGGGGTTATGAACCACTGACGGCTATGGCGGCGACGAAGGCTCTCCGTCGTTTTTAGGTCCCCAGTTCAATGCAAATCAGAGGGATAAGATAAAAGCTATTCCGTCACTTAAGAAAGCGAAACGAGTCTCAAAAGAGAAAAGCTACTTTTAATGATGCACTCTTAAATACGTGAACTACGTATGTAGATAATTCGTAGTAATCGTGCAGTTGTCTTGTTCTTAATTCCAAAACGACTTGCCAATAAATTTGCTCCGACCTATTTGGAGGAGTCATATAAGGAAGGACCTGTCGTGATTAGTATTACGGTCTTCTTTTATAACCAATATTCGACATGAAACTGGCTGACGTACAATTCGTGACGGCAGCCTCGGCAGTTACGTGATTCTAATGGTGACGATGTAAATGGAAAGCTGCGGACTTTATTGACCCTCGAAATGGCAGGAACAAGAACTGTGTCGAAAAAGGCTCCGTTCCCACAGTTTACTTTGTGTCCAGTGAATTCCTACACTCTCGGTTACTTTCTCCGAAGTGTCTTCGCTTATTTGCGAGGAACTAACATAAAAATTCTCAACGTGAGCGTCAGAGAGCAGAGCGCGGAGTCCATTTGCACTGCAGGAGTGGGAGCAGGGGAGCGCGTCAGGCGGCGTGATGCGACGCTTATTTGGTTAGCGGGACGGCCGGCGCTGGCTATGGGTCTGGGTCTGGCTCTGTCTGGCTCTGGGGCGGCCATCGACCGCTGGCGGCTCCGGCTGTGGGAAAGGCCGCTGCGCGGGCTGCATATGCATGAGGCGCCACCAGCCGCGCGGCGCGCACTTCCCACCAGGTAGAGGAACGACAGGTGTTGACGACGCAATCGCCCGCTGTCGGTCTCCTCTATTGCCTCTGGCGCCTGACAAATGGAGTCTGCGACTGATGACCTGGGAACGGGGAGACGTCGATGGAAGCGTAACGCATGATGGCACGAAACGTTTCCTTACTGGCTTAAAAAATAGAGATTGCAGTCCGATGGAAAGCAGAGATCTAAAACTATAATAAGAATTATCTCTTAATTCGAAAGAATGCGATGAAATTTAATTTTAGCATGCAGCTCTAAATTTTGAAAGAAACTTGATATTGTGAAATTGTAGGATGCGATCTATTTTGAAACAATACTTTTTTCTTAAAACGTTTATTAATCATTCCGTCGACAGTTGCAGTATTAATATTACGCGACTAGTTTCAAACCTTACAGGCTCATTTTCAAGCCTGGCCTCCTGCACTGACAGCCTTCTCGTAATAATAAGTCAAACTTGGTAAGAGACACGTGTGGATTGTGGCGTTATTCTGCCAACATTTTTAAGGCGTGTGTTGCCACTTTAATTGTATTTTATCAAGATAAGGTGCTGCCAGTGCAGCCGCACTAGGCCAAGATTGAAGATGTGCCTGTAGGGTTTGAAACTAGTGGCCTAATATAATTACTGCAACTGCTGACACAGTCGTTAATAAAACGTTGAGAAATTTAATAAAATTGCTGTTTATTTCTCAACAAAATGTTAAAACTGAAAAATAATTTTTTATTCAAAATTGTCAAGTCCTAGTACATATTATTTGCAATTCGTAGCAATAGGTTGTGAGAACGTGACCACGCAGGGGCGGCCCAGCGTTTGCTCGATCACATGACTCAAGTGCATACAGATAATACTCAGTTGAGCAAGCATTTAAGTGAGTTAAGGGGAGTTGTTGGTTGGTTTAGTGAGGGGGACCAAACAGTGAAGCCATCGGTCCCATTGTACTAGTGAAGGATGGGAAAGTAAGTCAGCCGTGTCCTTTCAAAGGAACCATCCCGGAATTTGCCTGAAGCGATTTAGGGAAATCACGGAAACGTAAATCAGGATGGCCGGATGCGGGCTTGAGCCTCCCGAATGCGACTCCAGTCTGCTAACCACTGCGCCACCTCGCTCGGTGTTAAGGGGAGGAACAGGAGAGAAATCCTCACCTAGGGTATCGACACTCTTCCTAGATGGCGTACTGCCGTCCTAGCCACTCTTCAGTAAATCGAGGGTATCGTTCAGTAGAACCACTTTCTGTACACTCCGGCACGTAGAACCGATGGACCCGAAGGTCGAAATACAACCCAATTTTTACCAATCCGCTTAGCGCAAAAATGCACTGGTCCGCCTTCGCTGGCTACGAGCAATGGACCGCCGACCGCCACAGTGCGCCGTTCTGCCATCTCCGCGGGTTACAACTCATTGGCCCGCCGAATGCCGCGGTCGGTGGTATAGGTCTGTGATCTGCTCTGCGGGTCCGGTGGCAGTTCTTGTTCACCCCAGACGTTTCGATCAGAAAACGGCAGACGAACGGACTTTGTTTGTACGGGTTGCTGAAAATAATAAACCGAACTGGAAGTGTTTTTGGAAGGTGCTATGGCCATTTGGTTCTTCGCACCCCGTTTCAAAAACGATAGAAACATAAAACACATGGCTCCACCTTTTCCTGCAGAAGAGAATTACCAAAGCTTTCGTCACCTTGTTCAAGGAGTTAAGACAATATAAGGATAAATTTTTTCATTACACTAGAATGTCCACGTCTTCCTTCGATGAACTACTTTCGAAAATTAAAGTAACAATAACAGGAATGACAACGAAATTGCACTCATGTGAAAAGCTTCTGGTAACTATACAGTATACGAGGTGTGGCTAGAAAAAACCGGACTGGAACTGGTGAAACAATAAAACGAATGCAATAAGGCTGAAAGTCGCGTGGCCTGTCACGTGACTCTCGCTCCGCCTACTGCTCGAGTTTCATCTGCCTCCTGCACTCAGTCTGCCCGTAGCGTCTGTTTTAAGTAGTTGACGTTTTGTCTGTGCGTCGGAAAATGTTGAGTGTACAGAAAGAACAGCGTGTTAACATCAAATTTTGTTTCAAACTAGGAAAATCTGCAAGTGAAACGTTTGTAATGTTACAACAAGTGTACGGCGATGATTGTTTATCGCGAACACAAGTGTTTGAGTGGTTTAAACGATTTAAAGATGGCCGCGAAGACACCAGTGATGACACTCGCACTGGCAGACCATTGTCAGCAAAAACTGATGCAAACATTGAAAAAATCGGTAAACTTGTTCGACAAGATCGCCGTTTAACAATCAGAGCAGTGTCTGAGTTAACAGGAGTTGACAAGGAAAGTGTTAGGCAGATTCTTCATGAAAGTTTCAACATGAACAAAGTGTGTTCAAAAATGGTTCCAAAGTGTCTCACAATTGAACAGAAGGAACGCCGAAGAATGATTTGTTCTGACATCCTGGAAACTCCTGTTAACTCAGACACTGCTCTGATTGTTAAACGGCGATCTTGTCGAACAAGTTTACCGATTTTTTTCAATGTTTGCATCAGTTTTTGCTGACAATGGTCTGCCAGTGCGAGTGTCATCACTGGTGTCTTCGCGGCCACCTTTAAATCTTTTAAACCACTCAAACACTTGTGTTCGCGATAAACAATCATCGCCGTACACTTGTTGTAACATTACAAACGTTTCACTTGCAGATTTTCCTAGTTTGAAACAAAATTTGATGTTAACACGCTGTTCTTTCTGTACACTCAACATTTTCCGACGCACAGACAAAACGTCAACTACTTAAAACAGATGCCACGGGCAGACTGAGTGCAGGAGGCAGATGAAACTCGAGCAGTAGGCGGAGCGAGAGTCACGTGACAGGCCACGCGACTTTCAGCCTTATTGCATTCGTTTTATTGTTTCACCAGTACTAGTCCGGTTTTTTTCTAGCCACACCTCGTATATCTTAGTATTCGTTTTGAAGATTTTAATGTAACGCCGTTTCACATAATGAAATACATTGAAAAGTAATACACACATATGCATTCAAACTTAATATTAACTTTTTATATTACTATGTGTGTCAAACAGTTTGTAATGATCCATTGTTTGGGAATGATCTGATATAGAGGTGGAGTTTCTGGAGACGTAAAGTTTGATACATTTACATATACAGGGTGTTTCGAAATCCCCGTTACAAACTTCTAGGACTTGTCGGCGGGGAGGGGGGAGTTAGTACATAGTATTTTGAATAGGATTCAGTGCACGTTTGATTTCAGTTGTCTAGCACATCCATTTGAATTATACATGACGCAGTACAGTTATTAGGTAACAATTCAAAAGGAAACATCCATTTATCACTTAAGCACATTACGTGTTTATATTATTTCAAAACAAAAAAGTACCCAGCATACTCTATGTACAGAACAGTACTGATTAAAACAGTGGCTCGATGTGGCGACCACCAGTGTTGTCACAGACATTGTACCTACGAATCATATTCCGGTACACATTGTGCATCTCACTGGCTGCCCTTCAATTTCTTGTGCAACGGCCAGAACTCGTGCCAGCTTAGCTTCCTCTGTCTCGCAGCAAGGCAGTCATTAAGTGACGTCATGTGACCGTCTAACTCGGTACATGTCATCCCGTTTACCCTTTTGGATACCAGGACAAGTAACTCAGACTTTTCTCTTTCCTCAGTAGACGTGGATGCTAAAACATTCTCGGACTTCTTGCAGCGTCATTTCAGGGTAAGGGCTCGAGCTTTCGACGCTTACCTCCATCTTCTTCGTCAGAAGCAACTGACTGTGAAAACTGCTGCTGTGGTGGCATTGCATTGCCCACAGAAGGCTTATGATTGGTCGATAACTACGTCATTTTGTCGCAGATGGTGTCAATGTCTGTGCTGGTAGCGCCACCACTCCCACCGTAGTGTAAACATTGCGACGAATATCTCTGGCTCTTCTCTACACCAAGAGCTCGCTTCCACGCACCGGTAAAATTATATCAGCTGTCACGGTTGAAGATTTTCTTGCACATTCTTATTTGTACAGCCTCTTTCATTACAGAGTCGGAGTATGTGGGAGCCTAGGGCAAAAGTTCTGTTTCGTCAAACAGTGTTTTATGTTTATTTGTGAGGCTGTGATCACCATCAGATTTCGCCAGTTCTCGATTTTTAATATGCACAGCGGTTGGTACGATTGGACTGACCGATGTAATTGCTTCCGCACTCACAAGAGAGGAGGTAAATCTCAGGAACCCTGAGGCGGAGACTGTCCTTAACGGAAAATAGATCTGATATCTCGTCTTGCCAGGACTCCGCCTGTTTTGCTACTGTAGTGCCGCAGAAGGGAAGGAATGCAGTCGGTGGTTCGTCACGTGAATGTTCAACATAATCACCTTTCGTTTTCTAGGAGAACGCTTGACTTCGTGCCCATAGCCGTTCTTTCGGAGCACATACTTCTGATGATTAATTTCGGAATCCAAGTGGTCCTCGTCTGAAACAGTTTTTGTTCTGTGCACTAGTGTATTTAAAGCTGCTCTCTTGTGGGCTGAATGGTGAAAAATCTGGGTGCTAAGATATAAATCAGTTTTCGTCGACTTGTGGTACACTGAGTGGCAGAGACGTCCATCCGACTTTCGCTGTACCAAAGCATCTAAAAATGGCAGCCTTCCCCCTTTCTGTCTCACGATGGTAACTGGAAGTTTGGGTGCATGCTGTTCATATATACACTCCTGGAAATTGAAATAAGAACACCGTGAATTCATTGTCCCAGGAAGGGGAAACTTTATTGACACATTCCTGGGGTCAGATACATCACATGATCACACTGACAGAACCACAGGCACATAGACACAGGCAACAGAGCATGCACAATGTCGGCACTAGTACAGTGTATATCCATCTTTCGCAGCAATGCAGGCTGCTATTCTCCCATGGAGACGATCGTAGGGATGCTGGATGTAGTCCTGTGGAACGGCTTGCCATGCCATTTCCACCTGGCACCTCAGTTGGACCAGCGTTCGTGCTGGACGTGCAGACCGCGTGAGACGACGCTTCATCCAGTCCCAAACATGCTCAATGGGGGACAGATCCGGAGATCTTGCTGGCCAGGGTAGTTGACTTACACCTTCTAGAGCACGTTGGGTGGCACGGGATACATGCGGACGTGCATTGTCCTGTTGGAACAGCAAGTTCCCTTGCCGGTCTAGGAATGGTAGAACGATGGGTTCGATGACGGTTTGGATGTACCGTGCACTATTCAGTGTCCCCTCGACGATCACCAGTGGTGTACGGCCAGTGTAGGAGATCGCTCCCCACACCATGATGCCGGGTGTTGGCCCTGTGTGCCTCGGTCGTATGCAGTCCTGATTGTGGCGCTCACCTGCACGGCGCCAAACACGCATACGACCTTCATTGGCACCAAGGCAGAAGCGACTCTCATCGCTGAAGACGACACGTCTCCATTCGTCCCTCCATTCACGCCTGTCGCGACACCACTGGAGGCGGGCTGCACGATGTTGGGGCGTGAGCGGAAGACGGCCTAACGGTGTGCGGGACCGTAGCCCAGCTTCATGGAGACGGTTGCGAATGGTCCTCGCCGATACCCCAGGAGCAACAGTGTCCCTAATTTGCTGGGAAGTGGCGGTGCGGTCCCCTACGGCACTGCGTAGGATCCTACGGTCTTGGCGTGCATCCGTGCGTCGCTGCGGTCCGGTCCCAGGTCGACGGGCACGTGCACCTTCCGCCGACCACTGGCGACAACATCGATGTACTGTGGAGACCTCACGCCCCACGTGTTGAGCAATTCGGCGGTACGTCCACGCGGCCTCCCGCATGCCCACTATACGCCCTCGCTCAAAGTCCGTCAACTGCACATACGGTTCACGTCCACGCTGTCGCGGCATGCTACCAGTGTTAAAGACTGCGATGGAGCTCCGTATGCCACGGCAAACTGGCTGACACTGACGGCGGCGGTGCACAAATGCTGCGCAGCTAGCGCCATTCGACGGCCATCACCGCGGTTCCTGGTGTGTCCGCTGTGCCGTGCGTGTGATCATTGCTTGTACAGCCCTCTCGCAGTGTCCGGAGCAAGTATGGTGGGTCTGACACACCGGTGTCAATGTGTTCTTTTTTCCATTTCCAGGAGTGTACTTGGAAGTACTCAGGAGCTTCTACGCCGTGTTGCCAAGCCATAAGTGCCGCGCGGGGTAGTCGCAGGGTCTAAGGCATCATGTCACGGTCTGAGGCATCATGTCACGGTCCGTTTGGCTCCCCCCGTCGGAGGTTAGAGTCCTCCCGCGGGCGTGTGTGTGTGTGTGTGTGTGTGTGTGTGTGTGTGTGTGTGTGTGTGTGTCGTCCTTAGCGTAAGTTAGTTTACGTTAGATTAAGTGGTGTGTAGGCTTAGGGACCGATGACCTCAGCAGTATTGTCTCATAAGACCTTACCACAAATTTCCAATTTTTCAGTCCATAAACGTGTCGTCGACATCAAGATGGACGAAGCGGAACCGAATTTAATGCACGTTCTTCAAAATTTTCCATAAAAACGTTAGCCATTGCTGGAGACAACGGATAAACTACAGCCATTCCGTACGTAATTTCATATAACTTACGGCCGAACAAGAAGTAGGCGGTCGTCATAAAACGCCGGAACAACTTTCAGGAGGATAATGCTCTGCCAATAGTTTCAACATTTCTTCCACTGGAACTTTTGTAAATAGTGAGACACCATCCATGCCGACTAAAATATCGTTTAGTCCAGCTGTAATCTGCTTAATTTTTTCAATGGACCTCAGAGTTTTTGATGTGATGTTCACAGCGGCCAACTATAGGAGTCATCTACTTAGTTAAATATTTGGCCAGGTTGTAGGTAGGAGAACCAATAGCTCTAACAATTGACTCAATGGAATACCTTCCTTGTTGACTTTAGGTAATCAGGACGGCCTGGGAAGTCTAGAAGCTCGTGCTCTACGATAGTGATGACATCCTCTGGAGGACCAGAATTGTTCAGGAGCTCCACTGTTTTTCTGCTATGTTGCAGAATTGCGTCCTATGTTAGGCATCTGTATTTGCCATCTTCCAACAACGTTGCCACTTTTCTGTGATATTTAGCGGTATTCAGAACAATCCTGGCACTTCCCTTGTCAGCCGGAACTACCACAAGAGCCACTAGCGCAGACGTTGGTACCATCTGCGCCAACACGACGTAATTATCGACCAATCAGAAGCCGTCCTTGGGCTATATAAGGCCTCCACAGCGGCAGTTTTGAGTCAGTTGCTCCTGACGATGACGATCATCGAAAGCTCGAGGTATTTTACTCTGAACTTATGCGGCATGAAGCCTGAGAATTTTTTGTGCAAAAACGCCGACGCGAAAGACTTCCTTCTGTTATAGACGCGGATGCGTCACACATCTCAACTGAAACCATCGTATAACGGCAATGGTGCTTTTCCCGACATGGATTCGTATTCAAATTATGTACTCACTCCCCTCTACAAGTCATATAAGTTTGTAATGAGAACCGCTGAACACGCTCTATATTTGTGCAGCTAGCTGATGGCTGTTCGGTACTTATGAAATTGGTGTTACGTGGATAGATCTGGAGTGGCAGGTTCAGTTGACATTAAGCATCCATGACTACTTTCATTAGCCAATATTAATTATAGTTATTGCCATCAGATTTTCAGGCACTCGGATGAAATAATTCAGCAACGACAACAGGAATTGACGGTTAGGAGCATGGTCTTTCGGCAACCCAACAAGCTGTAATTTCTGTATCATTCGCCTTTGTCTTCTTCAGAGCTGAAGGCCTTACCATAAAATCCTCATGTGGTTTCTCGGTAACCTTAACTTGTGTGTTGCTGTCCTACTTGGTTTGAACTCAAACCGTTATCCGTATTATTTGTTGCAACAACGCCTACAAGAAACATAAGCTGGTTGAATACACTTTCGAGAATCTGACCCACTTTTTAGACTGCTGACATTCCGAAAGTTTTTCGCAAAGTTATCCCTCAGATTTTTCCATTTCTTTTGCCACGAAAGACCTGAAGAGAAATATATTTTATGTTTTAGGTTTCTGGGTGCTCATTTGCTTTGACATTGCGTACGCCAATTATTTGGGAATAACTTCGGTCAGTGAAATTGGACGCGTTTGCGAAGCCATATGGGTAACTATGAAAGTAGAATGCCTTCCCCAACAGATAACTGAATCTTGATTAGATACATCTGAAACTCATAATCCAGAGCAAATTTTGCTCATATTGTAGTAGCTACAGACAATAAACATATCCGTGTAACAAAACCAGGCAATGGGGGATCGCTTTATTACAATTACAGCTTTTCAATAGTTTTAATGGCAATTTGTGATAAAAAATATAAATTCATATATGTTGATATTGGAGCATATAGAAGATATACACTATTGGTCATTAAAATTGCTACACCATGAAGATGACGTGCTACAGACGTGAAATTTAACCGACAGGAAGAGGATGCTGTGATATGCAAATGATTAGCCTTTCAGAGCATTCACACAAGGTTGGTGCCGGTGGCGACACCTACAACGTGATGACACGAGGAAAGTTTCCAACCGATATCTCCTACACGAACAGCAGCAGACCGGCGTTGCCTGGTGAAACGTTGTTGTTCAAATGTGTGTGAAATCCTATGGGACTTAACTGCTAAGGTCATCAGTACCTAAGCTTACACACTACTTAATCTAAATTATCCTAGGGACACACACACACACACACGCCCATGCTCGAGGGAGGACTCGAACCTCCGCCGGGACCAGCCGCACAGTCCATGACTGCAGCGCCTTAGACCGCTCAGCTAATTCCGCGCGGCAACGTTGTTGTGATGCTTCGTGTAAGGAGGAGAAATGCGTACCATCACGTTTCCGACTTTGATAAAGGTCGGATTGTAGCCTATCGCGATTGCGGTTTATCGTATGGCGACATTTCTGCTCGCGTTGGTCGAGATACAATGACTGTAAGCAGAATATGGAATCAGTGGGTTCAGGAGGGTAATACGGAACGCCGTGCTGGATCCCAACGGCCTCGTATCACTAGCAATCGAGATGACAGGCATCTTATCGACATGGCTGTAACGGATCGTGCAGCCACGTCTCGATCCCTGCGTCAACAGATGGGGACGTTTGCAAGACAACAACCATCTGCACGAACAGTTCGACGACGTTTGCACGAGCATGGACTATGAGCTCGGAGACCACGGCTGCGGTTACCCTTGATGCTGCCTCACAGACAGGAGCGCCTGCGATGGGGTACTCAACGACGAACCTGGGTGCACGAATGGCAAAACGTCCTTTTTTTTTGGATGAATCCAGGTTCTGTTTACAGCATCATGATGGTCACGTCCGTGTTTGGCGACATCGCGGTGAACGCACATTGGAAGCGTGTATTCGTCATCGCCATACTGGCGTATCACCCGGCTTGATGGTATGGGGTGCCATTGGTTACACGTCTCGGTCACCTCTTGTTCGCATTGACGGCACTTTGAACAGTGGACGTTACATTTCAGATGTGTTACTACCCGTGGCTCAACCCTTCATTCGATCCCTGAGAAACCCTACATTTCAGCAGGATAATGCACGACCGCATGTTGCAGGTCCTGTACGGGCCTTTCTGGATACAGAAAATGTTCGACTGCTGCCCTGGCCAGCACATTCTCCATATCTCTCACCAATTGAAAACGTCTGGTCAATGGTGGACGAGCAACTGTCTCGTCACAATACGCCAGTCACGACTCTTGATGAAGTGTGCTATCGTGTTGAAGCAGCATGGGCAGCTGTACCTGTACACCCCATCCAAGCTCTGATTCAATGCCCACGCGTATCAAGGACGTTATTACGGCCAGAGGTGGTTGTTCTGGGTACTCTTTCTCAGGATCTATGCACCCAAATTGCGTGAAAATGTAATCACGTGTCAGTTCTAGCATAATATTTGTCCAATGAATACCCGTTTATCATCTGCATTTCTTCTTGGTGTAGCAATTTTAATGTCCAGTAGTGTAGCATTCGTTGGTTTTTAAAAATTCGCACTTCTACAAACAACTGATTCATGGGAATTTTGGAATACCTAACGATGAGGAAATAGAAGGTACCGAAGGCAAAATTCCTTATTTCATTGTTGCTGATGATGCACTCAGTCTACCAGACCATTTTTTGCTACACTGTGCAGGAAATAATTTCACTTAAAACAAAAGAATATTTTACTATTAGCTAAGTAGGGGACGTAGACACATTTAACGGACTTTTGGCATTTCGGATAAAAAAATGGCGATACTACAACCGTTTCAAAAAATTAATATCAATTTGTCAAAAACAGTGTAAAAGTTTCTTATGTACTTAATAACTTTATACGTAAAAGACATGGTGTTAATTTGCAGCAGACTTTACACATCTCATAAGAAGGGTTGGTGATATTGAAAAAGTGACAGTTCAGGAAGGAAAGTGATCAGTTATTAGCAACATACATGTACTATCAGATTATTTTGCAAGCGTAAATCCACTGCAATGACAAGATCGATTCGCTTAATATTTAATATGACAGATTCAAACACATGTGAAAATTGTAATGATGTTGATTAATGTTGAGTGTAATTATACTGATTGCATTTTATCTTGTGGCAATTCTTTTCTAGTATTTTAAGCTTCAAAATTCTGTCACTGTTTCCGTTCAGCTACAGATTCCAGACCGCAGGACGGTTTTTCACTTCGAAAATAAGTTTCTTCGTGTCGAAATCCTTCGCAGCGTGATCATGGAAAAAGTTGGGCGTAAAGTGGGGCCACGTGCGTTGTTGTCTCCCGTGCTAGTTGGACGATGTCGACATCCGCGTACCAGCTGACCTCGCGGTTATCGAGTTTTCCGCGGGCGACAGCGGCGGTCTCCCGACCGCGCAGTTACCCTTAGTGACTACTGTCCCCATACCTTGCCAGCTTGATATCGGGAGCCACAGTTCTGGAATTCGTAGACAACTTGTTGACAGCTGCGAATTTGGGTGCTGGTTGGAAGAGGAGCTGCTACAGATAGTTGACAGAGGATGCTAAGGCTACGTAATATATTATGAGATAGTGACCGATGCCTAAATGTTCTAGGAAGTAGGGGAAACTCTATTCAAAATTTGAAGAAAAAATAATGTTATACGGAACAGTTGAATACGATATATCACAGGTAAGATGAATCATTAGAGAGTTTTGTAGATAGAATTAGGAAGCTGAATGCCAACGCCTATAAGTAAACAGACGACAATAGTGCTAATAAGACATATGTTTCTGGATGGGGTCTGCCTTCAGCAAAACACAATGCTGCTTTTTATCCCATACATGTTTTGTTGCAGTTGCAGCATCCTCAGCAGGCTTTTAGTTTATGGCTGTCAAACCGCCAGGTACACCTTCAACTGTTCCACTGTCCACCATCTTGGTTTTTACAGCTGGTAAACAGTAGGGCAGTGACAGTGACAGTTCAACAACACAGTGAAGAAGCTGAGGAAAACAGAAAACGTAAGTGTAACATAATGTAAACACACACACACACACACACACACACACACACACACACACACACACACACACACACACAACCTTCTACATATAATTTATTAATTTCAAGCATGAGAATTCATAAATCGTAATTTTTGCGTAAATAATTTGTCTACATTAAGTTGTATACGGTTGCAGATGACAAACTGTGAACGAAATAAGTCATTGTAAAAACATGGCGTGGTAAAAAGGAATGAAATCATAATTTTATTTATTTCATAGAAAATGTGTAATTAAAATTTTAAAAATAACATGTACATATATACACAAACAGTAAAGAACATTATTTATAATTACAATCCATAAAATAAAAGCCCACTGAGGATGCTGTAACTGTAGCGAAATATGTATGGGATGAAAGGCAAAACTGTGTATTGCTAAAGGCGGACTCGATCCAGAAACATATATATTGTTAAAGCAAACACGGACAAAAGAGCTTAAACTCCAAGATGATTAGTGCTAATAAGGCTTTCTTACATGAGGCAGAGCAAAGGATGTTAAGCACGTTACTATTGGGGCTCACTACGAAAGTGGCTGGGAAAGTAAGAACCGATTTTCCAGATCGCATGCAAAGCATCAGCAGCCGAAACGGCGTCAGCAGAAGTTCATATCCCGCCGACAGACAGGGAGTTTGTTTTCAACACGGAAACCACTTAATATCGCCGCGGTTGACCTGTCGTCATCCGGCAACAATGCAGTGTACCGTAGAGAAAGAAGTGTGAGCACATAGGACCCTCAGAACGGGAGTGTCGGCAAGGATCTCTGACAGGATCAAATAAGTGGATACGGGGTGGTAAGGAAATTATAATGAAGTGTGGATTCCATGAGAACTGCACAGCACCGTCGGTTATTACTGTGAGAGTAAGTCGGCAATATGTTACTCCTACTATATGAATTAAAAGTTGACCGTGAAAGTGAGCCAATGGAAATTAATCGGACAAAGTTACGTCAACTGGAAGGTTATTTTTTGACAGGAAACAATAGTTATACTAACGGGGATTGAATTAGTGTTAATCTGGTTATAAAGCAAAACTGTAGTAATGTAAATCAAAGACAGTAGCCAGGCTAATTGGGCAAAGTGACTCCACGTAAAAGTACTGTGCATCAAGAAAACCAGCTGCTGCAGTTGCTTTTACTTGGACATAAAACGGTTTTGTAACTCGAACACGAAAACAAGATCACAGTCTATCAAGTGTTGGTAAGATAACTAGCAATGAGAAACACAGATAAAAGCTTAAAAAGTCTTGACAACAAAGTATCTCTGACAAATTTAAACTCTCTGTTCCAAAGCACGAAACATAATGTTCATTACATAGTACCACTTAATAAGGGAGGAACAGAGCCAAATTGGAATGAGGTGAATTTAAACTTTACTAAACAGCTGCCACAGCAACTTGATCGACGTCCACACTATGCAGTTAATAACTGGGGCCATCTGACCGACACACATTTATTGGCTTCCTCTGCCGAGCAACATATATCCATCCGAAATCCGTAGGGTAGTGGCCTTGCATATGGAATACTGCAAGCTGCAGGAGAACCTGGGATTACCCATATAGGAAGATGTGCCAAGTCTACGACGAAATAGACTATGTTAAAAAAATACCTTTGCGGCAACTAGAACAGCTAGATGCCAATAATATCGAGTAGGGAGACCTGTGGGATTAGAACTGTCAAGTTGTTGAAAATCCTGGAAAGCGTGAGTGGTTCCGCAAGTGTAGCTGTGATACTGCTGGCACAGAGCTCGACAGGATACCTTGGGTCAAACTAAACGGAGCTAGCACTGGGCATGGTCTATGCGCAGATTCAATTTGCAAATGGGGTACTACAGAGTCCCCAGTTCGTGACTGTGGGGCTTCGAACCAGACAACCGAACACATTAGAGATGAATGCCCCTTGCGTTCCTATCATGGAGGTTGGAGCGACGTCAAGAAATCTGAAGATAAAACTCTTATATGGATCTGCAACTTAGATTTTGATATTAATTTAGTTTTATATGTAGGTTTGTTTTTTGTATTGTTATATGCGTATACTAATTTTATATACCTGTATTTTTAACATGCATGTGAGCCGTATGAATCGATAAATACATGAAAAGACTATAACATATAAATGTTTATCAAACTATTGTGTTATTTAATATGACTCCTACTTGTTTCCAAATAATTGGTTTTTGCATTATGAAGTGCGTAGGTGAAACATGGGACCCTGAATCTTTTATGGTGTCAGTAAGTTGTTGCTAGACCACTTTCAAAAGCACAACTTTATTTATAATGATTACGAAATTTCATAAACACTTTCACTCTAAGAATCACTATATTACTGACTCTGCATTTGGTGGGAGTTTCAGAAACTATTCTATTCACTAAATGGGTTTAGTACAAACACTTCAAGCAAAGGACAAAGATACACGTACATAGTTCTTAAAACAAAGTTGAAATTCGATCCTTTATTATTTACGAAATAAACAAGTTACTGATCTATATGTTAAATACAGTACTAAAATTTACTCGAACTAAAGGTCATGGCTGTGGCTATCTTTTGTGGCAAAATTGTGAAGTCTTCATAATGACCATGGCTCTTTATGGAAAACTGTGTAGATTGTCTTCTGGACGCTGGAATTTTATGATTCACAGCAAAACAACGAATGTCATGGACTAACAGGCAATATACATGCACATCCAAGTGACAATCCAGTCTTGCTGCTATCCCTGTGTCCTTTATCACTTAAGGTGTTAAGTGTTTCAAAGATAGCCACCGACTACCCATACAACAAAACTTCTTGCGCGGAACAGGTACTACCTTAGGCATAAGAAAACAGAGTTTACGTACATATATATAATACAGTCCATATTGAACATACATGCTAAACACTGTCTGTAAAAGTGAGCAAGATTTACCTGTGTGGGAATAAGGTAACATTTATTGAACATGTGATCACTGGAGTCCATAGCATTGCGGACACACTGCAGGTCGAATGGATTAAGTGGGAATATTGTACGTTCGCTGGGATCAGCCATTTAAAATTTTCTGGTAGGAGAGAAGAACTTGCGGGCTTAGGTGGAATTCTTGCCCCACGTAGGTAACAGCTGCACTGTGATGCCAGACGTTTTCCTTAAAGGTCAAAATAGAACTCTGAAGCCATGTTGTGAACCTCGATGTGACGTCAATCCATTTGAAAGGGCGGGGAATGGAAGGGGGGA